>NW_008238314.1:423089-445375 GCF_000691975.1 Corvus brachyrhynchos
CTTTCCCTTGGTAAATTATTTAAACAACTTAAGTATTGAAACCATTATACTAAACTGCACTCTTTGAAAGATGTTTTCTGTGAAGACAGGCTGAGAGAGTTGGGGTTATTTACCCTGGAGAAGAGAAGGCCCAGGGGAGATCTTCCAGCATCTTCCAGAACCCTAAAGGAGCCTACAAGAGACCTGAGAGGGAATTTTTAGGATAGGACATAGAGTAAAGGCTGCCTCACCATTCAGGCCCTCACTGTTAGAGCCACACAGAAAAGGTACATTTTAAGACCTATGTAAAAGGTTGTGTTTTCCATCCATTTTCATCAGGCAAGAAATCCAGCTAGTTTTATTAAAAGAGAAGAGTAAGCAACATTATGAAATTCTGGTATCATCCTCAGCTTGTAAGATATCACCCAGTCATCAGAGCGGCCTGGATCCTGGCTCAGAATGTTACTGTGTTCAGGAGAAAAAGCTATGGGGTATGGAAACCATAAAATCATTTCGGTTGGAAAAGACCTTTAAAATCATTGAGTCCAACTGCAAACCCCACGAAACAACTCCTTTAATAATTTGTTCACTTCTCTGTGAAAAGCACTAAATAATAGAAGCAGGACTGTAGGATGCAGTGAGAAAAATGCAGAAATGGGGAAAAGAACAAATGGTTGGATTTTGTTGTGAATTTTATTTCAGAGTCCAGTTACTGTACAGAAATTAAGAGTTATGACCTCAGATGGTTGACAAAACCATCTTTTGAAATTGCTGAGAAGTGTTAAAGCTTTTTAGAAAGAAACAAGCAAACCAAGCAACCCTCCCAAATCTAGGGGTCACCCAAACACCTGCAGAGTCCCAAGGGAGGGCTGGCTGTGCAGCTGACTGAGGGGAAGATTATTCGTAACCTCCCTGGTCCCTTCTCATATCCATTATCCAGGTCATTATGGGCCTTCTTGTCCTCAGAGCTGGAACCCAGAGCAGGCTTGTGCTGGGACAATACATCTGCTGGAGAAAACATGAGGTTCTGAACTCCCTTTGGCAGGTTTTTCATTTCTTTATGATTTTCAAAAATCTCTGCAGCCAAGCAGAGAGGGACAAAGTTGAGGTCTGTGCAATTGAGAGTATTGAGTCCTCGCCTTATATACCAGGGCTGAAGGGAATCATCTGCTCCTCAGATGTTTTTATTTATTATTTTTGTGCAACAAGAGCTAATCTGCACTAATAACAAAGATTTATTACGAATGTGATAAACTGCTTTTAAAACTCCAAGTGACTGGAATGGCTTTGGTTCAATGAACCAGTGGAGATTTCTGGACTTTGAGCATCTCTTTCTTGTGAAGGCAAAAGCTTCTGAATTTAGGATTACACCAAAGCAAAAAGAAAACCAAAAAACAAACCCATGTAGGAGAAGATCTCAGGCAGGGTGGTCCCCAGCCTTGTTGGTCTCATTGTTTCTGTTCTGCTGGGGAGAGCAAGCGAGGCAATGTGAGACATCGCCCCAGATGTGGAGACTGGGGCCTTCACGTTGGCTATCAGCCAGGAGAAAGCAGAGAGCAAAAACAATTTCTAGGACGAGATAGGAGAGGAGGAAAGAGGTGGAAAGGAGCAGCACGCAGCTGAGCCAGCCAGCAGTGTAGGTCTTTGCCTTTCTGCTTTATTGTGGCTTTGAAATGCACAATATTGCTGCATCTTGGAGGAAAGCTGTGGAAATGACACCTATTGCTCAATTCTGATGGTAGGGGCTGAGCCTTCTGTTCCTCTTGACCCACAAGACAGAGAAAATCAGGTCCATCATTGAGATCTCTCTTCGGTCCTTTTCTGCTCTGTCTCTACCTGTATGACCATGGTTGTGTGGCTTCTGGTAGCAAAAAGCCACAAGAAGTGGGGATATTTCCCACAGTCCTCTTGTTTGAAACTATTGTGAGTAATCTGACCGGACCTGTAATTTTTTTCAGATAACAAAAGCAAAGCAACTGGTAAAGACAAGGTCATTTGACCCTAAAACTCATAATGTGAACTCTGTCCGAAAATACTGAGGTTGGAGTTTTTCATAAAATACTTTCCTACTTGTTTAGAAGTGGAGATTAAACAAAGCTTGACTTTTAGTTAAAAAAAACCCAAACAATTTCAACAGTAAACCAAAACCTCTGACTGTACTGAAGAGAAAATTTTTATCTGTGTTCTCTCCTCTACCCTTTCTTTCCATAACGTGGAATTACTCATTGTCCCCATTCTATACTGGACAACTTTTTCTTTTTTCATGTGCTTAAAATAAAAAATAAACAGAGTCTTTTACTTAAGAAAGGGAAAATAAATCCCCTTCTATCATTACAGAATTTCTCTTTCCCAAAGCATCTGCCTCCTCCATTAGGATGATTAAATTCATTTTAATGTGGTGCCAGCCGGGTGGGATTGTTGCCTCCCATCAGGGAACCATTGTAAACAGATAACCTCCTTTGTTTATATTATTCTCATGTTGAAGGCTGGTTTCTGTCTCTGGACCTGCTAAATCTTTGGGGATGTATCAGCTCTTTCATCTTTTCCGCGAGCTTGTTTTAGAATGGCATTCAGTGTGACTCTGGATGTGGTAGGAATTACTGCACAAGTGATAAGGTTATCAAATTTTGAGTCCTTCTCCACATACTCTTTCAGTTTCACCTTGTTAAGTCAAGTTGCCTTTAAGGTTTTTTGTGCTCTCTTTTCCTCCTCTGTGACAGTAGCCAAAGCAAAGACTTCTTAAAACCTTTACAGATCTGAAAAGGACCTTAAAAAAACCTGGTACCAAAAAATCATGACACCATGTCCTGTGAGATTAATGCCAGCTCATTAATGCTAGGCCTTCCAGAAAATCACGCTCTCCCAGGTGCTAAAGGCAATGTTTCCACTCATATCACTTCCTTCACTCATCAGGCAGGACTGGATTTAAATACACTTCAGCCCTATAATAATGTATGCATTTTTAATAGTTTTGCCACCCTTATTTGTTAAGGAACAGAATTTCTTATCTCATCCTGACTTTCCAACCTTTATCTGTAGCGGGTTTAAAATTGGCTCTTTTCCTATTATGATCATATTTTTCCATTGAAATCAATTCTAATTGGATTGAATCTTAGCAAGAAAAGCCAAATTATTTATATGTTGCCAGAGAAAATGTGCTCTAGTCAGTAAATCTTGTGGTTGCACACAGATGACATTATTGAAATAGATAATCCTCTGCAGATGCATTAATTTCATAATCTAAAAATGCTCTCTAAAGCCTTTTACAGGAACAAATAAAGGCCAGCTAGATGACGCAGCTTACGAGGGCAGTGATAAATAAATAATTGCTAATGCAAGTCTGTGATTTCAAAAAAATTTTTAAAACCGGCGTCTCCCACTCAGTCAAGATTTGTAGCACTTCTTTTTCCACAGAATTTCTCTCTAACCATATTTACAGACTCAGTTATTTTACAGAAATAGGTGATCAAAGCCTAGAAGAACCTGTAGCAAATCCTGTTGTTTGCTTGACACTTGGAGCAGTTGGCATCCAGCCTGGTGTCCTGAGGTGGTGCTGCCAAGGGAAAAAATACGACATGCATCCTTGTAAAACTTGTGCTGCTTTCTTTGGCACTCCCCCCTGCCAGGGCCCGTGTCCCTGTGGTAGTTCTGCTTTGTTTTTTCTAATTACTAGCAGCTGAGAGACTTGGTGTCCAGGGGAAAGATCTTGAAACAGCTCGTAACAGGTGTTCCAAGGCCAAGGTTTCTGTGCAGCACAGGTGTAAAATGAGATGTTTGCTGCACCTGACCCACTAGTGATCAAATGGAGCAAGCACTGGACAAGAAAATACAAGCCTGTTTTCCTAAATAGCTGCATTGTCCAAGGCACTGTGCTGAAAGAGGTGTGAAAGAGTGCTCACTTTCCTTTAATAACTATATTCTCTGTCTTTTCCAAAGGCTTTCAACAAATGAGTTGAAATCTCTTATCTGTCATGGGCATTTCCAACATGCTGGAAGTGTTTCAGTGCTCTGGAGAACATGTGTACCTTTCCTGAAATGCATCCTTTTGTTGGCTCTTCAGATATTCCTGGGATCATGGATGTGGGCAGCTTTAACTGAGGTTCCTGAAAACTACTTATGAACCTTTTTCCCTTGGAAAATGTTACATTAACAGCACTCGTTATGCAATGTTTGGAAACAATTGAAATGTTTATAACAGATGATAAGAAATAGAAAATATATTCTGCACTACCAGTGCAGTCAATAACACGTGTGTGAAGTTGGGGTTATTTCTTTTGTACTTTGCTATGAGCAAGGTCTTGGACAATCAGGTTTTATTTTCACTTTATTTCTTGTAAGTTATTAATAAAATCGAACGTCAATTTTAGTACCTGCAGTTAAGTCCAGTCTGTTGGGTCTTAGTGCATCCGTGGGGTGTTTCAGGCCATGTGTGAGTAGTATTTTCACAACTGGGTGTTTTGTTTGGATGGAGTGACCTTAATATGATTCTTTGAGCCCTAAAGTGTTACTGTTTTCAATGTGGAAACCTTGATGCTGTTCCCTGCAGCAAGTGCTGGTGTGCTGCCTGCTCTGGGCCTGAGTCTGGCATTCCTCTCGCCCTCAGAGTAAGAGGCAGGGGGCTGCGGTTGGTTTGTCCCTTTTCAGTGAATAACTGGTGATTTGGAGCAAAAAGTAGGGAAAATTGTAGAGGAGAAATCTGTAGAAAAACAGGGTATAGAATCGTTGAGTGATGAGAAAGGATTGGCTTTTCCATGCTTATATATGTTTGTGCATATGGTCACATTCATAGCTGTGTGGTTTAGAGCTGTCGTGACTTGCTGAGCCTGAAAATGGAGATGTGGCATAAATTAGACTAAATTTCAGCAAGAAACAGTAAATCCACTGAAAATAATATGATGGGACCTGCTCTGTTATGTCAGCCCCCTGACTCAAGCTGCAGGTGCTCTGTACTTGGCAGTTTATATGGGGTTTGGGGGATTTTTGTATGGAAGCTTTCTGCTATATGGCTGACCAGGGACCTGGGTTTTTGTCTAGCAGGGTGATGCCCAGTCCTTGACTGAAGCATGGGTTACTGCTAACACAAACCTTGCTGCAGTGGCAGTTGCTATTAAATTAATCAAAGTATTATTAATACTAAATCA
This sequence comes from Corvus brachyrhynchos, assembly GCF_000691975.1. NCBI lineage: Eukaryota > Metazoa > Chordata > Aves > Passeriformes > Corvidae > Corvus > Corvus brachyrhynchos. The sequence goes on from NW_008238314.1 coordinate 428,210, forward strand.
AAATATCTACATAGGAATTACTGTCAAGTTTCTCTCAACAAAAGCACCAGTGATGGCACCCGAGGAACAGGCAGGAACTGATGCTCAGGAAGTTGCCCCTGCACAGGAGGCAGAACTTCTTCCCTTGGCAGTGCCCAAGCCTTGAACAGAGACCAGAGAGGGTGTGCAGCTCTCAAATTAGTGCTAATACAGCTAAAAACATTGAGAGAAGCCTCAAAGCAAAGAAGGAGAGCCCCAGAAGAACAAAAAATATTGGCCTGTAGATAGAATTTCGAGTGTTCTGGCAGAGACAAACACAGAAATGACTCTAGAGGGAAAAAAAACCCAGGGAACATTTGGAAGAGAAAACACAATAAATGGGGAAAATTGGCAACGAAGAGCAATCTTAAATTAACTGCAACCTTGTGTTAAGTCTTCTGTTTTGTTGATTCTCACTTGAGATTTATGTGACACCTGATATGTTTCTTAGTTTCTCAATAAAGCGTAATCTTGCATTAAAATAACGTAAAATTGAAAAAATATTTTGTTATTAAGAAAAAAAAAAATCTAGGCACCTGAACTGTGTTTTTGTGTATTCTCTTTTCATAGTGTAATGACTGTTAACTATTGCAAACTGTTAAGTAGAAAACCCTGTGCTCTGCTTTATAATGTGCAAAAACCCCAAACGGCTACAAATATACAAATAGATTTAAGAAACAATCAAGTAGCTAAGAAGGAGTAAAGTAATGTTTTTTGAAGATTTGTGTATTGTGTATTTCAAATAAAAGAAATAGGAAAGGCAGAAGGTGCTGGCCTCAAGGTCTATGGCTTTCTTTCCACTTTTGAACAAAAGTTTAGTGAGCAGTAGGAAGTACTGGTCCCACGTAGGGTTTGCTTCCACATTTATGTCTCATAAAAGGTAGGTTAGATAGCACTTGCCTCAGAGGTGGCATTAGTAAACTCTTCCCTTGTCCTGCTGTTTTCCCCAGCTTGTAGGAACTCAGAATTTTATCAGACCTCTGTTTAAGAGCCTTACGACCCTTCATACCTAACTGAAATCAGATCAAGGGGAAGGTTCCTCCATACCTGAACACACACTGGCCTGAAGTGCAGTGATTTCTTACAGATCAGATTAAAGTTTTGTCCTAAGTTATTTCTGCTCACAGAAACTTGGGAAGGCTGCTGTACCTCACTGTCATCCTCCTTTATCCTGCCAGGAGTTCTGTGTTTTTCTTAAAACTTGTCCTCCTTGTCAGAGCACCAATTCTTTTCTGGTTGTAAGAGTCTCTTGAGTTCTCTGCTGAAGTTTATTTTCATGGTGTACTGGTATTCTAACAGGTGGTGGAAAGAAACTGATAATGGTTCACTGGATTACATCCTCTGCTGTGGGCACTGTGTTGATCAGGTTTTGGAAATCCGTTTTATCAGAGTTATTTAATGATAAGGTCAGCAGTGAACGTTCTGTGATCATCTGCTAAATTCTAAACCCTACAGAAGTTCTGTTTGATTCCAGGCCATCTGTGACTCTTCTGTTGCTGTCGAATATTTGTTTGAGTTCTGCTGCTAAAAAACCTGCAGTACCTTCAAGCCTCTAATTATTGTTACTATTTCTCAGCAGATGAAAGAGTCCTCTAAGCCCATGTCTGACTTCTCTTTGGTGTATTGAAATTATGTGGGGAGGAAAATGGACTTTTTTCCCTTTCTTTAATAAACAAACCAATTGGTAAGCACACTGAATTAATCCTTTCACATAAGACATGTTTTCTATGGAGGCCTGCCATGTTTGTTTCATATGAAGAGAATCACACTATTTTGTTTTATTCAATCAAGTGCAGGAAATGTCTGATCATCCCTCCTGAGCTTTCCTCCCACAGCAGTGATTAATCACTCTCTTTGAAATGCTTGGTTTTTTGCAGGTGGAAGGAAGGTATTGATAACTGATTAAATTCCAGTTCTTCAAATGTTGCATATGCACAAATACAGCAGTGACACGCATAAATAATTACTTCGGTTTTAGACAGACTTGGCTGTAATTTATGCTAAATTATCTGAATACTTGGAGACTTTGTGAGTTTATTTTGGGAGTTTGGAGGTATTTCATCCTCTATTATAGTAGACCCCCACATTTCGAGTTGTGGTGAGTTTTCCAGCCTTGATGATTCTATGAAACTATAGAACCCAGGACAAAAGTCCCGCAGGAACTCCACTGGTAACTGGCTTTCAACCAGGGTGAAAGAAATATTCCCATCTATTCCCAAATACTCAGACCTGTGTACCTCTGTTAAAACTTAGTGGATTTTCCAAGATTTAAATGTTCCTATTACTCCTAGCAGAATTTGCTTGGTGGCTCCCTGAGCACCTGTTGTTTGTAACCTGGCTTTTCTCATAGGAGTGAGTTTTTGCTCTATTACTCTTCTTTCTGAGAACACTGAGATGTTCAATCCTACAGACTGTGAGCTGTAGTTATCTCAGATTCTGTGATAAGGGGGTAACACAGGAAGGATTATGTCTCAAGTGCTCCAAATGCAAGGGAATGTCCCCCTCTCTCCATCAGCAAATTTGAACTTCATGTTGCTGAATTAAAATGGTGTCAGGAATTCGCTGCTTCTTTTTGAAAGTCCAGAGGTGGCAGCTGAAGTATCTAACACCCTCTTAACACCCTACACTGCAATAGTAAAAGCCCTCAGAAACAAACTACCAAGCTCACTGATTATTGCACTGATTTTGGCATCCTGTGGCCCAGAATTTTTTGTAGCATTTCATCTGCTGGGCAGCACCAACACGGAGGTTCCTCCACACAACTTACAAATGTTTATGTAGATTGCCTGAAATGTTATGTAAATAACAATTAACTCCACAGCCTTGTCATGGTTTATAAAACCTACACTGAGATTTGGAAGCCTGTTTTGCAGCTCTGTGTGACTGCAGAGTTTGCAGTGGAACATGGAATGGGACTGGAATGGAGCCTGGTTTGTGCTGGGAGAGAGACGCACCAGTAAAGCGAGAGGGAGCCAAGCTGTCGAGTCACAAATCTGGTTTCCTGCAGCACCCCATCTCTGTTCTTGGTGGTCTCCTGCTCCTGTCCAAAACAGGAACACGGCAGAGGGGCAGGTTTCCCTCCAGGCATCCTCAAATTCTCAGCACAGTCTAAATGGGAAAAGCAACACCAAGACTTAGGAGTATTATCCTGCCACTCAGCTGTATGTAGTGTGAGGCAAACATTAAACTTCTTCCTGTCCCACATCCCCAGGACAAGGTACATTCGAACACTTCGTCTCATGAGCTAAAAACCCAGGCTGGAATTCACAGGAATATTCACAGGAACACACCTCCTCCTAAAAATTTTGTCAGAAGTCATTCTAGTGTGACCTCACTGGGACCTCATGCACAGCCAAGAGTTGGCCAGCCCATGTCTTGTTGGATTTCCCTCTGGAAAGCTCACACTGTGACTTGATGCTCTGACCATTTGAATGCTGATTTTTTTTTCTCCCCCTCTTATCAAATTGCATGGAGTAGTTCTTGAATTTTGTAGTGGTTGTGAGAAAATAAATGTAATCAGAGGGCCAGATCTGTAAGGAACTGGCAGAGCTCCATGGACTTGCTAAGGTTGTACTGCCCCAGCATTCATAAAGGTCAGATGGTTACAGACTCGTGAGAGCAACAAGACATTTAGGGCTTTGGCCAGGTTCCAAATTCGTGTGGTCAGTCTTGGCTTTTCTTCAGAATTCGGGGCTTATTAGCTTATATCTACTTGCTCTTTGTAAATATGCAAAATAATCTTTTTAAATGTGGCCTACTTAGCAAACCAGAGCACTCAGCTTGCCAAAATGTGTCTGTGCTTTCTCCTACAGCACAGTGGCTTTGTATGGAGTCCTCCCTCAGTGATTTTGCACATCTACAGCTTCTGTAGTGTGCTGTGGTTGTGGGTGCAAACCTCACAAGCAGGTGAGGAAGATGGAAGCTCCAGCTCAGATTCCCAGTGAAAATTCTGAGACTGCAGATGAAGATTTTTCTCCAGACAGAAATAGGCAGGAGTTAGGATGTTGTGACTTATTCTGTAGGACAGCGGCACCTCTCTTATGGGCCTCATTTTCTTGAAGATGAGAAAAAATCATTTTGGATTCAATTTGGCTTGTTAGAACTGTCAGAGTGCCTCACTCTTCCACAATTTCATTCACCTTCCTGAGGAAAGAAGCCTTTGGATCCAGCAGCTGACAGGAAACACAGCTAATGATGATTATTTGTATAATCTAAAAGTACTTTCTCTTCCTTTCATTTGGGAACACTTGCACTCTCTGTGTCCCTGAGTTCAGCTGAACAGCAGCCAAACTGCATCACTCAGTTATTTCATTAGTGTTCTAGAAAGGGCAAGACAAGCAAGTGAGCAACACTGAAGTAAGAAGGGCTTCATTTCAGCGGTGGAAAAAGGGTTTCTCTGTGCTCTGAGATAGAGTTGGAAAACCAGAATTTTAAATTAATCGAAGAAACACAAGAAAAGATACTTAATGTTCCCGACTGTAGGATGAGCAGGAGCAAAAGAAGAAAAAAATGATGGGTAGAATTATTGAAGTTCATTAATACCTTTGGAGGAAAGTTTGCTGTCATCTCTGACTTCTTTCAAACCTGTGAAACAGTAACAGAAGCCCTGATTTCTAAATGCGTCAAATGCTGAAGAAAAAGCATTAATTGGAAATCAAATTCCATCAAACTTTCCAAAATCATTCTATCAGTTAATTGTTCAGTCTTTTCATTAAATCACAGTATCCCAGAATGGTTTGGGTTGGAAGGGACATTAAAGCTCATCTCACTCCCTTCATGGGCACCATCCCAGGCTGCTCAAAGCCCCAATGTCCAACCTGGCCTTGGACACTTCCAGGGATCCAGGGGCAGCCACAGCTGCTCTGGGCTGTGCCAGGGCCTCCCCACCCTCCCAGGGAACAATTCCGTCCCAACATCTAATCTAAACCTACCCAATTTCAGTTAAGCCATTCCCCCTTGTCTGAGCACTCCAGGCTCTTGTAAGTAGTCCCTTTCCATCCTTTCAGGTTCTGGAAGGCTGCTGGCGGTCACCCTGAAGCCTTCTCTTCTCCAGGCTGAATAAGCCCAATTCTCTCAGCCTTTCCACTCATCTGTATATTGTAGTTTGGCAAGAAAGGCAGGAAGAGACATCTCAGCAGAGATTTTCCATAGGAATTAGTGTTTGATGTCATCAGGAGCACTGTTATTTCCATTTCTGATACAATAGTAGGTTTTGAGAATCTACAGCATTCCCCATTTGGAGTTCAAGGAATGCTGATTTCTGTGATCTTTATTTTGGAAAGACAAAGTTTAAGTAAAAGGTAAGTTTAAGCAATATAATGCATTAGTAAGGGAGCAAAGTGTTTGCACTATCTGCATTATCAACTTGTGTTCTTGTTACTGCACTGTCCAGATAACATTTGTGTGTTCCTGTGCCTGAGGACATCGTGTGGGAAGTGCCAAGCAGTTTTTGCTGGTCTAGAGTTCATTAAAATAAAAAAAACCAACAACTTGCCATTAGTTGGTTCATCTGCTGCTGTAACTGTGTGCTGGTTCCCAGCTTCCAGGTAGCTTTTACAGTAAAAGCGTGGTTGTTTTCTGGGGTTTTCTGTTTGATTTTTGAAAAATTATTTACCTCTACTCTTCCTCAACAATGTGCTGTGTCCACACCTATTATTCAGGTCTTCTGTCCAGTTTTCCTTTAGCCAGAGTGTCTCACTGCAGATGTGTTTTGGCACCCATAGTTTCTCTTTGCAGTCTGCCAGGGCTGTGAGTGGCAGCCATCACCTCACTGATGCCATCATCACTGCACAGAAAACAATACCTACAGTGTAGTTCTCTGGGAAACTCTGTATTTGGTGTGCTGGTACCTTCATGAAGACAGCAGGGATTTCAGGGAGGAAGAGATTGTTTCTGCTCCCTGTCATTCCTCCCCCATTTGGCTGGTTACCTGTTCCCAGTCCTGCCTGCCAGATGCCTCTGCTGAGAGGGAAAGAAATGCCCCCAGTGCCTGGCCGTTGCTGAGGGAATAGCGTGCAGAGGGAATTTTTCAGCTGCTTGTTTATCAGAGGCTTGGAACTGAGCTGGAAATCAGAATAAGTCCGATTTGTCTGTTAGCATCCAGCTCTGTTTAATATCAAAGACAGCTGCAATGCTTGCACAAGGCAGAGCCTTAGCTGATCAGCTATCTCAGTTTACCATGCAGGGAAAGGCCAGGAAAAGCTTTCATTTTAATGGAAATGTGGTTCTGCAACACATAAACAAAGTTTACTCAGAAATCCTGAACAACAATCACGCTCTAAGTTGTCTCTTTGGTTTGTTTTTGTTTCAGGGTTTCTGGTGTCCTTTCCAGTGGAGGGGTTGTTAATGTCTGCTGCTGTGGGCTAAGAAAAGAAGGAACAAGCCTGAAAAACCCCACATCCTCTTGTAGGACCAGATTCTTCCTTTGGATGTGGTTCCTACTGAGTGCACCAGATATTGGCCAAGTGGAGCTAAGCACAGAGCTTGACCTGCTGATTTTGCAAGCCTCAGTTTAAGTTTCATGTGTGCTTTCATCCAGTTAAGCAAACAACTGTTTCTCCCGTGATATAAATGCCCTCCTCTGAGATGTCTCCAGGCATTGTTTGGCTGCTGCAGCTTTTTCTCCTGCTTCCCCCTAAGCGCTCTCTGTCTGACCACTGGGTGTCAGTGAAAGACTGCGAAGTGATTTTCTGTAGTTAAATATACATGAGTTCCTCTCAGGCTTTTTGGGTGTTCCTTACTTAAGGTGGCCAAGACAAATTTGGGAAAACAACTGGCGCACACAGCAGCCGTGTAGAATAATTAACAAAACCAGCTCAGATCACTGAGTTTTGCCGGAATCACTTCATTATTCTATTTGAATTAATTCCTACTACCAGGACACTTAATACATTAAAGAAAAATGGTTTATCTTTTCTTTCTTTTTCAAGTAAAACCACTATTCCCAACATAATCACAAGGTACATGATCATGCTGCTGTTATATTTTACTGTGTTCGTATTTCTTGTGCGTTAGCCAATGTGTGACTGGTGGTCCCAGGCCTGAAAGGTGCTGTCCTCGTGCAAGGTGGTTTGTATGGAAATGCCCTTACAAATGCATGAGGATTCAGGAGGTTCCACACAATTAAAAAAAAAAATCTATTTTCAAGGCTCTTCCTGCTTCCACCAATGGGGGAAAATTTTGCTCTGGATCCTTTGGCAGACTGGACTCAAAAGATGTGGATATGTCACTTAAGACATGAGCTGAAAAGTCAGTGACCGCTGAAAAAGCGTTTAATTTAATGGAATGGGTAATTATGTGTCCACACATAATAGCTCCTGTATTTACATGTCACATTCATTGTATTTTGAATTTAATTCCAATTTTCACTATGTAGTAGGTGTAACAGCATTGGAAGAAACCTGAAGAGCTTTGGACACTTGTCAGGAAACAAGTGGCCCCTGGGAGCTGGGCAGGTGTCACAAATATTGGGGGTTATGTAATAGGCACATTAATTGTATACTGCTGAAAAAATGATCTGCTGTCCAAAAACTGAGCGTTTCAGTCAGTTTGCACCTACCTCTTTAGGCTGCAGAGTTCTCCAACTACTGAAATAAGTTAAATAGTGAAATTACTGTGGTTTGCTGCTCCACAGTGCTGCCATGTTCAGGATGGTACTGCTGCCTTTGTTCAAACTCTACTCAGATTTTAAGGAAAGTTTGAAAAATTAAAGCATGTAAATGTTTATTTTAAAATAACCTATTTTGATGGTCATTTTCTAGGGAAAAAATATCTGCAGCAAGTTCTTGGGCCGTGTAAATAAAATACACATTGGACTCCTGTTCAGAATATAAATAGAGCAGAACAAAACAAGATTCATGCTGAAAGTTTTCTTTTGTATATACAAAATGGAAGTTTCCTGAATTGCTGCTCTAGGTGTTCTTTCTCTTTCCAGAGTGGATGTTAAAAGTCACAGGTATTTGAAACTTCACATGCCACATAATTGTGGTGTGGAGCAAGGATCGAGGGTTTGTCTAAACGGAATCTAGTGTCAAAAACGTCTTAGTATGGTCAATTGTAGGCGTACACAACCTGTGAGTCTAAATTAGGGGAAAACAACAGCTGAGCACTGCTGAATTCCTGTTTTTCCCTGCCCTGAGTGCCACTAGAGGCCCTTTTATGCTGCAGAGATGTCACAGCTCCTGCCCCTACTTTGTGCTGGTGGAAAAGAGCTGCAAGGTTTCCACCATGGTCATTAATGTAACAGCAGGTCTGGAGGTCAAAGACAACATTTCTGGGCAGCTAAAATCGAGAATTAGCATTAGTTTACCTATAGTGTCAACCAAATCAAAAAGAACTTTACTCTAAAGCTGAAGTCCTCAACCTGTACGTTCTTAAGTGTTCCAGTGCACCAAACCACTTGTTTTAATTATAAGAATTTCAGTTACATTTAAACAGTGATGCTTGAAATCTATTTTTTTTTAAGACCTTTTTATTTTAGCAGGGAAACAAAAGACTCTTTACTGCTCTGTTGTCATTTATAGCAGTTGGAACATGAAATACTTTTCTGTTTAAATAGGATCTAGTACTGAGAGTGTTCTGCGTGTAACATGCTCTTAAATAGTTCAGATCAAAGCCTGTAAACTTAATGTCTGTCAGCATTAAGGAGAACGGATAAGCTGGAGCCACTGTGCTTTTACAAACTTGATTTTATTAGATGTAAACAGATCACATCCCAAATTAGATTTGTGCAGTGGCAGAGTACAAGCACTTACATTAAATTTACAGACCAGAAATGTAGTATTTTTTTTAATAGGGCAAATGTTTCTTCATATATTTAAGACATTATTAGCTTCAAAATTGCTCAATAACAATGTAATAATTTATTGGTTTTGTGCGTTACCCCACGATTTTAACTCTACAATGACTTCAGAGAGGATCTTCTACCCCAGTGAAATAAAGGAAGGGTCAAGCATCTCAGAATTTTATTTATTGGGAAATTTGAATAAGAATCTCACCTGGGAGCTTTAGGATGATTATCAGGAGGGTGTTTGCTGGACCTGGTCCAGTTCATAGCAGGCTGGAAAGGAGAATCCTGTTAAACTACACCTCATTTTTTCAGGAAGAGCCGCTTGTTTCCAGAGAAGGAATCACCTCAAGCTGTTTTAGACCTTGAGGAATGTAGACTTTTATTCTGTGTTTTAGACTGAGGTCAAATGTAGCAAAAAATGAGTCAGCAACGAGCAGTGGTTTTTCACAATGAAGGCAATCCATCGCTGGACTACCCTGACATGAGTTGTGGTGGGTTTTTCACCACTAGAATATTCTATCAAAGTGTAATATTTTATAAAAGACAAGAATTCATTTGAGAATGTCCTGTGATCTCTGCTGTAAAGAGATCAGTCTCAGTTACTACAGTGGTCACTTCTGGCCTTATGATTTATGCTTGTATTTGCTTCAGCAGTTATTTCAAATGTTTAATATCTGTAATTTCACTGTTTTCCTTCATAGAATTAAACCTTTTGTGTTGGTGGCACATGCCATGTTTCCCAAAAGCAAACAGCATGGAAACAACTTCTGCCTTTGGCAGGCTTGAGACTAACCAAAAAAATATTTTAAATAAATCTAAAGGATTAGTGAACGTAAAAGAGAACGAGAACAAACATACAAGTAATCTAAGAGATCAGAAATACAGCCAGCTAATGTCGAGACAGCCAAAAAATGGCTTGAGTTTTAGAAGTGCATGTTAAACAAAACAACAGAACAGTTCCTACAGCCTCCCACTGGATAATTAAACATTTTTAATTACACAGTCAAATTCAGGGAATACTAAACTGTGACTCAAATAAAACTACTTCAAATAACATTTAAGTTTTTAATAGAAGCAGTGATGATTTCAATGCAGTTTGATATAGATCTAAACATGAGTCTATGTAGATAAATGAAGAATCACCTTACACCAAAAAAAGAAAATCTATCTCCTAGACATCAATCTGATAATTTCCAAGATAAACTCTCCTTTAAGTGTGGCTCTGCCCCTGAGAGCTCCCTGCCACTGCTGCTTGTCCAAAGTAACCTCCTGGGAGGGTTTTAGGCAGAAAATGCCCACCAGGCTTGGACTGGAGTGGTGTAGGGTGGGAAAGGACAGGGACAAGTGACTTTCTGCCTGCCTGGGGTTCTGCCTCCCTCTCCAGAGCACTCCGGGCCTTTCTGAGACGTTTATCAACCTCTCCCACCCTTTCAGTGAAGAAGTTTTTGGCAGTGGTGTGGGTCAAGCTTTCAAAGCTCTCTTCAGGGGTTCAGCATCCTGCCTTAATGGAACAAATTAGGGACTCTGCAGTTAATATTTCTCTGTTTGCTGATGAGGTGTGGAGTGATAGGGACATAGGGAAGCTGTGTTTTCCAGCTCCACTTGCTTACTTGCTATCTCTCCATCATTTACTTTCAATTAAAAGATTAGTGGTAGTGTACTTCAACCACTGTGGTATGAAGCTGCTGCTTCTCTAATTGCAGTTGAGGAGGGAGGAAGGATAAAGAAATAATCTTGTAGGCTTGGAGAAGGAAAGAAGGAATAGCTGTCTTCTAGCAAGCAATCTTTGCCCTGAACTCTGCTATGGCCACTGAAATTTGCTATTGGAGGTGTCAAGAATGAGACACAACTTACTTTTTTATCTCAGTATAACCTGCTGGAGTATATTGCATTTAAGAGTTGAATTGAAGCTCATTTGTTGCCAGTGTATACAATTATTTATTTCAGCTGAAACAACCCCTTCTTAAAGTGAAGATTTGGCCAGTAATACAGGCTTGCCTCTGAGGGCAAATCTCTGAATGAGCTGCAGATCACAGCACACAGGCAAGTAGTTCCACACAGAAGAGTTATTTTCTTGGGTTTTTTTGGTTTTTGTTTTTTGGTTTTTTTACCTTTTTAATCCTCTTATTCTTTTCCTTGCAGAATAGTGGGGCTCTTTTTACAGTTACAGAATGGCCCTTTCATTATGGGTTACATGATTGTTCCTGGGAAAAGGATGTTATGCCTGCAAGTTGCCTGGGTCAGTTCATGTGTAATGTGGGCAATGTGTGTTTAAAGCCTGATTTGGTAAATTCAGCCTTGCCATGCCACCTGAAATTGGGCTCTTGGAACTGTTTCCACAGCCTTATCACCAACAATGGGGCTGATGCTTCTCTCTGATGAGGTATTTTGCAGAGATTGGAAGGGATCCAGTGCTCAGCTGTACTCTTTTGTCAGTCCTGCAGGTGGAGAGACAATGGGGAATGTTTTTACTGAATTTCTTCAAGTGCCGGATAGGAAGCCTGGTCACATTAGTTACATTTAACGTGTCAGTACTCTTAATTTTCTCAGTCGCAGGCAATTGAAGCATTCCTTTCAGTGTTTGGCATTAAGATGCTAAAACCACTTATTTCCTTTGTTGTTCAAACAAATGTATTCACTCTCAGGCTGCTCGTGTTGGTTTCTTGGGCAGCTGAGCCACTGAATTCTTTGTGGTGATAACCTGAACACCAGAGTGACTTCAGGTGTTTTTTAGTGACACCTTCCTTCCGAGTAACTCAGCCACTTCCCAGGACAAAATATCAGAATGTGTTAATTTTATTTAAAAGGCCATTTATGGGAGAAACCCAACCAAATAACCAAACCCCAAAGCACTATCATTAGTCTGGCCTCAGCTCAGCATAACTGAGCAGGTCACAGAGCAGAGGTGCTCAGAATTATGTGGGAGCTACACAGGAGCTATCAGGAAATACATGAATGATGCCTTGTTGAAAAGTGCTTTTTTCTTAGAGTGCACTTAAGGATCAATTCATCAGGCTGGAAAATAATAAAAGGAGAAGGCAATATGACAGCCAGAGCTGGTCAGTTATGTAGGGATTCACAGATTACCTTGAATGCACACTTTAGCTGACACTTCTCATTTTTGACCCTTGTCTTTGTACATTAACTCCTCTGGGCAGTCACTCATGCTCATTTGAAGGATGAATAACACAATGCCTGCATGTTTCCAGATTTAACAGCAATCCATACTGTCTGATTGAAAATGCCCTTTTCAGCAGAGTTTAGCAATTACCTTGCTGCATTTAAAATTAAATGTATTTGAATAGTGTTTGATTCTACAGCAGTGATATCACGAATCTCTAGATTGTGGCCTGAACAGCTCATTGCTTGTGTTTTTTCTTCTTTCAAAAGCATAAAATCCTATATTATTTTAAATATCCTCTAGTTATTTTTGTACTGTCAGCTGAGAGTCCGCTAGACTCTGTCCCTTTAAGCCAGTAAACCTGAGTCCTCATGCTTCCTATCATTAAAATAAGATCAATCAGCTTCAACTCACAACTTCTGTATGAAAATCTGTCCTAAAAGCGTTGTCATCAATTTCATAAATGAAAAACTCAAATTTACTCCACTTTTCCTACAGAAATGGAGCTGGGAGAAACCACCAGTGCAAAGATTCTCCATGAAGATACGGAAATTATTAATTGCTGAATGGAGCTAATAGAACACCCTGGAGGCAGGTTAGCTTTTTACTTCATTGTGGCTGAAGCTCATCCAAATCAGTGTTAGGAAAAAGTAGGTAGGGTTTAAGGTTGGGAATATCTCCCTTCCTCTAAAAAATCCGCAGTTGTCTCACACTGTTGGAGCTAAACTCCTGTCCTGAATTGCAGGTGCTGATCCCAGTGCAGGCTCAGAGAGGGTTGGTCTTCAATACAGTTTTATTTTTTCAGGACAAAAGACAGATCAGCATATATAAACCAGAGTAATAATAATAGTAATAATAAAAATCCTCCTCCATTCCTTCATCCTTCTTCACTAATACTGCAGCATCTTTTGATCACCACACACTTTCTCATTAAAAAACCAGATTGCTAAAGAGTTTCTCTTAGTTTTGTGTCAGTAATCACTGTGGGGTTTTATCTTTATCAGTAAAATAGGGTGATAGCGCTTTGTCATGCTTCTCCCGTACTCCTTTCTAGTCTGGAAATATGAAAGTTTAAATGTGTGGAGCAGTATTAACTTTGTAAACTCATCTGGGCAAGTGTTGCACCCAGCTCTGTTTATTCTAAAAATACATTTTTCTACAAAGGGATTAAAGTTCCTTGAGTGCCATCCTCCCCTGCCAAAGCAAACCCAAGAGAGATGCCAAGAAATTGGACATTTCTTACTGATCTCCTCTCACAGCACATTTTCTTTGTCAATGGCAGGAATTTTTGCCTTCCTCAGATGAAGGAGCAGCACCCTGAACACGTTCACTGCTGCTGCTCACTCTTAGAAACCCTGCCTTAAACCCCAGACCCACCAGTGGATTCTGAGCCCTGACAGATGGTCCCAGGCAGAGTGCAGGGTGTTTGTCCGAGGCTGAAGCATTAAGTCATGGCTGTGATGGATCTTCACTGCTTCTTGCCACCCTTTAAACATCAGCTTATTGAGTGAAAAACAAGGGAGGAGATGGAATTTGCCTGGGTTTTTTCATTAAAAATTGTGTCCTGTTTGCAATTTGTGTATCCATTTTTTTTTCTTCTTGTGGGTTGACATGTTCTGAGCTCAGGGATTCTTTTAAAAAGCAAAAAGGAGCCCCCAGGAAGTGTTTAGGTCTTCAGAGTATATGACAGCCTGTCAGGAATTTGTGCAGCCACTTGCTGCTGTTTATGTCTGCTAAAGGACTCTATTCCTGCTCTGCTGAAAGGTGGAATACTGAGGAAACCCACAGCTGCATTTTAAATATCTTTCCTTAACTCGTACTCTATGAACTGTCATATCAGGGCGTAAACAGAGCACTAAATAAGACTGCCAAAAAAAAAAAAAGGAGCTGCTTTTTATTAACCACTAACAGGATGATTGCCAACAACAGAAGTCATAATCATATGAGAGAACTTCAGGTCTCTGCTTTTCTTTTTCTTTTTAGGTTTGGGGTTTTTTTCCCTATGGGTTTGAAGCACAAGTTTCCACACTTCTGTGGTGCTGTTTGCCATACAAGAGCGTTTCTTGAAGAACAGAAGAAACTCCACTTTTTCTGAGAGGGGACTTGGAATACCCTGGCCTGTCCACATCCTTTGCCTTGCAAATGATTGATGTCACTGTGGTTTCATGCAGTGACATCGTCACTTATGGAGGAAAATGGTTTCAGTCTAAAGGAACACTGCCCAAAATGATCAGGATGTAACTAATACCATGTTTGTCATTAGGTTTACTGGGAAAAGGTCATGTTATGCAAAGATTTACTGTAAATTGGTAGGGAACAGGATGGGCTTAGATTTACAGTTGGAAAGCTCAACGAGGCTTGGGAAACCCAGGGTGGGAAGCCACCCTTGGGGTGCCCAGGTGAGAGATGCTACAGAACAGTGATAAAGAGTTTCTCCTGGTCAGGGAAGTTTGTAAAAGCAAGATTTCTTGAGAAAAAAAGGGTATTATGTTCTCATTTTCTTCAACAGTGAAGTCACTGTTATGAGGATTGACTAAAAAAGTCAATCTCAAAAAAAAGTCAAAAGTGGTTTGGGGGTTTTTTTGCACCAGTGACAGGATAATTGCCTTGAGATTCCTGGTAGTTTTTATGAAAACTTGTGATTCCAGGGGACCTGTCACTGTGCAAAACTGCAGGGAACAAAACTAGGCCTGCACTCAGAATAGATGGAAAGATTGCCTCTGTAAATGATATTAATTTAGTCACTCTCCAAACTCTCCTATCACCCAAGGACCTCTGAATTTTTCAAATTTTGTGGTGAGTAGAACAAGGTGAAAATTGCCTTCACCTGTATTTATAAATTTGCCCCTTAATAGATTTTTGTAGTAAATTGAGGATTTGGCTCATTGGAAATACTAAATCCAGGGAATATCCAGCTCGTTAGAGACACTCAGCTCTTGTAAGACCAGAGTGCTCTTAAACACAGTTCAGAAGCCACTGCCAAATTCAGTTTAAAACACCAAAAAAAAAAAAAAAATTAGTTCTCAAAACACTAATGCTCCCTATGGTTTTGGAAATATCTGGGAAATGCAGTCTTTAGGCTGTTTACCCTGTATAAAAGGGGATTAAGGCTAGAAAAAGTGAATCTGGGAAGCACATTTGATCCAAAATCCATTAGAGTTAATCATGATTTACATCATCTTCAGTAGCTGTGGTATCATCAATAAGGGTGAGATTCAACTGCTTAATTAGTATAATAGAGGAAAAAGGTTAATTGTTGCACAAGTTTAACCCTCAAATTATAAATTACAGAAGTCCACACTCACTGTTCAATGACTACCACTATTCCAGTTTTGTTGGTGTTTGCTACCAGCGTTTCTTGTGATTGGTTTAAATGACTGCATGGCACTTTAAGTCAGCCTTTTTAGGAACTGTTTTCTAAGGGTTCCACTTGAATGCCAACACCTTCTTCTGGGGAATAGCAATCCCAAAACCAATGGGATATGGGGAACCCAGTGTAGACTCTCTGTGAGACACTTCAGTGCTATTTCCTAAGCAACAAATCTTTGCTCTTGCTCTGATATGTTCAGGTTTCACTGTGAAAATTCACCTTTCCTTAAAAAAGTCAGGCTCTTTTCGTCAGTAAATTTTTCACAGATCTCACAGAATATTCTGAGTCATAAAGGACCCACGAGGATTTTTAAGTGAATGTCCGTCCCATAAGGGGATGGAACCCATGACCTTGGTGTTATTAGCACCATGCTCTGACCAGCTGTGCTAATCCCAGGTTTTCCCCAGGGTTTGTGGTTCTCAGGAAAATTTTGGTCAGTCAAGACTTCCTTTGGTGGAAAAGACTTTTTGATGGAAAACACTATGTATTAAAAAATCTTGGGGTTTTTTTTTTCAGCAAAGTAAAACTCACTAAAATATTTTGTTTTAATAATGACATGAATTTTCTATATTTTATATTCATCTGTAACACTTAGACAAAACTGTACATATTTCCATGCTTTCAGTTTTCATGAAATCACTTACTTGGCCTAGCATAACTTTAAAGCATAACTTTAAGGTTTTCCAGCTTCCATGGATGGAGAGATCATTAAAAGTTCTTTTCCACTGATTTGAAAAATCTTTTATTATTAATAAAAAAAATTTTAATCTGTCAGAAAACAGTAAAGATTTTGGGGGTTTTAACTGTGAAATCTCCCTACTCTTATTCTCGCCTTTGTAAAACATCATGAAATCATAGAATGGCCTTATTTGGAAGGGACCTGAAAGCTCATCTAGTGCCACCCCCTGCCATGGGCAGGGACACCTTCCACTATGCCAGGCTGCTCCATGCCCTGTCCAGCCTGGCCTTGGACACTGCCAGGAATCCAGGGGCAACCCAGCTGCTCTGGGCACCCTGTGCCAGGGCCTGCCCACCCTCCCAGGGAAGAACTTTTTGTTTTTTCAGCAAATGTGAGTTTTTACCCACTTCTTATTACAGAATATCCTGGACTAGAGTCCAATCAAGAGAAGCTTTTTCAATTGAATGGGATTTTTTTTTCCATGGACTTTTCTAGGTTTTGGATGAGTATTCACAGAAAACCATCTCATAAATTGTAGTATAATTGATAGTCGATGACAAGAGTCTCAAATGTAGGCTTGCCACTGCCTTGGGGTGATAGAAGATGTATAAATCTGGGAATAATGAAATCATCCGTTTTTTCCACAGACAAATGGGATCCAGAATTGAAGCCATGAAACCACATCTGACGTTAGACAAAGGGAATATTAACATATGCATGTTCCCAACTACAGGAGGATTTCTTCAGATGTGTGTTCTTTTGTTCTTGCCTTCCTGGCAGCTTTTTCCAAATCCAGGTTTTCCAGGTAGAGCACAGGTGAGAAAAGCAGGTGTAAATATCAAATCTTTGCTGATATCACATGTCTCTTTAAAAGCCACTGATCTCAGGGGCAGAATACAGATGCTGAGTTGTTGATGCTACTTTATTCATCAACCTTTGCAATTTTGAGCCATTTGAAAACATTAAACAACAAAATATTAAGGATATATTTTTGCATCAGATTTGATAGACCAGATCTGCCATTAGTGCCTGGTTACTTTGATCTTGAAAGGATTGCTCATATTCCTAAAATATATTTGCCAAGACCTTTGACCAGTCCCCACCTTGTCCCCAGCCCAGAGCACTGAGTGCCACCTGCAGTCCTTCCTTGGACACCTCCAGGGATGGGCACTCCAAACCTCCCTGGGCAG
>NW_008238314.1:445452-467407 GCF_000691975.1 Corvus brachyrhynchos
CCTTCCCCCTCCTCCTGTCCCTGTGCCCTGGGAGCAGAGCCCGACCCCCCCGGCTGCCCCCTCCTGTCAGGGAGTTGTGCAGAGCCACAAGGTCCCCCCTGAGCCTCCTTTGCTCCAGGCTGAGCCCCTTTCCCAGCTCCCTCAGCCGCTCCTGGGGCTCCAGCCCCTTCCCAGCTTCGTTCCCTTCCCTGGACACGCTCCAGCCCCTCAATGTCCTTCTTGCAGTGAGGGGCCCAAAACTGGACACAGCACTTGAGGTGTGGCCTCACCAAGGGGTGACAATGACTTCCTTATCAATCCTTCCATAGTAATCACATGATACGCATCAAAAACCATCAGCTTGAAATAAACTCATGTGACTGAATACATTCTATTCACTTGTTTAGTTCATTTGCATGAGCTGTAAATTTGGTTTTTATGTAAAATACAGTCTAAATGCCCTGAAGCCCCTCAGAAGGAGATTAGGCCCACCCTTAACTGTAAATCCTCTTGTGGATTTTACTCAGACCCTATAATACCTGTGATTGTGAGTTATTTTATGTACTATATGATCATTATAGATTGCTAGAAGAGACCCATCTTTAAGAATATTCAAAATAAATGGAAAGGTTATTTTCAAAGTTGGTGGCAGGCATTCAAAATCTGCTTGTAAATGAGAGTATTTTTAA
Organism: Corvus brachyrhynchos; assembly: GCF_000691975.1. Taxonomy (NCBI): domain Eukaryota; kingdom Metazoa; phylum Chordata; class Aves; order Passeriformes; family Corvidae; genus Corvus; species Corvus brachyrhynchos. The sequence goes on from NW_008238314.1 coordinate 446,121, forward strand.
AATCAAATACAAAGAATCCCTTTAAGTATATGTTTTCTTACCTCGAAGCTCAGACTGAAGTTTTTGTGTACGATTTGTTGATACAAAGGTTAGATCTGGCTTCAAAAATGGCCAAGTATCTTTACGTAAAGTCTAAATACGTCAGTGTCCACACAGTGCAGCTTTCTGAGACCCCGCAGAACCCAAATCAAAATGTTTGTTTAAACCTGTTCCCTCCCTCCAGAAAGCCAAAAAAAGAAATGCAACAAAATTTAAACTGCAACACCTCAGTTGGATCTTTTTCCATGACGGTTGGTCCAAAAAAAGCTGTTTCCAACAATTTTTTACTAGAAAACAGAACTCTCAGCTTATCTTGGTACACGGTGTATTTCCATGGAAAACTGCAGCCCCTGTAAATCTGGGTTTATATGTGTGCTCTCTGTTTGCCTGTGGATTTGTGAAGCTTCACTTGATGTGGGCAGTGCTTGGGTTGTGACCCAGTGGTCACCATGCTGCAGTTCAGGTTGTTATAGAGAATCCCAGAATGATCTGGGTTGGAAGTGACCTTAAGGATCCCATTCCACCCCTGCCATGGGCAGGGACACCTTCCACTCTCCCAGGCTGCTCCATGCCCTGTCCAGCCTGGCCTTGGACACTGCCAGGAATCCAGGGGCAGCCACAGCTTTTCTGGGCACCCTGTGCCAGGGCCTGCCCACCCTCACAGGGAACAGTTTTTTGTCTATAAGAAAAGCTTCCCAGCTGACCAAATTTTTTCCTGATTCTTCTCAAAGCAGTAGGAAAAAGCATGCCTAGGAAATTAAAATTCTTCTTAAAAAATGATCAATTTATACTTTCTGACTGAATGTAGACTCTGTGACAATGGCACACTTCACAAAGGACTTTTTTTTATTTTCAAGGGAAAGAATCATATTTATGTGACCGCCCCCAAAAGAAAAAAAAAATCAGGTAATAAAAATATGCAGTTATAAATCAGTGATTCCACCTTACAGTTATATCTGAGAGCTTTGAAACCATAAAATTGAATATCATCCTATATTCAACTATCCCCAGAAAAGTAACTTACCAGTAGGAGCCATCAAATCCCATCTCAGAGCTCTGATGGGAGGGATGTACATTCTTTGGGGGTCTGCTGCAGTCCAGAACTGTCCACTTAGTATGAGTCAACTTCTAAAGGTAATAACAACCTAGTTTTATCTGTCTTTTAAAAAAAGACCATTTTGGGAGGGGGAGCGTGGTGGTGTTTGGGATTTTTCTGAAGGGTGACAGCGATGGATTTTTTTATATTGATTGTGGATGCTGATTCCCATTTCTTCTAAAGAAAAAACCCCATGTTCTAGATCTCGTATTTAGATCTCAAAGTGCTGAGCAAAGGTAGATTCTGCTTTGGTTTAGACCTGGCTTTGTCTGTCATTTTCAGGGAATGCAAAATATTTCTGCTTTTAGGTTGTTGCTAGCTCCTTCCAGAGCTGATTTATGTAAATAACTTAAAACTCTCCTTACCTGGCTTTGCTGGCTGCCTCTGTTCTGCTGCTGGTTTTTATTCAGGCTGTAAACTCTTCAATTCAGGGCCTTTTTGCTTGAGTGTTACTAGAACACCCAATGAAGTAATTCACTGATAAACAGGAGTAAAGTTCTAATTTGGGACCTTGGATTCTTTAAATTGCCAATATATACTCCTAGATACAACATCCTGAAAGGCTGGGTTTCTGAGCATTAATTATCTTTGCCCTTGCATTTGATGGGATTGAAATTTGTTCCTTGCATTTGTTGGACCTTTGAAAAGGCTGGATAAACTCCTAAAGTGGGCACTGTCTAATTGTTGTCAAAATCAGCTCATCTGATCTCAAACATGTGAAATACGTGGTTTTTCCAAGCTCAGCTAAACCGGTTCAGTAACTGCTGCCACAAGATGCTGCTCCAGTGGGCTCTGGGAATGCTCACATCTTCTGGTAGGACAGCAAAGGCCAAAAATGACAGTGGCTCCATCCCCTGTCTGTGAAAGTCAACATAATTTTGCCCATCATGAAATTTATCCTGCTTTTTTCCAAAATGCAATTATTTACTCAAGCAGGCTGTCCTCACGTTGGATTTTTCGAGCCTCTGTGCCTTAAGTCCTGAAGTATGTGGAGTTTATTTTACTGAAAAGAATACTTATGGTGTATAGTGAAAGCATTTGGCTTCTGACTGCTGGCTCTCGTTCCACCAGTTCAATCATGAGGTGGTTAAGGGTTATTTATAGCTCTTAGACATTCTTTAGGGATGAACACATCGACTGAAACAACAAACAGCCGTGGTGCTCGTGGGTAATTTATAGCAATTTTGAAGTTAGGAGAAACCTGTGATCTCATACTACATGCTGAAAACCTGTCCATTCATTACTGCATGGCAATGGAATTTGGTTGGAACGCTGACATACTCTGAGGAGACTGAGATCCACAGCATCCAGGTACCCCTGAGCAGGGAAAGGCTCAGTTACGTGTCCTAAGGAATTACGTAACTTCTCCTTCTCTCATCCTCTACTAGCACAAACACAAACTGAGTCAAAAAGAATCATATTTTTTCTCAGTACACTCCACTTGTTCTTTAATTTAATTAAAAAAATTAAGTTCCACCAGTGTTGGAATACATAATTTTACAGAAAGCAGAAACTCAGGGTTTATGCTCGGCAAGACATTTCTAAACTTTAAATCATAGATTTAAAGCAGAAATTGTTGGGTTTTTTTATATATCACACTTCATTGCCTGTAATTTAAGTGCACATTTACATCACTCCGGGTGCACAATGAAACCCAGCCTGGGTGTGATGTAACTACAAGACAGAAAACCCATCAGCTCTCCTGTGAAGTTGTGTCACTGTTGAGACGTTTCCTGGCCTCAGGATCAGTGCTGGATTCAGTACACGTGTTCTCATTTTAAATAGACCTTTTCTCACATAAAACTGAATCCTGCCACTGTAGGTTATAGAGGATGGCAGTGCACCTCTGTGAGCAGCCTGTCTGGCTCTAAATATGCACTGCTGTGCCATGCAAGAGCCATAGATTTGCAGGGGAGGGAAAGGAAATACCTTTATGACCTCATGCTATCCATTTATACCCTGAGTCATTAAAATGATTGCTTCTTATAAAAGTTATCTTTGCTAGCAGAGGAATATGTGGGCAAATACTCCCTCTGACAATCAGTGTGCTTTGGATCAGACTCAAAACACACATACTATTCAAACTTAACTTTGCTTGACTCCTACGGAATGATTTGCCCCCAAAAGAAAACATCTGACTCTCCATAAAACTGCAGGCAATGGCGAAATTCCTGTCAAGTACTGGAGGTCCAGTGTGCTGCTCAGGTTAATTGTAAATTACTCTGGAACCTGCTATGCAAAAATGAGATTTTGTTCCACCTGTGGCCCACCAGTGAATTTGGAACAAGAGTCTATTGTCAGTAGATCAGATTTATTGCACGGTGTCCTTTCCATCAATGGAAAAATTTAGGGGACCTGTAAATCAAAAAAAGATTCGACAACACTCCACTGTGTCCAAGCATTCAACATCTAAACAAGCTGCCTTTCTGTTTGTCAGTTTTAGTTATAGAGTAACTTATAGCTGACTGTACGTTGTTTTCTGTATGTGTTAAAGGACTTACTGAAGGAAAATGAAGAGCAATGGAAGGGCAGAATGAAGGACAGATGAGTTTCATAAAGCTGTGGTTCAGTTCATGCACACATGTTTAGGTTTTCTTTCGATGGAAATGAAGTTGCAGAAGGGGGATGATTCAGAACAGATCTCACTCTGATGTGGCAATAAGGACTGAAGTCCCTGACCAAGGAAATAGGAATTGCTCCCAGGTCCTGCAATTTAAATTAGAAGAAAGTATATTTTGCTATAGCAGTTAAGACAGCAAACGCCACCAGTTCATCCAGTTAAATCCACTTTTGCTCAAGCACTCTGGTGGCTAATGCAATTCAGACTGTGTGTCATTCTATTTCTCAATCATTTTATTTCAGTTAACCACATTTTACTAGTCAGTATTTGTTTTTGCAACCATAGTGATGAAATATATTTATTGGCTACATAAGCAGGTGCCTGGCTTTGTCAAATTCCAATAATTCAGAACATCTCCTGTCCACGATACTAATAATTGAAATTTAAACAATTTTTTTCTGGTATCAAATCATACATCTCTAAATTTGGAATTGGCTAAGAAGGTATGAGACTATTTATCTACAGTTCAGTATTTCTGCCAGTATCTTGCTAATAATTTTGCCTGATTTTTTAGATAATCGTCATTTGGTAATGGTAGTTCATATTTCCATTGAATTTGTGGCTTCTGCTGTAGGACAATATAAGTGTGATCTGTTATTGTATTGTTATGACAGGGACATCAGATACTTACTGCACTGACAGTTGATACTTAGACTATATTTATTGGCTAATTTTTAAACTGGCATTGTCCTTCAGTGCTGTTGGAATTACCCTTATAATCAAAGAATTCTCAGGTTCAGAGAAAGTTACTTTCATTACAAAATCTGATTACTCCCTGTCTTTTATTATAGGAGACATCAAATCTTATTTGGCTTTTATTTTTGGGTTTCAAATTTTTTTTCCATCATTCTTTGATTATATATTTTTAATTCCCTTCACTTTTTTACAAGTAATCAGAGACCCATGAAAATTCACTAAATTTTACATTTGACTCAGCTATTTCAGTGTTGCAAAATGCTGTATAAAATACACTCTTAAAAACTCTGATAAGGGACTTTAATACTTTCAAACTGTGTTGCAGAGGAGGGAACATTTTATACTTTGTTCTTCATACAACTTAATCTCCTTTTAATCTGTAACAGCATCCCACCCCACAGCTACAAATATCTTGAACTACCTCAAGAGGAAATGTCCATATGATCAAAATTCAGGATATTTAAAATCAATGCCATTACTGATGACAGAAATTTATCCAGAAATAGACACTGAATTATCGGAATGAAGTCTGTATTAAAAAGGAAGAAGCTTTGCTGATATATTTATATATTGATAGAATTTTTCTATAGTACTAGTCTCAACATGACAGCATACTAAGAACATGTTTGAAAAGAGCAATGTGTTTGAACTTGATCACCTAAATACTGATTGACTGATTAATTATTTGATGTGGCCGAATATTCAGCTGTAGGAATGACACAGTGGAAATCGAAATGGCAATAATTTGTAGGACTGTCTGATATGTCAGTAGCAAAAGGAAGATTTTTAATCAGGTGCGAAGAAGTGAGAGGTGAACTCTAGTTTTTGTCTAAATATTCTTGCAGTGGGTACCCACAGCTGGCACTCTTGATTCTGGTCCTTCACCTTCCTCCCTCCTGCTCTGTTTGCAGCCGTTTTATTTATCCTTTCCTAAGGAAATACTGAAATGGAGCTAGGCTTGGAACAGGGGCTGAATATCATTTCAGCTTGGTTTCAATTTTTGGCAGCTGAACCTGAAGACTTCTGGAAATCTTGAAAAATATATATTCAAGGGAGGTTACTAAAGCCATTAGACAATTGGGAAACATCCCCTTTTCCCAACCACACAGAGTGGAATAATGAATAACATGGACAAAACTACCAGTGATGTCAATTGTTGTCACTGCATCGAAGTTGATGATGAGACAACTATTCAAATTTATGATCTGAACTCTTGTTCCTCTCTGTTTCCCATAAGTAGATGTATTAAAAGTCTTATTAGAGGACATGGAATTTAAAACAGGAATGACATGTGCCCATGGAATTGACTGAAGCATATTGAAAGAACTCCATTTGTTATTAAAATTTAATTGGAAAGATAAGATGCCAGCAAAATGACTAGAAAAATGTAATTTTCTTTCTCCCCAGAATATTATTAAATACTTAGAGCATAACAGTCCATGTGGTAGATTCCTAACGGATAATTTCCTTTCTCTGCTGCTCTATAGCTCCTTCCAGTCCAAGTACTGCATGTTTCTTTTATTTATTTTCCATTTATACCATAAAACTCCCCTGTCACTCGCTGTATTTTGTTAGGATACAAAACAGCCCACTCAGCAATTGTTTTGCATTCACACCTTGCATTCGAAAAGAGGAAAAAAAAAGCTGTAGTACAAAGTGCAGCTGAGGACAGGCAATATAATCGGTCTTACTTGTGTTTCACTCTATGGAAAATAACTGGCACTATTCACGAAGTCAACTGCACTTCATCCTAAGCAAAGATGGCAGAGCTCAAGTGCTGTTAAGGGAGAGAGAAACGAAACTGGGTAGATTTTAACTGTGAACACAGGAAGAGGTTAAAGAAGATTTTTTCCCTCTAGTTTCGAAAAATGTTTAGCCCGGAAAACACCACAGACACATGATTTCCTATCTCAGGGTGTGCCACCCATAAGGCTTGTATATCCCTGGATCATAAAGGTGTCATTGTATATAAGAATATTTCACTTTAGACATCAAAACTGAGTATATTGGCATCATCTCTATGTACTTTATGTCTAAAACATCTCTCCTTTACCTAAAGCAGAGTCTTACACACCTTTTTCATTTTCTCCTGAGCAGTTACCAAGAAATCATTTATTACATTGATCTAAAGGACTAATAGTGATGTTTTTATAGAGAGCTTCCTACTGACTGTTGCCTGTTTCCTGAAACCACTGATCTTTGCAGGAGAAAATACAAAGCGACCTGTAATGCCATAACTCTCAGAGCCTCTGGAAAGTCACTGGAGAGCCTGAATTAGTGCCAAAGTGTCAGACCCAGGTGCCCCTGGTAGAGGGGTATTTCTCTGTTCTCCTTCCCCATATACTTCTCCTATAATTCTTTATAGGATTTATCCTTCTCATAGAATTCTGTGTTTCATCCTCGAGCAAAGAATGCTCTGTAACTTCCTTCTTTATGTTTGGAGCACGTTCCATCCATCCTGCTCTGAGCTGCAGCTATGTTTTGGCATTGTTTAAAATGATGCCTATCTATTTTTGTGATCCTTGGCAGGGCTCAAAAACAAGGATTTATTCTTTATTATGCAGAGAGAAGTAGCAATTCAAGTGGTTTTTTAGAGGTGCTTCATTCACCTCATCAGTTCACTAACTCCTAATTAATTTGCTCAAACCATCAACAAAGGTTTTCTCTTATTAATAATCTCATAGGTGAGATTTATGGACAGTGTTGCTATCACAGCCATGAAGATAAAGGAGTAAATCTGTCCTCTGTGGATGTTTAGTTTGCCTCATCCATTTTACCACAGCTTTTATTTTTTCGCAGTATTTTTTGTGCCTCAGATTTTATATAATTATGTCAGCATCAACAATTAAACTCATATTGCAGGAACCAATAGTCTCCACAATTAAAAATTAAATATTTCATTAAAATACATACAAATGATGAATTGAAATAAGGGAGGAAGAAAAGCTTGAAATAGAGGCTGGATTTAAGAGATAATGTATTCTTATGTCAGCCTCAGGAGATCTGCCCAGTATGGAAGGCCCTGCATTTTAAATGCCGGGTTTGTTTTATGCATTGTGACTGAACTCTTTCAAAAACTGTAAGTAAAATAACAGCTTCAGTCCCACATTAGAATTCATAAAGTCCCACTCTTGTGCTTGGTCTCTTTCCCACTGGCATCTCTTGGCCTGTGTGGATTTAAATGAGGTGGTGCAAGATTGGAGCTTGCCTGGGAAACCAGACCTCACTCAGCCATGCTTTAATAATGCTGATATTTTAAAAAGTGGTGTTTTTTCAATGTTGAACAATGGTTTAGAGAGGAATAATCTTTGGTAATATTTTCTTTTTCAACAATGTGTTAAGAATCACTGCAAGGAGAAAGGCAGTTTGGTTAATGGATAATGATGGAATTGTAGTTTCCTCTCTTCTGCAGTGGGAAATATGAGGTGAGTGGTAACTATTGAAAACAGAGTTTGTTAATGTGAATAAAAAACCAAAAAGCACAGGAGAAACTGAAGTCATAAACTTTCTGCAATTCCCAGACATATCAGGCAGCTGATATACTTGTGAGTGCAGGGATCATTGGCTTTTCATCACTCAAATTTGAGAGAGAAAAGGAAAGCATTTAGTGTTTATAAATATCTGCAGTAGCTGATGTGCATACACAGCACCAAGGTAATGACCTGCTACTGGGTTTAACTGGATCAAGAGTTGGAAAAGTAGTTCAGTGTTTGCAGAAATATCTTTATCAGCAGAGAAAAAAATGTATTTTTCTTCTCGTGAAAAATTACAGTGCAAAAGCCATATATAGGTTTCTTGTAAACATCAGGCACTTTGGAATCCCACAGCAACGTACTTGCTCAGATCTGGTAATGGCAGTCAGACATGGATTAGCAGGTTTAGAACTGTGTATTACGTTAATTCATATAAAACATGGGGGGAAATGCTATGTTATTTTTGCTGTCATACAGTTTTCCCGTCAAATTCATCAGTATTAAAACTGCTCTGAAATCTCAAACGAAATCATACAATCACCTCTCCCCCCCTTCCCACCATAAAATCCAATGGGATGAGATAAAAAATAATAGCCTGTCAAAATGTTCAAGAAACAGGGTGGGGAAAGGACTCTGACATGCAGGCAGCCATTCAGAGTAGATGTTTTGCCCAAACATGGGATCCTTCATGGCAGAAAGAGAGGTCACACAGTCTTCCTCAGGCATGGAGCTTTCTCTGCAAGACAAGATTTATGATTTTGTTGCCTGGTCCTGTAACAAGATAATTCCTGTCAACATAGCAAGCTTGTGGGTGAAGCAAGATACCAGATTAAGCATTCTGCTCTTGAGCCAGGTGGGAGCTGATCCTGGGCATGTGGATTCACTGCAAGAGGTGTGCACGTACATCCTGCTCCAGTCAAACCAGTATCAGGGCAAACCATGGTCACAGTGGTCTGGGCGGTTTCCTGTATTTTGTATAAACAAATATATAAACATTCCATAATGTTAATCTCATGATGCGAAACTCCATATAGCAACAAGCAACCTCCTGGTTCAGTTTCAGGGAGGCTGCTGTCAAAACTTAGAGTCATGGAATTGTAGAATCATAGAATATCCTGAGTTGGAAGGAACCCACAAGGATCATGGAGCCAAGCTCCTGTCCCTGCACAGGCACCTCGACAATCCCATTCTGTGCATCCCTGAGACCATTGTCCAAACACTCCTTGAGCTCTCTCAGGTTGGTGCTGTGACCATTCGCTGTGTTCAGCCACCCTGTCAGTGAAGGAACTTTTCCTAAAATCACAGTTGGTGATTCCCAGCCCTCTCATTTGTCTGGGTCTCTCTGCAAGGTGTCTCTGCCTAAGAGGGAGTCAACGCCTCCTCCCAATTTAGTAACCTCTTCTCTCCTGTAATTGCACAGTTAGTTCCTCTTGAATTTGTTACTCCAGATAACGCTCACTGTGCCTATTGAAGTTATTTCTGGCCCCTACTCTGCTTTGCTAAAGGCTGATTCCCCTCCCCTATAACGGGTGCAGTTGAAAACACAAAATCGATCATTTGCATCACAAATGAGCCCGGGCTTTACTGAAGTATCTGTGAACTGCACAGGTTCAAACGCAGAAACTTGGTCTCTTCTGTCAATTCTCACACGGAGGCTGTTGCCACTGGTCATTTAGATGGTAAAATGTGGTGGGAGGCTGGGCTCTCACCTGCTTTGACCCGGCTGGATTGGAGCTGGTGTCCAGGTGAGAGGCCAGCATGAACTGGGAGAACACCTGCTGCTCCTTCCCAGCTGGACAATAGGCAGGACAGCATCCTCTGCCAGGATGGCCGGGGCTGGAGCAGCTCAGCTCATTGCATCCCTGGCTGGATCTTTGCACCTCTGCCAGCTCTCGAGGAGGCAGTCGGACCTCATAATATCAACAACCCTTTATTAGGAGGGCACGAGTCAGACCAGCCTTTCACACCTTTCTCAGATGCAAAAAAACCCCCAAAACCAACAGCCTTTTTTAAGGTTAAAACATTTTAAAAAGCCAACAAATCCCAGATATTTATATATATATGTATGCATGTATTCATGTACATGTATTATTCATCTTGGGAAGCTTTTTTGCACGTGTGCTTGTTTTGGCTGAGGTCATTTTCTTCCCAGTGGCTGGTGTGGGGCTGCATTTTGGATTTGTGCTGAGCACAGGGTTGATGATACAGAAATGTTTTCGTTGTTTCTGAGCAGGGCTCACACAGAGCCAGGTCCTTTCCTGTTTTTCGTGCTGTCAGGTTGGGGAGGAGGTTGTACTTTAGTAACAGGTAACAGAAGGTGGTGTTGAATAGATGTTTTCTACTCTTGAATAATATTCCTAGATTAACATCTGTCAGGAGATTCTGGGGTTCATGATCTGTGACACTGTCTTTAAGATGGTTGTGTTAGAGCTGATCTTGTCAAATTGATCCTTTAAAAAGAAAAATGTAGAGAACGGATTTTTGAATTCTCATGTCTAATGTCTTTACCTTTACTCTACTTGCAGTTTATGTTCAGGTTGTAACTTGTGCTTCCTGGGAATCTGAGCTACTCAGGACCTGCAATAAATTCACTGGTTTTAGAATTCTGTGAGAGGATTATTCATGTCCTTACTCCCACTAAAAATTTCCTTGGAATTTTGATTATCTGCTGCCTGTTAATTGCATCTTTATATGTAGCAAGTTTTCTAATTGTTTCAGCACTTATCAATATGAGAAAAACATTTGGCTGTTTTGAATAAGTGTGGTGTTCTTATAAAGAAAAAACCCAGGACTTCAGAACTGCCTCATGTTCTTTTGAATTGGCTGCAAATAGGACACTTGGAAGTGAAGCATCCTGGTTGAACAGGGTGCCTTCAAGGGATGCCTTGGCCACTTTCCTCCTCCCAGTGCAGTGACATCAAAGAAATCCCATTTCTTCTGGAGGGTTTATGTTCTCTGGAGACTCTGTAGCCTGGAACAGCATTGCACACTCAGATGATAGCTCATAGCAGTGAGTGAGGAAAACATTTTACATAACTTGAAACCAAACTGAATTGCAGAAGGATATGGATAAGTGATGCAGAGGAGGAGGAGAGGGTGGAGCAAAGAAAATCGTGTAAACAGAAATGAAAACTTAGGTAAGAGCTCAATACTGGGTCAGACTAAAGTGTCAGATCTTCTGTCTTAGCTGGTACTCAGTTCTTAAAAAGGAATTCAGGTAAACCAGGCATGCTGTGAGTATTTAAAGTGAGGGAAAGTTCCCCGGTTTTGTTCTTCTCCCTGCACTTTGACTGGGAGGTGAGAAGAGTGGTGTTAACAGGGCTGTGTTTGTGCTACAGTCTGTTCTCAGATGCTTCTGATAAAAGCCTTAAAATACACTGTTGAGCTCAAGCACTGCTCTCATACAGTAAAAGCTTTACCTCAGCTACCTGAAGACCCCGGTGGAGCAGGTGAAGGACCCTGAAAGAACTGCGGGTATGGAGAGGGTGGAAGTTCCTGTTTCAATTTGTCTTGATTTTGCACTGTCCAATTTTATTTGGGAATAAATTTAATTTTTCCCAGGTTGTTTTGCCTGTGATGGTAACTGGTTACCTCCCTGTCCTAATCTCAGCCCAAGAACTTTTTCCAAATTATTTTCTCCCCTTTTCATGGGTGAGGACGGGCACAGTGACAGAGTGGCTCAGAGCAAGGCACAGAGTCTGGAAGACTGTTCCAAGCTCTTCCTGGGGTGGTGTAAAAATGCAGAATTATAAAACAGGGAGTCCTAGTTCCAGCCAGGACGGGCTTAATTTTTGCAGTAGCCATGAGGGGTCATGGCCAGGACCTGGAGTTTATTCTATACCACCCCAAATCATTCCTAGGAACAGGGCAAGAGGTCCTGGGGAAGGACCCAAAGAGCATTACTGGGGTTTTGGGAGAGCAGCCATGGCGACAGAGGGAGTTAAAGAGCTGAATCCCAAGGCATTATCAGGTGGTAACATTATACTCTTTCACAGCTGACTTGGAAGTTTAGAAAGTACCTCTCACTGAAAGCCAGCAGGATAGAATTTTAAAGGTATTTTGATGCCTTTCTTGCATGATTTTAATGACAAGTAAGCTACTATACACACAAAATTGATTAAAATGTGAACTAAGCTTCTGAAAATTGTTTCATTCAGACACATTAATCTTTCTATGTTTGTTTAAAGAAGCTTCTTCCTACTTCCCTTAAGAGGCATTTGCTATCAGCAAAAGAGCAAATTGTGTCTTGATGTGCAGGTGTGTTCCTTTAGAGGCACTGCTGTTATGGGATGAACACCATTAAGTTCAAGGGTAATAATAATAGGATGAAGCAAAGAGCGGGGAAAACTGGCAGAAAATTGTATATACCAGGCCCCACAATGGCATGCAAACAAGAGAAACAGAGAAATCCTGCATTGTTCTTTATCTTTTCTGGCTTTGCTTTCTTTCCCAAGTTACAAGGTCTCTAGATAGCTAATTGTTGATCAAGGTCTTCCCCTTCCCCAGGAAAGAATGGAGCTGTGCAGCCCTTGGGTCGCATCACTTCTCTGTTTGCCTCTTGTTGTTCCACCCTCCCCACCCTTGAATCTGTGAGGGCTGGGAACTCCTCTTTGTGGCTGCGCTAAAAACCCTCGGGAGTGAGATAATATGATCAATTCAAAAGGAAAACCACCATAATAAACCCTCCCCCCCCCAAAAAAAACCCGTAAAAACCAACAAAAAACCCCCAAACCTGTTGAATTTCATGCATGATCAGATAAAGAATGTTTAGATGCAACATCAAAACCTTGATGTTAACCAATTTTAGGCAGTTTCTTTGCTAAGAATTGCATTTGGAGAAAGCAGAGGGTGAGGTGGTTTACAAGACATCCAGAAGATTAAAAAATTCTTGGAAAAAGCAAGCAAACAATAGATGGGAGAAAAAATACCACTGATCCCTGATTAAAATCAGCAATTCTAAGGTGTAATTAAGGCCTGAATAAGATTAGCAATTATAAGGTATAACATAATAACAATGGAACATAATATAAAAGATTAACGAACGCTGTTTACCTGTACTGCGTACAATTCCGTTAATTTATTTTGCATCTATTCAAAAAGAAAAGAAAAATTGTTCTAACTCTGGTGGCTTTGGAGGTGAAGTGTTAAAACACTTCCAAACCATGCTTTGTGCATGAAAATGGTAATTCCAGTCCTGTCCTAAACAGTGGGATTGAAAACCATCTCAGAAAATCTGTTTTTGTGATATTGCCAGGCCCTCTTTGCAGACCAACAAGATTGTTTATATGCTGGAGTTAGGAAAAGATTCAGATAAGAGCCCATTTTCTGTTATTTGTTCTAACAGAAGTGATATGTTTTGCAGTTTGCCAGTTGCTGAAATGCTTTGTATGAAGATCAAAAAAACGTTTCCTTTGTGTGAGGGGCAAATCTTTCTGTGTGATTATTGGGGGCTTTTTTTTAAATGTAAAATGATAATTTTTTAAAAATGAAATTTCTAGAACTCTCTTCTGAATGAACCAATATCCGTTGTATTTTTTTTAAGTTTCTGTAATGAAAGACAAGCCAGGCTGTCATGTTGGCTTGTGTTTGCCCTCTGTTTATAAACAGTGTTGAGGATCATCCATCATCTGCCCTGGACTTCAAAATGATAACATCTGGACTTCATCCTCACAATGCTGTAGCACTGACATTTCAAACAAACTCAGAAAATGCTAAAAAAAAAGCACTACTTGCAACCATCCCACAAGCATAATATCTGTGTGCAAACAAAAGGCTAAAAGACTCATTTTGCTGGAAATAATTAAAGTTTGGGGGGTTTTTTGTCTTGGTTGGGATTTTTTCCCCCCTCTTCCCTCTTCCTGGGTTTAACTTATTGAACTTCTTAGTTAAGCCAGCCTGAAGGCACGAAATTACAGATGGTGCTCACTCATCCTAAAATTGAAAAGTTCCTCTTTCCAAAGGTAATTGCTTCCAGTTGATACTTGCCACTTGAAGGGGGTAAGTCAGTCATTTCTAGAATGAAAATAGCTCTTATATTCCTGAGAAGGGAAACTCCCTGAAAAGATCGCTGTCCTCAGAAAAGGGATTGCATTTCCTTTTCTCCACATATGATCCAACTTTAAGTGTCAAACCCACACACAGAAACTTTGGCAGAAACAAGTAAAAGTAGCAAGAGTTTCTTGTTATTTATAGTCTATAAATGAAAAATTATTATGGGAAAAGCAGATTATATATTTGAAAATACTTAATATTTCAAAACTTTCTTACAAAGGTCGGTTTTACAGATCTAGAGCCTGGAGCCTTTTTGAAATGTGGAGCATTTTGAACAGCAGATCGTGGAGTAACTGCAAGAATATGTAAACAGAATATACCATTTACAGCACATTAAAAGTGTGCTTGGTTTTCTTTCTAACCCACATTGAAAAAAAAGTCCTGGGTAATGACATCTATTTAAATAAACATTTTACAGTCAGAAATATAAGTTAGGCTCTTTCTATAACTTTTGATAAGATTCTTAGGGTACACTGGCTAATAAGGATGTTCTAATTATTTAGCAGCTCCAGACCTCGGGTAGGAATCTCTGGTTTTTATCTTTACTGCTCAGCACAGATATGAGCCCAGACCTTAGAGGGAAATGAGCTGTGCCTTTTCTCACTGGGTTGCATAAATACATGCAGATTGTAAAGGCCTGCTGAGTTTTAGAGTCCTGCATTTATTTCAGCTCTAAAGAGTATCTCCTTTAGGGTTAAAAATTCCTTTTCCTCTGAACAATCCCCTTTTCAGTTTCCTCTTCTCATTGCCTTTTTCTCCCAACCTCTTCTCTCTGACCTTTATCCCAGGCTTCCAGTTTCTTGTCCCTCTTTGCCCTCTTGTAAACAAACAAAAAAACAAACAATTGACAGCTTCTACTTGTGTCTTTCAAACACAAATTTGACAGGTTTTATTTGTGTCTTTGAGCTATTTCTGAACTATTTCTCTCTTCTGACAAGCAGAAAAGCAATGAATGCATATTTGCAAGTGATATAAGCAGCTCTGCATGCAAGCTCTCAGAAAAGCTTCTGTGACTGAGATCTGAACATCAAGACCTCAATCTGGTGCTTAATTTGAATCATCCCAGTGAGCTGGACTCAATCAATAGCTGCCTTTTCTTTCTTCAGGAACAAACACACTGCAGGTTATTCCTGTTCCTGTCAAAACAAGGCTATTTCCTACTGTCTGTTTGCACCTTGATTTACTTTAGCTGAATCTGATAAGGGTTGCATTTTAGGACGTGAAATTAGCAGCAGTTACCTAAAATTTGTGTTCTCTCAGGGAAACCAGGAGCTTTTATATCCCATTTATGACTCATCAATGGGAGCAAGGAGGAATGAGTTACGATATGAGTCTGGTCCAAAGTACAGTTTTGTAAAATTATTATAAAATATTCAAGGGAAGGCATAAGAGCTGTCTTTGTGGGGCCTGCTCCAGTAATATGGGAGAGAAGGCAACCTCACAAAACCTCCAGGTCCATGGAACAGGCTGGGGCTCCCAGGGTATTACAGGATCTGTCTCAATGCTTGGCTTAATAAAACTCAACTGACGGACTCCTTGTACTCTTCAGAACTCCTGTATTGGAATTGAAGAAGGGTTTGCAGGCTGGAAATCTTGTCTGAGAAGTTATTATGTCCTGCAAATCTTTCTCCTCAGAAAAAATAGTGCATGCATGTTGTTTGTTTTGGTTGGGTTTTTTTCACTTTCAGGATTGATTCACACAAGTAAAAACCTCGTTTCTGTTTTAACAGAACTCTAAGGGATATAAAACCACTTGTAAATCCCTCCACTTTCTGAAAAAGGAGCTAAGGGCTAACAAAAGTTAAAAAGGCCACTTTAAAAAGAAAATAAAAGATAAAGCACAGCATGTGCCTAAGTATTTTGCTGACTCTGATGAAATTGGGCATATTCTTAAGTGAAACAGGGCCAAAACATCCTCGTTCTCCCTGCTGGAAGGTTCCTGGGGGATGGGGGTGCCAAGGGAAGGCTTTTAAACAAAGCTGTGTTAAGTGAGTAATTCCAGTTTCCAGGCAGAGTCTGTTTATGAGAGAGGGAGCCTGGCCCATGATGAACACACTGCAGAGGAACTCCTCGGAATTATTTCGTGCTTCCATTGCAAACTTTGTGAAGAACACCAGTTAAACCCATGAGTGTTTAGAAATTGCACGTAGCTGTCATTGTGTATCTTCACCATACAGTTTAAAGGGTTCTTTTAATTAGGGTTTCTTGATGCTGAAACGAAAAGCATAGTGTTTAACAAAACTTAAGTTCAAAGCTGAAGACAAAAACCTGAGAGTTTTACCTTTTGTGCCTCTAGTTCTCCTCTCCATCCCACCCCAGGGAGGAAGGAGTGGTTTTAGTGGGAGCACTAAATTGGAGAATACCATTCCCAAACCATGATACGATCCTCTAAAAAAGCAATAACTGAATTTTTGCTTTTTCTGTCTAAAACTTAAAGACAAATAACTGAATTTTTGCTTTTTCTGTCTAAAACTTAAAGACAAAATAAGCAGGACTCCATTACCTGAGGAGGTTCTGTTTGTTCTTTGTGGAAATTGGTGGTTTCAAAAGAATACAGGTAGAATACAGGTATGTACCTACTGGTAGGCAATGGGATTAAGCAAAATACAGAAAATTTGCCCACGACTCCCGGAATATTTGCAAAGAGATTGAAAATCAGTTTCAAATAATGCAATGTAAAAGGTGTTACAATGAGCACCTTGGCACTCAGCACCTATGGAAGGCAGACCTTGCTTACCACGGTTTTTTCTCCCAAATTTGCATATGAAAAAGAGTGCTTGGAGAGAAGCGAAACAGCAATTACACCTTCCTTTTTTTTTTTTTTAAGTTCCAAGATGCCTCCAGAAACTGATAATTTTGCAAGACACAAAAAAAAAGACACAAAAAAAGGACACAAAAAGCTAAACTTTTTAAAAACATAGATCTATTTAGTCATTGTTCTTATGCTGAGAAAGAGAAAATTAATGATAAAAATGGCACTAGAAATCAGTCTGGTCTCTTGAAAAAGCAGCCCAGTTCAAGGCAGTGAGGGTGGTGAGTGGAGAGGAAAGAAGGTGACCTCATTAATAAAACAAAGCCTGGAGTGTCTTTACAGAAGGATGGATTATGTTGACAATCAAGTGAAGGATGCACTTGAAAGGCAAAGGTGCCGCTGGGATATTTGACCGTGGTACTCAGAGACAAAGCTTGATTAAAAAATGGAGAGAACAGTCAATCCTCCATAAATGCAGAATTGTGTCCTGCTGCTCCCCACACAATGGCTCCTTTATAGGCTGCCTCCTGCTCTCTGTGCTAAGCTCCAGCTCTGACAGGACAGGTATGACTTGGACCCTTGAAGATTTTAAATGTTGGGTTGTTGGGGTTTTTTTTAAACACACTTCAGATCTCCTGAGCAACACAAAGGCTTAGCTTGTTCTGAACCCAGGATTTTAAAATTCCCCTCAAGTATAAAGAGGAAAAATTAGTACTTTACTACCTGAAATACAAATAAAGCATCCTTTGACTACAATTATTGAACCCTGGCAAAATATTATTTTAAGCTGGGTAATCTGATGCTGTTTCCATGCTAAACAGCACTCAAGCCCTATGATAGTAATGTGGAAACTCACTGGCTGAAGCAGGGGGTGTGTGAGGGGGAATTACTGCTCATGATAAAAGCAAAGGAATGCAGTCAAGCAGCAAGAAAGGAAAACATTAAATTAATGCGTTTCCCTTGTTGTTTTAACAAAGCCTGTTTATTATGGAAGAAGAAAGGTCTTCAGATTAGGAAAGCTCACTTCAGGATTAGGAAAAGGCCTCCCTTGCATCCACCAGCTTTTCCCAGGATATATTGTTATATTTTGCAGGAATTCTTCTCTTCTACTATGAAAGAACTGCTGTCCTAAGTGAAAAAATATTACAATATTTCAATTTCCAACATACAGAAGTTGTATTGTTTCTGTGAAATCATTGCTTTGGTCTGTGCCAGACGCTTGAGTTGTCTGAACACCTGATGCTTGCCCTTGCAGTATCTCTCCCTGCAGAGACCTGGCAGAGGTCCCTCATGAGCTGAAGCCACCAGAGTTCCACACTAATGCAAGAGGAGCATCTTTGCCTTTTGGAGTGGGAGCTCTGCTCGCTGTGCATCCAATGAAAATTGCCCTTTCCATGCATTTTGTTGAGTCAGCTCGAAGCACAAAGCACTTGTTAGTTTTCCCATCCAATGTTGGACCTCACTCAACAAATAATGAATCATGGGTGTGTTGTGCTTCTATCCTTTTTCACCTTTACCACTTGCTAATTTTGGAACTTGAAGTTTATAATTACAGCACTGAGCCAGGGCTCTTGGCTGGGGAAATGAGAATGTTTTAAAAGGCAGCTTAATAGCCGCATCTTGGTTGAATACACCATGAAGAGTTGAGTCTGACCTACATTAAAAGCTTAGAGAACTTTTCATGCTGCAAATGAATAGAGGGCCCCAACACTGAGGGAAAAGCACATGTTAATTTCTCTCTAAACCAGTAGGACCCACAGAAACAGAAATGGAAGGGGGTTTGTGGGACCTGTCACTGCTTGTTTCAGGATGTTATGTGGCAGTGCACTTTGTCAGAGTTTGAGTCAGTGCCTGCTGCAGTAACCTTCTGTAAACTGGAATAAGCAGACAGTTTGATTTGTCCTAAAACATCTCCTGAATGCCAGAAAATTAAAGGCCACTCCTACATTATATGTTTAATTAGTTGCTAAGTAATATAGGCAAAAGAACAGCTGATTAAGTTATTTGCAAGATTTTTCTGATGCTGCAGCAGAGAGTTCTTTCTTTTGAGCAGAAGACATCCTTGACACCGTGGTTCAGAGTCTGCATCTGTTATACTCTTGTCATGAAGAAGGGAAGATTTTGATCAGGAGGAAGACAATTCAAGAATAATTTCCTTTCCTGAGGCTGCACCTACAATCAAAGGAGGGTATCAACTATTGCAAACCCCCGAGCATGGAAACAGAGCAGTTCTTGGTGAGTGGACTAGGATGGGAGAAATTCCTCGAGGTACATCCGTAAAAGCTTCAAGGACATAAAGTCTGGAGCGAGAAGGGCATACAGAGAAGCTCACTCCTAAGGATAAATCCCACCTGTGGAGAGGCTGGAAGGGAGCATCAGAGAGACCTGCTGCAGTGGGTGTTAAACCTCTCCTGTTAAACCAGGCTCTGCTGCACTGCTTTGGAAAGTCACATATTCCATTGCAGGACTCACTTCTCTGCCAACATTGCCATGAGAGCAAGACTTGGGAACACACAGAGCCCACTGCAGGACAGTGCATGAACAGTGGCCATGAACAGCCTGAAGGCTCAGTCACAGAAGGATTGGATTGGAGACTCTCACCTCAGAGTGGCCAGGCCACGAGCTTTATACCTTTAATGATATGTTCAAAGGATTTGACAGCTTAACAGCCCATGGGAGCAGAACTCTGGGGAATTTTACCCCAGAGGAAGTCAGTGATCAGGGTTCTTCTCTCTTTTTCTTGGGATATTAAATATTCTCTCAGAGTAACAATATATTTGGTGATTTTCCACTGACTGATACTTAGCTCTGGAAAAGGACAAGCTCATTTTGCCAAAATTGCCTCTGGATTAGGATGTTGCATAGCCCTTTGCTAGGGACATGGCCTACTGCAGAAAACATTACAATTTCATTGTACTGGTGAATACAATATCATTTGTGAAATAAAATTGCCATATTAGGATATTTAGCCTTCTTGGATCTTTAGAGAATCACTAAACAAAGTAATTCCCTATTACCTCAGTGAAAAGGAATTAATGAAAGAGCAAAGTTATCAGAAAGGTCTGAAAGCAAATGATTGTGAGGTATCCTAATGTCAGCAGATAGAGTTCAAAAACATTTACACTTGTCATCTTTGATACATCCTTTCTTTACTCCATCTACTTTGCTTATGTGATCCATGGCATCGCCTTCAATTTCTCCTTACCTTCCTCACATGTGCTTATTCCTCCCAAGCACAAATAGAAATGGAGGTTTCTGGCTATTTAATAAGCAGAAAACCAAAACTCCGTGTTCAAGTAAAATAATAATATTTTGGTCCTTCATCTAAAAGGGCTGGAAACAAAAGCCAAAAAAAATCCCCAAATATTTTCTGTCTTAAAACTACTTGTCAGTCTATTGCACGTGATACTTCTTGGGGTCTCTTTTCTTTTTTTTTTCTCTTAAAGAGTAGGTAATTTGTCACACAAAATGCAAAAACTCTGAAACCTAAAAGAACATTTCCTTTTGAAATTCTTATGTAATATATTTTGTATTTTTAATGGAATTCTTCCTTCAAAAAATATTGGCCATAATTGGGCTTAAAATGCTTCTCAGTATAACTTGAATTCACGAAAATATGCATTTTTCAGTGAATTTACTGTCCATAGAAAATTTGTGGCCATGCCTACATACAAACAATGAGTAACAGTATACTGTTACTTCTATTGATGTTGTATGTCTTGGCTCAAAATTTACACTGTCTTGTTAAATAATTCCTCTATATGTTCTGATTTCAATAAATGCTCCTAGTGCTTCTGATGAACAGTGCATTGTCTGCAATAAACTTTGAAATTTGAAGGCTTTGGATTTAATAGGGACATTCAAGTTATTTCAATGTTAGATTTATCTACATATCTCATAGAAATGCCTTCCATCTCTCGCAGTTTCTAATCTAAAGGCTATAAAAACAAAGTAGATAATCTTGAAAGATCTCTGCCCTATTGAATAGGAGAAATAGTTCCAGCCTGCCCGCTCTCTTAAGGGTTTGTTTCATAGCAGATTTCAGGCTCAGCTCAAATTTGCCCTTGACAACATAAATGCTGTTCACCATTTGGTTGTACACCTAGGTTTTATTTATCTGAGTTCTGGTGGGGCAGCTCATTGTTTCAGAGGAGTTAAAAAAGCACCTGAACACATCTCGGTTGTGCATTTCTTCTGGTTGTCAAGGAAACCACCCCAGGATTCCTGGCAACAGATTTCAGCTTAATCGGTAATGGAAACACCACAGGTATCAGACAGTCACTCACCTCCCACCAGGTGCTATTTTGGGAACAAGTCAGTGGATCAGATTCTCCTCTTCCAGCAGCTCTGAAGCCGTGTGAGGGTTTGTAGTGTGCCTTTGTCTCCACGGGGCTCGGCTCTCTGGCAGTTTCTCTGGCAGAGAGCCATCCTAGAGATGAGGCTGTTAAACACTGCTCTCGAGGTACAAACAAGCCTTCAGAGCACTATGGTAAACCTGTCTCTAACTTTCCTGAAGTCTGGAGTGAAGGTTAAAAATTACCAGGGGGAAGAGGGTGGTAG
>NW_008238314.1:467427-469212 GCF_000691975.1 Corvus brachyrhynchos
TTTCTCTTCTGTACCAAAACTGTACAAAAGTGTTTACATTTACAGCCTTAAAAAAAAGAAAAGAAAAAAAATTGCACATTTGTAATGGATACCTATTTAGTTAGTAAATGTCCTGAAGATGTTGACTGAGATCTCCAGTCCTGGGAATGGTTATGGATATGGGGTCACCTGTGAGTGCTACAGGCAGTCACCCAGACTCAAAGTGCTACCAACCTGTTGCCAAACTCAGTTTGTCCAGAGAGCGTCCAGAAGGGTAAAGTGCTTTATTTTCATGAAGGGGAAAGTAAAGCTTTGGGTGTGACTGGGGATGTTCATAGGAAATGACAGAGCAAGCTGGAATAAAGTTACTTGAATGCTAAGGGGAGAAAATAGGACAGGATAATGGGGAAGACAGATGGTAGGAGGAAAAGTAAAACTGTGATGCACAGCTGAAATGGATATGTAAAACAGGGATTGGAAGCCTGTGGGGTGGGAATGGAAGAACTGTAAGAAATGTCACGCTGGGGAGAAATGGTTCTGGACAATTGAAAAACCAAGAACAGGGAATTTATGGTAAAAAAATTGATGGGTCTGCACCGTCAAAGGACTGCATGGTGTTTCAGTTTGTGAGGGGAAAAGCTGAAGTAACTCAGAGGGGAGAGAAAGAACTTCATAGGGAAGGAACCCTGGAATTCTCTGGAGTCACCTGGAGGACATGGAACGAACATTTTGGGGGTAAAGTTGAGGAGTTTTATTCTCACTGGACTGTGGGAACAAAAGCTGCCGTAATCTCTGGAGGACACAGAGCAGACATTTTTGGTGGGAAAATCTGAGATGATGTCTAGGGGAGAAAAATTAGTTCTGGGGGAAAGTCCAAGGTAATTTGTGGAGGACAGGCAGAGGAAATCTTGTGATAAAACCTGAGGTAATTTTTAGGGACCAGAAGGAACATTTTTGGGGGAAAATCCCAGGTGATCTGCAGGGGACTGAATGGAGGCAAAATCTGAGGTAATCTTCATGGGACAAACAGGGAACATATGTGAGGGAAAATCTGAAGGGAATGGGAGGGGGACAAAAAAGACATTTCGAAGGTAAAATCCGAGGTAATCAGTAGATGGTACTTTGAGGCTTAAATCAGAGGTAACGTACAGATGCAGATGGGGATGTGATGAAGGGGAAATATGAGGTAAACTCTATGGAATACAACATTTTGGAAGGAACATCTGACGCAATTTGTAGGGACCAGAATGAACACTGATGGAGAGGTGGGTGCCCCAAGTGATCCTGAGAGGATGTGGGGGTCACTGAGGGAATATGAGTGTCACTGAGCAGACGTGTGTCCCTGAGTGAGTGGCTGGTGCCCCCTGTGTCCCTGAGGGCATAATAGGTCGCTGAAGGAACACCGATTCCCTGTGTGCCGCTGAGGGGCCGTGAGCGTCCCTGAGGGCAGGTAGATGCCAGTTGCGGTCCTGTGAGAGGGACATGAGGGTCACTGGAGGGGAGCAGGTGCCCCGTGCTCCTCTGAGGGGATATGAGGGTCACTGAAGGCGTGGCAAATGCCCTGTGTGTCGCTGAGAGGGCATGAGGGTCACTGAACGGATGGTGGGTGCCCTGCACGTTGCTGAGGGGACATGAAGGTCACTTGAGGGGCCGGGGGCAGGTGCCCCGAGCGTCGCTGCGGAACCATGAGGGTCTCTGAGAGGCAGACGGGTACCCTGCATGTAACTGAGGCGGTGGCAGCTGCCCTGCGTGCCACTGAGGGGACACGACGATCGCTGCGGGGAGCGCGGGTTTGCCGTGTGTCCC
>NW_008238314.1:470811-472859 GCF_000691975.1 Corvus brachyrhynchos
GTCGCGGGACTTCGCGGTGTTTCGGTCTGTGATGGGAAAAGCTGAGTTACTCAGAGGGGACAGCAAGAACTTTAGAGGGGAGGAATGCTGGGATTCCCTGGCGGGATCTGTGGGGCACGGAATGAGTATTTTGGGGTAAAATTGAGCCGTGTGAGAACAAAAACTGCGGTAATCTCTGGAGGACATGTATTGGATATTGTCCACGGGAAAATCTGAGGTGATGTGTAGGGGAGAAAAATTAGTTTTGGGGAAAAGTCCAAGGTAATTTGTGGAGGACAGGCAGAGGAAATTTTGTGATAAAACCTGAGGTAGTTTTTAGGGACCAGAAGGAACATTTTTGGGGTAAAATCTCAGGTATTCTGCAAGTGAATAAATGAAGGTAAAATCTGAATTTATCTCTATGCAATAAAACGTTTTGGAAGGAAAATCTGAGGTAATCTGTAGGAGATATTTTGGAGGGAAAATCTGAAGAAGTATGTGGGGAACAAAATGGATATTTTGGGTGCAGGATCTGAGATAACCTGTAGGGGACATTTGGAGGGAAACCTTGAGGTAATCTATAGGGGTCAGAACAAACATTTTTGGGATTAAACCTTAGGTGCCCTTTAGGACACAGCTAGGGGATGTTTTGGAGGGAAAATCTGAGGTAGTCTATAGAGGGGTCAGGAGTCACTTTTTTTTGCAGAAAACCGGAGGCAATTTAAATCAAACAAATTACCATTTTTTTTCATGGGTGAATTTGGGGTAATTTGGAGGAAAAATGAGCGTTTTTGAGGGACAGTCTGTTGTAACATAGAAGTGAGAGGAAGCATGTTTGACAGAAAATCTGGGATAACTTAGAAGGGATGTAGGTAACATTTTTAGCTGAAAACCTGGGATAATTTAGAAGGGTACTGTTGTGGGCAGAGTGGGACCTGCAGACAAAACCTGTTAGAAAAGCTCTCCTGCTGGGTCATGAGGTGCAAAAAGAACCTTCTGTCTTTCTAAACTCCTCAGACAGGAACCTGTGTGGCTGAATCCAGTCTTAGCCCCAGACTTTGTCAGCAGTTTATGCCTAAAATATTTAATAGATCTATTTGAACCTTTATATAATTTTGTCTGTCAGAATAAAGGATTGCAAACCAAATATGTTCATATAAATTTATATGATTTATTATCATAACAACCAGACAAATATATCTTAATGAGAATTATTCACTATGTACTATAGGAGCTATAAAAACTAGCGTAGTATAATGCACTATTTTGAAGCAACATAACAGGGACTATATAAAAGCTAAAAAAAGCCAATTATTCAATATAGGTTAATGTCACTTAGCCATACCAGAAATGGTGGCAAATCTCGTTTGCTTATCTTTAAGAAGCAACTGAGGAGTGTCCACATGCAGGGAGGAATCTTCACATACACCACTCCAAGAAGGAATATGTTGGAAGACCTCCTGTTAAAATTTAGGACTGCATGGTTCGAGGCTCACCCTCTGAGGCTATTGGGCAATGGACTTATACAAGCGAAGGAACTGGTAATTCCCAGACCTGAGTGTGTTTTTGTCCATTGGCAGAAGCTCTGGGACAACAAGGCAAGAGCGAGCAAGTGGAGCAGCGGTTTCGAGCCCGGGAGTGCAACGGTGAGGTAAGAGCAGAGATTGTAGCTGGAATTGGAGGCTTTTGTGGAGCTGGGGGGTCTGTGGGGGGTGGCTTAAGGATCTCCCTGTTGGGTGGCAGCTCCCTTCAGGAGCTGGAGCTTCTCAGGCCTGAGTGTGTCGTCGTCCCTTGGCAGAAGGCGTGGGACGACGAGGCAAGAGGGAGCAAGAGCAGCGGCTTCGAGCTCAAGAGTGGAACGGCGAGGCATGGAACCGCGAGGCAAGAGCGAGCTTGGAGCTGGAGAGGGGGCACCAGAGGCCCTCTGGGCAAAGGGCCCTCCTGGCAGGGCCAGGGCACTTTGTGGGTGCCGCGGCTGGCTTTGCGCTGGGCGACCTCCCTGGGAGCAGGGCTGGTCTTTGCTGACGTTGGCCTTTTGCCGTTGTGCTCCTTTGGCTGCCCGGAGAGAG
>NW_008238314.1:475567-476512 GCF_000691975.1 Corvus brachyrhynchos
TGTGAGAGACGTCGGGGCGCAACGAGGCAAGAGGGAGCAAGAGCAGCGGCTTCGAGCTCAAGAGTGGAACGGCGAGGCAAGAGCGAGCTTGGAGCTGGAGAGGGGGCACCAGAGGCCCTCTGGGCAAAGGGCCCTCCTGGCAGGGCCAGGGCACCTTGTGGGTGCCGCGGCGGGGGTTTGGCCCGGGGGCCTCCCCGGGCGCGGCTGGTCTTTGCTGACGTTGGCCTTTTGCCGTTGTGCTCCTTTGGCTGCCCGGAGAGAGGGGCAACCCTGTAAGAAGGGTGAGAGCCCCTGCCTCCGCACCTGAGGGGGGAAACAGAGCTCTCCCGGCCCCCAGCCCGCCCTCTGTGCAGGGCAGGGCCTTTTCCCCAGCCCCGGCAGCTGTCTGCCTGCTGCTGGCCCCTGGCCAGCGTGACCCCCTGTACTCGGGGCGCGTCACTGCCTCCGTCCCTGTGCCAGCCCTGGAGCGCCTCGGCGCGTCGAGGCCCCTGTGCCCTCCCCACAGTGCGGGGGCAGGTCTGATGCTTTCCTCTCCCGCTCAGCGGTAGGGATGGCTCCCCAGCAGGTTGGCTGCGCAGAACTTGCTCCCTCTTCTGGGACTGTCTTCCCCTCCCCTGCCTTCGCCTCCCCTGTCTCCCTTTAGTTGGTGTGAGTGAGCAAGTGTGCTTGTGCTTTGGCCCCCTTTAGACACAGAGCAGCGTAGCTGAGACTTCCCAGGAGGGAAGGAGGAGCTCTGTGCAGCCACAGGGAGGTCCCCAAAAAGGCACGGGTGGAGAAAGCGTCCGGCCTTGCCCCTGCTTTCTGAGGACGCAGCGCAGCCGCTTAGCGGTAGCGTGGGCGCCGTGACCCGCCCGTAGCCAGGGCCTGGGTCTCTGCCTATGCTGCGTGGCCGCCAGTCCTGCTGGTGACCTGCCAGCGTGCCGGGCCTGTACTCGGGGGGCGTGT
>NW_008238314.1:476605-501604 GCF_000691975.1 Corvus brachyrhynchos
AGGCTCCGGCCCCGCCTTTGGCGCTGCTTTGGCCTGGCGTGGCCTCCCTGCCGCCCTCGTTGAGGAGGCTCCCGGGGCTCCTGCAGAGGCCCGTGTTGCCACAGCCCGGCCAGGCCCCGGCCGGCCCCTAAGCGGGGCGCAGGCCGGCGCCTGTGCTCCGTGGTGCTTGTTGGGGGTGCCGGGCTGCGGGGGACGGCCCCGTAAGTGGGGCTGTGTGCGTCCCCCGCCCTCGGCGGGCAGTTGGAGGGACCCCCTGTAATCAGGCGGGTATCCCTGGCCCCGGCCTTTCAGAGGCGTGGGGCCAGGAGTCGTGGGGCCGGGCGTGTGCCCTCCCTGTCCTCGGGGCTGGGGTCCCGGCCCCTCGGCTTTAGGCCGTCAGCTCGACTGCCTGAGTGTAGAGCCTCGTTCCCGTCACCGTGGGGGAAGGCCGAGCTCTGTGGCCCCCTGGGAAGGTCCATTCCAACCCAGGCTGTTCTATGATTCCATGATTCTACGATATAGCACCATGTAGTGGGTTTTGAACTCTCAAGAAAAGCAAACACTGTCATATTGTCAATTACCCAGCATATAGGAAAGGCCTAACTGAACATGCCTTGGCTTGTAGGATGGTTGCCATTCTCTAAGGTGACCTATCCTTGAAGGTTTCCTATAGGTATAGCACAACACAGCAGATCATAGCTAATAAGATTTATTCTGTAAAACTAACAACCATAAGAGTAAATTATGCCATACAGGGGTACATCAGGATGATGCTCCGAAGGACAAAAACATATTCTCCCCTTAAATATGCTTTAAGTGTGGAATGAACTGTGAATAGAGCACGTGCCTAATATTAATTCACATGGTTCAACTGTCCACTACCAAAATAATTCATGCTATAGCGACCTGAAGATCTGAGATCTGAAGCCTTTTGAAGGGCACAAAATAGATAAGGCACAACTCTCAAACTGCTGTCTTGGACAACTAACAGTGCCAATTCAAAATCCCATTAAAGATAATATGTAAGATAATTCTGTTATGCAGTGTCCTAATTTGCTATGGAGGACTCATTATACTGCTTGCGTAAGGAGAAAAGAACACGTACAGCTTCTGCTTCCTGAACTTGCACAATGCAGCAAGAAGCAAATCTAAACTTCAGTAATCTTGAAGTACAGATTTTCATAGAAACCACCATAGTAAGACTGCTGCGGTTACTGAAGTAGATACATTGCATGTTGCCACAGCAAAGGAACGTTAGATTAGACATTATTAAAGGGATTAGCCTGACTGACCACCATGAAGGTCTTCATATTTACTTTAAACTACACAAGCTTTTTATTATAAGTAACAGCTGAAAAAGATTGCACTGGCTTTAAGGAAAACAAAAAGATGTGATAACATTACATACGCTAAGAAGGCTATTGTGCTGGTGAGGCATAATTACTGCTTTGTAAATTCATGTCAACTACTCCCTGCCACCCTCTTTTCTTCAATATGTTTGGAATTCCTAAGCTTGAAAGCTAGGAGTGTGGAACATCTACAAAAAGTAAGATTTTCAAAAATCCCAGGCTTCTATCTATGAATATGAGAGCCCATTGCCTGTCAGAACCAGAAATTTCCAGGCTTCCCAACCCTATTTTCTTGACTTGTGCCTGAAAAATTCAGTTAAGTAATTCTAATAATGCATCTAATATGCAATATTTGCCCACTATAATAACCAGAGTGGACAACTAGCCATTCACTCACCGTGCCCCAACAGAACACAGGTTTTGCTCTGGTTTTCTTAAATAGGAACTTCATTCTTTTCTCTGGAAAGGTATTTTTAATCCAAAAGGAAGTCCCTTTCTCTTCATCAGTTTCTGGGGTTTTATCCCTCAGTTCTCAACAAGGAGTCAGGCAAGAGTCCCCTGAATCACTGCCTGTCAGTTTACAATAACCATCAGTGTGGTCATTATACAGTATTTGAGAATTCTTACTTTCTACATTGTTTTTAGAGTGAGTCAACCTAGATAAAGGCTAAATCCAGTCTTTAAGTTAAACTGCTATGAAACCACTTCCACTGGAAAAAAAAAATTAACAAACTGTTCAACAAGATATTTATAAATTAATGAAGTACCTCAATATCACATAATTGCCACATCAATTTAGGCAACAACTGACTGTATGTGAAACAGTGACAAGCCCTAAAGAGTTAATATTTAATTTTCACTCTACAACGTAGAATAGAAAGATGGAACATATTCAGAATTGACCTGCAAATGAAAGAAAAAAATAGATTGTTTATTCCTTATAAAGTCCTTCAAAATTAATCTCTGTTTGACTGTAATATACACAGCTTTTTATAAGGTTCTGTATTCTAAGAGAAGTAAATAAATATGCGTAATACAAAGATTCCAGTAAACGAGCTAAAACAACTTGCCTAAGCACATTTTATGCATCATAAAACTTTTCTTAAAGACATTTCAAACTATTGCACACAAAATTCTTAATTATAATCAGGAATATGCAAACTGACAGTCACAAGGACGAACACATACCCTTAATGATCGAGTCAGCTGCATACAGATCCCGCTTGTAGGTCACCTAAAGGACAGACAAGCCTCATTAGATTTGACATAGCAGGAAGGAATGTAAAACCAATAACACAATTGCCCTGAAGGCAATTCTTTACATTTTAAATACCATAAACAAGTGATATTGTCAATTTCTTAATTTGGCAAAATATCACTGGCAATTTATGAGAACAGAGGTTGCAGAAAGTACTGGAGACTTGAGAAAACCCCTTTCCCAAATACTTACATCTGCTTAGAACTCATCTGAAACCTAAAACTATTTTCAACGCTTTGAAAAATCACAAAAACATAATAATGCATCTATTTTTTTACATATCAATTCTATGCTAATTTTATTGCAGAATAGATTAGTTTTCAACAGGACTTGGGATCATAAAAATGACAGCCAGAGAGAAACCTTGTTGTTGCTTTTACTAACGTAGGTGCAATTTTTCAGTAGTGCAAGACTCTTTTTGTTAACAAGAGTCCAATCAACCAGTGGGAGTCAGTGAGACTACAAGTAGACTGTGCATGAGCTTTCAGAGAATTAATAAACATCAAGTTCTCCTTGAAGACATTAATCAGATCAAGTTAGATGAACAATAAGATGCTGAATATTTACTTGGTACTTGCAAAAACACCATTTATATCTGTCTTTGTACGCTCATGGTGGCTGACAGTCCCAATCACAGACTTTGCAAATAAAATAACAGAAAATTAAAGTCAGATCTATCCAAGACATTAACAGTGTTTGCTAGCACTGTCTTCACACTAACAAGCAGTGACTTGAACTGATATGACTCTTAAATATTTGTATTTCTTTTTACTGTAACTTCCTGTAATGCTAAATAATATTTACTGGATTTTCTGATTTTTTTTTCTCTAGAGCCTGAATAAATATTTCTTTCTTTTTGAAATTACTGAACAGGATTCCAACAGCATTAGTGCTGCAAAGTAAATCTTACAGCAGGATACCATTAATGGTATACTTAGTCTCCAAGTAAATGATTATTTGACTTCAACATAAGGATTCTTGTGACCACTTTCCTTCCAATCTCATAAATTAAGCTCTGTATTATATTCAGAAACAGATGAATAACATCTCATGATTTCCCCAATGCATTACATTCTTTTAAAATTTAAAACTAACTTAATTCCCTATAGTTTGTCCTGCAGGAGGAGCAGCCAGAGAATGAATCTATCCTGATAAATCTTAGGAGTATCAGTTTACAAACAGACTTTCACATTTCTACTTACTGTTGGGAAGAGTCAATGTCTTGAAGTTAGATTTAAGGATAGAGTGACCAATTGAGTGATTTTGCTGCAAAGTTTCTTGCTATTCACCAGATTCTAGAGGGCATTTATATTGAATTTTCAGTAAAGTATAACAGATTATAATCCCAAAACCTTTCAAGAAACAAGACTAAGGTCTGTCAGAAATGGTGTCACATACTCTAACATTTAATGTCTCTTTGAGGTGCAAAAGTATTTTTAAACAACCTGATCTAAAAAAATGGTAAGTGCAGTCTTCAAGAAAACAGCACAGGCGAATAAAAAATTAAGAATGAACCTTTAAAAAATTAAGAATGAACCTTTAAAAAATCTGTCCTGTAATTCTTAGACAGACATCAGCAAATGCTTTGTTTCCTAGAGAAATAAATCATTGAAGACCATATCACATGCTTCATATGTATTTCTTTCATAATCTTTGATCTTATAAGCTAATTTCAGATAAAAGCTCCTATAAGTTTTGTGAAAATTGCAGAGTTCACAGGAAAATCCTTCCAGATACCATATGTGACCACCCCTTACCAGTCAAGGAGGGAGGGTTTCTCTACACCTCTTTCAATTTGAGTAAGATGCTAAATTCAATTCCCTGAATGTGACCTCCCTGGGAGCAGGGCTGGTCTTTGCTGACGTTGGCCTTTTGCCGTTGTGCTCCTTTGGCTGCCCGGAGAGAGGGGCAACCCTGTAAGAAGGGTGAGAGCCCCTGCCTCCGCACCTGAGGGGGTATAATTGAGCTGTCTTATCCCTCGGCCCACCCACCGTGTTAGCAGGGTACGGCGCGTGTGGCGTTTTCCCTGCTGTGTATGAACTGTAAATATGACCCACGTTTTGATTGCTATAGTGTGTATAAAATGCACATGTTTGGTTTTTTAGTTAATATTATTAACTATGGCTTTGATCTGTCATATATTTGTGTACAAATTGGAAAGGAAATTGTCACACAAGTCTCTCATTCTGATCTAATATGAAATGTCTTGTTCTGTTTTTGTGCTTCAAGAAGCTAGTCTGGAATTCAGGGAAGATTTTGTCTCTTATGTATAATTTGCCTATTACATAAACCTTAAGTCTAAACAATTACTTGCTTTTTTTATGTAAGAATTTTTACACATATAGACCCATTCCTTCTTTGCTCTATTGGATATAGGGGAATAGCCTCACTGTTCGCTTCCTGAACACGAATAAGATTTTTTTTTCAAGAGATCCCTTTCGTCTTGCATATTGTTCTGCTTCAGCCATGAGTGCAACAAGTGGTCAGACAGTGTGATGAAGTAGGAAAGGTTGGTCAAAGCTTTGCTCAGATTTATGAAGATTAAAAAAAAAAGTCTGGAGTTTTATTTTCAGCTGACTAAAACCCCGTTTGTTGAGAATTGGCAATCTGTAAGAACAACTGAGGAGGAATTATTTACACAGAAC
Organism: Corvus brachyrhynchos; assembly: GCF_000691975.1. NCBI lineage: Eukaryota > Metazoa > Chordata > Aves > Passeriformes > Corvidae > Corvus > Corvus brachyrhynchos. The sequence continues at coordinate 481,837 of NW_008238314.1, forward strand.
AGGGATTTTTGGTTTTGCTTGTTTGTTTTGGTGAGGGCCCTGGAGTCTGGCTGAGAATCCAGCACTCTAACAACAACAAACAAAGGAATTCTCTGACATGATCAGCTTTCCTGCCATTAATATTCCAGGATCACACTGGGTTTTGCAGTCACCATGTCCATGTTTTGAGGGATACATTCATGAGGAAGAGAAAAGATGACATTGCTTCCAGGATATGTACAGGATTTCCCAGTTTCTAAATACACATTTTGAGCTCAGAAGTCCAGTTTCCAAATGCATAGCGAGGAACTTTCAGGCAGTTCAAATTTACTGCAAGCACAAAAGTACTCATATTTTGTTTTCTTCAAACCTACATCAAGACAGCCACTGCTTCTTCCACCTGAGAGAGACTAAGTAGTGTCACTGTGTAGTGCTTTTTCTGTCTCATTAATTTCTCTTATCTTGTGGGATCAAATCCTTCTGTCTCCTTTATGCAGAAGAGTCTCCTCCTCCTGCCTGCGTGTTCTGGTTTTTTGGTCAGTTACAAATGCTCAGCTCAAAATTCAGTAGATTTTTTTCCAGTAGGTAAAAGTCTGAGAGGTGAAGGTCTGAGTTCTCAAGTTCAAACACTGGGACTGTCCTGAGCTCTCCTCTTGCTGGCAGGGTGCCCTCACTGCCAAATAGAATTGAAGATGAGGAATAGAGATACTGGAAAAGCAAATGCACTGGGGTTTTGAGGTTGGATCAAAGTTAAGCTGTTTAAAGGCAGGCAAGTGCACTCATATCCAAGCAAAAATAGTCTTCCCCCTCCCTTCCTTTCTATCCCTTTTCAGATAAATTTCCTTTCTTTTTGGAAGCCCTCTTTGGAAGGGTACAGCACTGTGTGAACACTTTTTCTTTTTTAACACACAAGTTCTCTGATAACATATCAAACCTGGATCAATTAAGTCAGAAGTAAGGTAAGCTCAGTTCCTTAAAACAGTGCCAGTCTTTGTGCCAAAAGGTAAAGGGCTAAACCTAAATCCCTATGATTTTTTGTCATCTTTGGCATTATATATTCAGTTTGCTGAAGATATCACAATTGCAGCATTATTTAAAGAAGTGATGTTTTTCACATCTATCAGTGCATGGAAAGTTTTCCATGACACGCTTACAGTAGAACACAGTGGAAAAGCAAGATGCCTTTTTAACATTCGATATGCCAGGGACTTGGAAGACGTCACTTGGAACAGATTCAGGTCTTTTACCCCCTGATCTTAGACCTCGAGATGAATCCCCAGGCCACCAACTTTTTTTGATTTACAGTTGCCCTGCTGGCCTGACTTGGCAAATGAATTATTAAGGACCTGTGGTAGCCTGTTAACCCGCTGCTTTTTGTGACGCCATGTTCCTCTTCCTGCTGCCCTCTGCCCTTAACCTTGGCCACTCCCTCGGGCTCTCCCTGTTGGTTCCTGTAGCCCAACCCCACCGATGTGATTAAAGCCATCTCAACCCTCGCGGGACACCCTTCTCGCCTCCTTCATCATCCCTAGCTGTAACGCTGCTAGCTGCCGGAGCAAGAGCGCGGGGTCGTCCGAAATGGGCTCAGGGATGCGACTGGGTCGCATTGCCCTAGGTAACCCCCGCTGCACTCTCAGGGAGCTACAGCCTGCTGAGCAAAATCTAGCGGTTACAACAAGGACCTTTAGTGCACGATTAGATCTTAGTGGGCTTTAATAAGAACTGCCCATTCATTTGCTCAAGATTAAAGATCTGTTTGGAAAACTTTCAAAACTTGGAGATATTTGCTCACATCACATGTAGTTTGAGCTAGCACAGCAGATATAAATAAAAGCCTTTTAGCACAGTGGACACAGAAGCATAATTCAAAAATAGCACAACACCAAACATTTGCATATGCTAAATGTCACTTAGAAACATGGAGTGTGTAGGGGAATGATGTGTGAGTGCAGCATGGAAAACAATTACTTTATTGCTGCAGGAAATTGCATTAGCTTCAGAAATTACTTCATTTTCATGAGGTTTCAGTGGATGTAACCCAAGCAGCAAAAAGCATCAGAGCAACTGCCACTATACAATGAAAAAAGAGTCTTTCCCTGTTTAAGTGCATTCCATAACATACCCAGACTATTTTTATTAATACTACATCGTCATCCTAGAGGCCACTTGTAGGAGGGTATGACCCAAAGAAAAAAACCACACCTGTGACCTTTCTGTGCTGATGTTCATGTTTGTAGTTGGCATTCATGCTGTATCACAAGTGAGGTGAGGAGTGGCAGTACTGGTATAAAACCAAAGCTGTTTTAATATCATGTGGAAGTTTGTTGGAATTTGTCTGAGGAGCAGCGGGCTGCAACCAGCTGATTAAACTGTTTGGGTAGATCCAGTCAGATTCCATGTATCATAAAATGTGAGGTGGGAGGAGAAAACCAAACACTACCTCCAGCATCCTGGCATCCTCCACCCCTGGGTACTTTGGTATAGGCTCAGGCTGCTCCAATTTGCATCCAGCTGCCAGAGCCCTCCTTCAGGCCATTTTTTTTCACCTTAAAACCAGCTGGCAAACTGCAAACACAGTAATTGCAGGGGTAAAGCTGGAGAGATGCTCCTTTGTGCAGGGTAGCAGAGTTCTAACAACCAGAGACTCTCCCAAAATGAGGGAAGTTTCGGGCACTACCAAAGCCGTATTTGCTGCAGTGGCTTTGTGCTCTCAGCTTGGCATGGAGCAGCATCCCTGAAGGATGCCAGGAGTGGAGCCTTTCCCCTGGCTTGCCTGTGCACTGCAAACAAGAGCACAGTGTTTACTTCACTCGCTGCTGGTCTCCGCGGGGAGAGTTAAACACAGAAAGTGCCAGAGCTGCTCAGTTCCACATAAAACAGTGGGGAAAGGATGGGAGGCTGCAGAGGAAGTAGCAGTTGGAAGTGGGATGGCCCAAAACTGCCCAGATAAAGCTTCCTGATGTGGAGTCACTCAGTGATACCCAAGGGCAGGAGCACCCCACCTCTGACTTCCTCCACAAGAATACATTTTTTACAGTGATGGGCTGGTAAATCCCATTAACTCTTTCAGACTTAGGAATTCTTGTTACTTTTAAGCCCTCTAGAACCTATGACACATTTCCTGCTTAAAAGGATTCAGCTGTTATAATTCATTAATTAATGAATCTTTATGAGCACTGTTGGGGGCTGACCTTACAGCACAGAAATCCAAGTAGGTTCTGGTTTACATCTAGAAAATCTGCATGCTCCAGGCTTCTGTTCCCTTCTTTATTTAAATTATAAATCAGTCAGAAGACACAAAAGAAAAAAAGAAGTCCTTCTGAACTGCATGAGCCTTTTAAAGTGGATTCTGTTCTGGTTTATGGTAGTTTTAAATGTTCTTTGGGAACTGAATTTGAATTTTGGGTCAAATCTTTGCCAGGGTATCTAAGTCCAATTGGCACCCATTTAAAAGACTAGTCTTGCAATGCAAAGGGAAACAGAGAGAGCAAAATTAATTAGTTTCACTTCAGACTCTCGCATTTCCTGGCCTGACGTACGGAGTTAACATACTGAATGGCTCTACCCAGCCCACTTCTTTCTCATTTCAGTGGCACCAAAGGAAAAACAATGGTTTAGGCAGTAAAAGAAGAAAATATTTCAGTGGCTGAATTCTCCAAAGGCATTTTCAAAATTCACAATGATTCTGTTTTCTCCTTGACCAAGCATAGTTACAGAATTATATCCTTCAAAGGGAGCTTCATTTTAATTTTTTTAAGATTTTTTCAAGTTATTCTCTGCCCCTCTCCCCCATAACAAGGGTGTTGATCACTTTGCTTAGCAAGAAACATGAGTTACAAATTTGATTTCTCAGACTGATGCTTTCCAAGTATCTGTGTCAATTCTCTTGTCCATTATTTCAGAGGGGTTCACAGAGTTCCATGAACAAAGAATATCATCATTATTTGAGCTTTTATCCTGGATATCTGCTGAGCCTCCCACCATGAGATGAGATCAGAGTTTCCCCTTTTATCAGTCATGGACAAATTCCTGCCAAATAAATGCTCCTAGATCTGGGTAAGTGCTCAGGGCCAGCACAGCAATGCAAGGTGCCTCTAATTTTCCTTGTAAACACCTCATCAGATGTTCCAGCAGCTGTCCTGAAATGCCCTGACCATGGAGATAATAGTTTTATCAGAGGGAGGACACGGTTCCCTCTGCTTCTGTGAGGCTGATTTACAGAACTGGAAATGCTTCTGTGCTTTCATTTTCTTCCCAGTGACCACCACACTTCTTAATGAAATATACATTTCTGGGCAATTTTTCCCCATTGTTCAAGGTTAATGAAACAGCAGGAAAACAAAGTTACTCTGTTGTATTTGAAGCAAATCATGGAGATCCATTACTCCAAACACAATTCATGATCTTTTTCCTTAAGTCAGGCAAAGGCTGGGATTTATCATATCCCTCTGATATAATGAGACAAGAGTTGCCAGAAGGAATTTTCAAAAAATAAACCAGTGAACTCAGAAGAGTTCTCTGTGTCCTCGATAGCACTTGTTTCCTTATTAAAGGAAACAGGTTCTAGTACCTGTCCCAAGGGTTATGATGTTCTAAATAGTTACGATTGCAAAATACTGTTAAAAATTGTGCAACACTGGGTAATGAGAATTTAGAATTTTGTATGGAAAAAAATAGGTTGGCCAAGCAAATCCACCTGTAAAACACTAGATAAAGCACTAGATAACTGTCAAATTCAGAATTCTCTCCGTAATGGGGTTTCTGTGTTCTGTTAAATCTCTTGTGACATCTGTGAATACAAACTTTGACTACAGAATACCCTCAAGCTGCACCAGGGAGGTTCAGGTTGGACATGAGGGAGATTTTCTTCACTGAAAGGGTGGTTAAACATCAGAAGGGGCTTCCCACGGAAGTGGTGGAGTCACATCCTTGGAAGTGTGTAAGAAACCCTTAATAAAAGCTATCTGTGTGAGCATAAAATACACATTGGTGGAGACAGAATGCTGCACATGGAGAGCTATTCCAGCCATATTAAGGGGAAATGAAACATATTTAGCATTATTTTGTATCCTCTCCAGTATTCCTCTGAAGGGACCATTTTCCACAACAGGAAAATACTACAGAGAATGGATTTTGCTGTAAAAATTTCGGCTGGTGTGAAATGTATATTTATCTGCCATTCAGTATTTTCTGGTAATGTCCTGTGGCATTTCTGCAATTGGTCACTTCTTTCTCTTTTTTTGTGAAGCATCCAGAGAGGTTCTGTGTTACAGCGGGGATTACTGCAGCACGCATATCAAACCAGGAGTCCCGTGGAAAAGAAATAGATAAGGACCGATTCTTGCTAGGTGTGTGAGAGCTGTTTGAGAGCTGTGTGAGAGCTGTGTGAGCTGTTTGAGCTGTTCGAGAGCTGTGTGAGAGCTGTTTGAGCTGTTTCAGAGCTGTGTTTGAGCTGTTTCAGAGGGGCGGGGGAGCGGAGCCCGCCCCGGGCCGGAGGGTCCTTCCCGCGCAGGGAGCACAGAGCAGCCAATGGGAGCGGGGCTGAGCAGGGGCTGGGAAACCCCGTGCCGCCCTCAGCGCCCCTCGCCCGGGGCTGCGTCATGGCGGGGGAGGGGGACCCCGACAGTTCTATATTGGAAAAAGAATTTGGATGTGATGGGTAACAATTATGCCCCATCATGAGCTGTGCTCCATAATGGAAATTAATCTGCAGTGGGAAGATGCCTGGTGTGAGCTCATTAGCTTCTCTCTGCTAGCTGGGAAAGGAATTCAAATAAAAATAACAATTAAGTCTCCTTTCCACCCTCCCCAGTGCATTTCAGTGCTGATTGAGTAGCTCTCTAGGGACATCTGCATTTCCCTGGGTTTCACTATGTTAAAGAAGCATTAAGTCAGCCTTTTTTTGTGGATTGCTTATAAGAGAATGGAATGGGAGAGACAGAAAGACATGTAAACGTAATAGAAAGAAAAAAAAAAGAAAAGAATATGAGTGTTACAAGCAGCTCTCACAGTCCCAGATTTGCTTTGCTTTTGCTTGATTATCTGTTCTGTTAAACGTGGATTTTATGCAAAATGGAATTGGGAGAGGTGAATCCAACTTTTTAAATGTTGTGAAGAAAAAAGATCACATTTCCAACATCAGCAAGCAGGACTTGGTTGGTCATGCCTTGTGCTATACCACTTAAATATTCTCTGTCTCAGTCTAGTTTAAAAACTGTAGATAAACTATGCTTCAACACCCAGAAATCCCAGTAAGTCTTCAGCTGATATCATCCTTTTACAAACTAAGTAAGGGAATCTAAAAATCCAGTATCAGCAGTATTATTTTGGATATTAAACTTGCAGCTGGGTACAGTCCACTTAACTTCCCTGAAATAATTCACACTGCTTCCAAACCTATTTATAAGCCAACTGTTTCAGCTATTAAGTGCAAGAGTTTTTCGTTGCTTATTTCAGCTGGAATTATTGGGTTTTATTTAAAAAAAAAAACTAAAAAGAACACCAAGCCATTGCCTTAAAGCACTGCTCTTCTGCTTTCTTTGGATTTATAAAAGATTGCTGTTGTAAGAGACACCAGGTTCAAAAAGGCAAAGAGATTGTTTTTCATCAGAATCGTGACAGTTGTTAGGAAAAAGAAAAAAATCCTGAGGGGAGATTTATGGAAAAGAAGAGAAGGCCAATTTTATCAGTGAATTTTGTTTACAGGCTGATAAACAGAGCTGCTATCTGGCCACTGGAATCTCTCCCTGGCTTTGGTGGAGATTGAGCACATTTCCAGTGCCTGCTGCAGAGCCCAGAGGGCTGCATGTAAATGGGGTCACATACACAGGGAACACTTCTGCTTTTCCCTCAGCTACGGAGCCTGAGGCTGGCACAGAGGTTTGAAATAAGAAGGCAAACTCCAAGGCTGCAAACTGCATCAGCCCTGGGTCTTTCAGCACACCTCATCTGAAACTGTAACATAATTCCTCTTCTATTGTGGAATACCACACAGCTTTTAAAAATATTAAGAAAATTATTCAGAAGACTTGGGAAAAAACACTCCCTGTGTGTAGCATTGAGCTCCTTTTTGATTTTGGTTCTCGTAGGGTTTTAAGGCTTCCCAGCAATGTTCTTCTTTCAAGGTTGAATTAGAAGTTGCACTCAAGTTTGTATCTTAGCTGATTGTCCCACTGTGGCTTTGTTATCTAAGTGCCCTGCACAGCAGCAGAAAAGGCAGCAGTGAGTGATATAATCCAGGTGTGCTCTCTTGATAAGAATAAATGGGAATCTGCTCAGTGTAGAGGAACTGTTCCCTTTCAGGGTTTAAATTGAAACTTGTTAAATAAGCACAAAATTAACTGGGGAAAAAAAAAAAGATTTGGGATACAACTTTTTAGGCACCCTCGGAGATTTTTATATAAATGTGGCTGTATAAAAGTATTTGAAAGTGTTTTGGAAAAGCCTTTGCATCATCAGGCATGGAGAGATAAACCAGCAGCAGCAGGAAAATGTAGTGTCAACAGCAGCCACTTGCAACATTTTCACTCATGTTAGGATTGTACTGACTCAGTGCATACTTGGTGTCACTGGTTAAAATCACTTCTGTGCTTTATGGTATATTTTTTGCTTTCTTTTTTATCTTGTGTTTTGCTGAGACTAATGAGAACCATGTCTTACAAGTTAGTGTGTAAGTAATGTTTACAGCAGTGCAAGAAATCTTTAATCCTTATCTTTTCCCAAGTTTCTTTTTAACCCTGTTCACTAAAATGCCTTCCTGATCCCTTCAACTAAAACCACTTCTCAGCCTTTTCTCTTCTTCCCCTCACATGTGACAAGTCTTGCACATACAAATTTATAAATACATAAATATATTCATATATGGATACAAAAATACACCAACAGAAGCTGTGCAAAAGCCATGGCTGTAACTGATTCATGCCCAACACCTGAGCTCCTGGAGCTGGTGCAGCTTTCTTCGATGTATATAAAAGGCAGGACACGCCAATACTACTGTAATTAACTGTAAATAATGGAAGGTGATGGTCGCTGTGGTGGGAGGATGGTAGGAGTGAACCAGCACCTCCTGGTTTGGAGAGTCTCTGTGGGAGCGTTAACTGGGGAGTGATTCCTGAATATGTTTTAGATTTAGCCTCTTGTCCTCTGTTAAACACTCAGCACACATAAATCCCATTATTTTCTCTCTGGTTACCTCAGGGAACTCCATTAACTAAAACCAATGCACTAAACTTCAATAAGTGAGAAAACATTTGTTATCCTCAATGGAATAACATCTTATCACCAACTTCCACTTCCATGATATTCCCTTCTAATCTTGCACCTGATCATGAAAGGATCACTGAAGAAGCAAGGAAACTCAAGAGCTCTCACATTCATATCTGCCTTGTATGAAGTGTGTAAAAAAATCATCAAAAACTTTAATTCCTGTGATATTTATCTTTCTCCTTCTGTGTTCTGTTCCTTTTCTAACGGGGTTAACTCATAGTGGTGCTTCAGCTTGAGCTCAGATTTGAATTTCAGGATATTCCCAAGTACTGAGAAAGTCTGTATTTACTAAATTGAAGCTTGAATGACAAGAATTTGATGATGTCATCATCCTAAAATGCATCAACAGCAACGTGCACTGTGCATTGAAAACCTGCAGAGAATTGGGATGTGTGAACTGTTTAGGAAATAGTTTAATCAACAACTAAATAATGTCCTTTGTTTGCTACATTATTGGTTTTGACAGTGTAGCTCTTATTTATTTTTATTATTTAAGAGCAAGTGGCCAAATGTTGGAAATTGTTTTCCCATGGATCTACACACACCTTGATACTGTTCTTCTTCATCCTCCAGATCTCCCTCTGCTTTTTTTTCCGCTAAAATTTATTTCCCAGTGTGTAAGGAATCATAATCCTTTCTGCTTGTATCTAGAAGTGGAACTAAATGCAAAAGCAAGATTTTAGGTGTTAGTCTTACAGAAAACAGGTGAGTGTGGTGATTAGGAAGTGGCTTTTATTAGGACTTTAAACAAGAACCCTTTACCTAAGGCATTAAGAAGCTCCCCGATAAAGAGAATCCAGATCAGAGCACTTCACAGTAGAACAAGAGGAATAATCTTGCAGATACAAGTGTTGAATACAAATAGCCTGTACTGCAGGAATCAAATGATCACATGTTAGATTGGTACAGTTGCAACCAAAAATTTAGCAAAAACCACCAGTGATTATTTTTGTCTTTGATTTTTATTTCCAGCAGGTGCCTCCTTCAGGTAGTGGTGAGGGGCTCCTTAAGGACAGGTTATGAAAGACCCCCAGGTCTCTTAAAATTAAACAGACATTCCTGGACTTTCAAATATCCTTTAAGTGTGCACTTCCAATTTTATTTAAAGTAGAGGCTTCTCATCAGGAACTCCTTTGCTACAACTAGATGGCCAAGCTAATACTGCTAATTATTGATGGTTTGAGACCTGATCAAGAGATTGGCCTTGAGGTAATAAAACCAATAGAATTTTGTTAAATATTTGTTTGATAGCCTACCACATATAATGGGTGTGTATTTCCCACACCTTATGATATTGTACTTAACCCAGGAGAGCACACTGGCAAAATATCCTGTGAAAAACCAAGTAAACAAAATAACAAACTCATATCATCCCCCCCCAAAAGCCCCTCAGCCATGAAAACTTGAAGCCTGGTCTGACAAATGCAAAGTCGAGGGCAAACATATGGGAGAAAACCCAAACAATTCAGGGCAGGTCATGGGAAATGTCACCTATCTTGACCTTGATTATAGTCATTAATAATTGTTACAAGGCTCATGTTGTTTTAAGGAATGCAATAATAAAATTTCAGTTCCCTGGAACTGGAACCAAATATTGCATTTAATAAGAGAAGACTTTCCTTGGAGATGGTGCTGCTTGCATTGTAAATAGGGCTTGTCATATTTACTTTCTGCACTAAACATGACTGGAATGTTTAATATTGTTACTAAATAGAACATAAAAGTATCTTTCTTCTTAGGAAAGAAAAGTACTCGATTATATAATTGGTTTCCTTTTTTAAGGAAGTAATTTTCTTTTTCCTTGTTACTTTACATGACCATTATTATGAATATTATCCATTTTTACTAGTTCAAGCACCCAAAATGCATTTGACTGCTTGCAGCTTCCAGCTGAGAACAGCACTATGGTATGTGACAGCCAGCAGGAACTCTTCCAAACAGTCTGTCCTTGCTATACTGCACTCCAATAAATTCCTTTGAGACCTCCAAAATGCCCATGAATGCTGTTTTTGGGAACTAGATTCTTACAATTTCTTTTTAACGTCCACCCATATTGGGTAGTTAGGGTGGCAGATGGGTATGCAGAATGCTATATAATGAGGGCTCAGAAAAATCTGTATATTCTTTCAGTCCTCCTACAAATAAAAAGCTTATACAGAATCATGCATCTCTGCTATAGAATTTATAAGTGGACTTGAAATACCCTAGAAGGCTGAGGAATCCCTTGTAGCCTCTATAAATGGGTTTTCTTTCTCTAGGAGGTTTATATAGGACTGTTTTCTGTAGCAAAATGCACCTGTGAATTTTTCTGTTCGTCGTTATCACGTCCCAGACCAGAAGTGATTGCCTGACTTGTGTAATTCTCCAACTTTTAAGATGGGTCTTAACTTCCAGTCCCACCTGGAATTCCTGTTTCCCATGCCATGTGCTCACATCCTACAACTCTCTTCCCCAAGAGAGTGGAAGACTGGTGGTCAGAGGTCAAAATTCTCTTTATAACAAAGCATAGGGTTGGATTTTATCTTAGAGGACTTTCCCAGCCTAACTCTGTGAGTTTTCCAATCTGATTCTATGATTCTATAACTCATTCACAAAATGGTGTGTGAGGAACAATAAATAGCAAACCAGATTTCTTCAAGGCCGATCCCTCCTGTATCCGAGCAGGCCTATGGAGACAGCCCACACTTCCAAAATAAATGCACCTCTTTCTGTCTCTGTCTCACACTTCATAATTCATAATCTTCCTCAGGGAGGATTCTCTTCTGCTTTTGAGAAACATCTAAAAGGCAATTATTGAGCACACTCTTTTCTTTGAAACTGGATTCCCACTTCCTAAAGCCCATGTATCTGTTCATTCCTTTCAAGTGCAATTTGCTATCCTGTTCAGGGATCCTGTTCTTTTTTTTGTGTCTGTGTCATGGTTTTGTTTGGTTGTTTTCTTTGGTTTGTGGCTTTCTGATTGGTTTGTTTTTTCCAAGCCATAGTAAGACAGCACTGTCATTTTTTTAACCTTTATAAATGTTTCCCTTTATGAATGTTTCCATTTATAAATGCCATCTCTGTTGTAGCATCTGTGATGTGATTTCAAACTAATCCAAGTCACTGCGTGATCTCCAGACACTTTAGAGATAAACACGAGGCCTTGGGAACTTCTGTTGCAACTCAAAAGTAGCACAGCTGAGTATCAGCACATCTGAGTGTTGACACAAGGCTTTTTTTTTCTCTTTAAATGCCCTGGAATGTACTTCTTGAGGGCTTCTGCAACTGAATTACATTAGAGCCTCCCACCTCCACTTTTACTCCCTGATAAAAAATTGGCTGTTGAGCATTTCTGGGGGGAGATGAAATGGAAATGTTTTTATTGATTTATGTGTACTGTCTTCATTTACTTGGCTGTGTTAAATTGAAGAGTTGTTTATTGGTCCCTGGGTTCCATTAATCAGCATTCCTCCTTCTCACACCCATGGAGGGCCCTGTGCCTACAAAGCCCTTGTTTTAAATTTGTGCAACTCAGGGGGCCTCAGGAGAATCATAAAACCATCCTGGTTTGTGATTCTCTCCAGAAGGAAGGCCAAAGTACAACTGTCATTTGTGTCTGGGTAATCAAAAACCAAATAGTGGCATTTTCTGTATTTTTATGACGGTACCCATCTGTCTTTATTTTTCAATACACACCTTTAGAAGTAATATTTGCAAATTCAAGGATTCTGCAGGAAACAATGACAGCGTTTTGCCTGTTGCAAATGTCTAGGAAGAAGGGAATCTCTCAAGGAAAACTGTCCTTCAGCTGCAAATATATGAGCTCATGACATTAATTTTTAATTACCAATACATGGATTGGCCTGAAAATCATGATCCTACTACCCATTTTTTCCCCCCCAGTTTTCCCAGGTTGATTTGCTCTTGCTTAGTGTGAGGGCTCAAGATGCACATGGCAGAAGGGCTCTTGATCTCCTGAGCAGCCTGGTTTGTTCCTGCTCTCAAGCAGCCTGTTAAAATCAGCTCAGACAAGTGGCAGTCAGGCTGAGAGATGCATTGCAGAGGAGTCATTGCTGCTGCCAAAATATTTGCAAGAAGCCAAGATGAAAACTGGGTGGCAGAGGACTTCTGGAGCTGGAGAAAAATGATTTTAACCTCAGATCTATTTGTCATGGCTCATAAAAGCAGGATCAGTGTCAATAATCTGCTACTGGCAAGGAGAAGGCAAAGGGACGAGATTTTAATTACAAACATGTTTATTAATAGATGCAGGGACATGATAGGGAGAAAGAGAGTTTTCATTTCTAACACATGTGGATTATTAATCATGAGTGATGCTAAGGTTACAAATGGGAATCTGCCTGCCGGCAGAGGGCAGAAGAAATGATTTTTATTAAATATATTGAGCCATTTTCTGTCCTCTGACATAAGCACACAGATTCTCTGGAACTCCATGGGAGGCCTACACTTGCATTGCAAGGCATAATTTTAATCCACACACATTAATCATAATTAAAAATAAAATTCAAGGCAGGGCTGAAGGATATGTGGTTGAGTTGGAATTAGGAGCAGGGTAATCTGCTTTATCAATATACATTTCCTACAGTACCTTGTATGATGCGTCCTGATAAGAAATTAGAGTGCTCAATTTAATTATTTTTAATCCTGGAAGGATAGTATGAACAGGCTCACCCTAAATTCCGACGTGTTTCAATCTGCAATTGAAATACACTTAGAAACCTTAAATATGTATGTTTAAAATGTTTTGGGCAGGTGCAATGATTTTATAATTTCAAGTGACAGCATTTTCGATGATAGGGATGCATGTCTGAGTAATCTATGAGATTTCAGAGGTAATAGAAGCTCTTCATAAAATTTCAGTAAGAAAATTTCAGGAGATGGTTGTGCTAATATATATATGACATTTGGAACATGGTGCTGTTTACTCTGTTTATCACCTTCACAGGCTCATACATTTAAGACAGAAGTATTTTGGATATTTTTTTCCAAAAACTGAAACCAGTTATAAAGGTTGGACATCAGGAAGAATTTATTCATTGCAAGATAGGTTATGCATTGTCAGGGGCTGCCCAGGGAGGTTTGAAGTCCCCGTCCCTGGAGGTGTCCAAGGAAGGACTGGATGTGGCACTCAGTACTCTGGGCTGGGGACAAGGAGGGGATTGGTCAAAGGTGGGGCTTGATGATCTTGGAGATCTTTTCCAAGCTGGATGATTCTGTGAAGACCTGGAGAAGAGCTCCTAACCATTAGAAGAAAGATGAATTCATGACTTGCTATATAAAATTGAGACTAGAATTATTTTATATAAATTCTCTTCAAAGAAAATATTTAGATGAGATTGCAACAAAGAGTTGAAAAAATGGTATAAGTTTAATTTAACAAACAATAAATTTATTAACAATTAACATCAAAAAATATTGCACATTGCCACTGAGGCACACATCTTCAACCTACCCTGACTGAAGTCTGACTGTGTGTCTGATACGTAATTAATACCCAAATGATTATTCCGGAAAGTTTCCTTTGGAAGCAGAAGGATATGCATGGGCACTTGTTGATGTATTTGAATATCAGAAATGGTGGGTTCTGCTGCTGTAAATATTTATTGTTTAACTCCATTGATGTTATGCTCAGCAAACCTGGGTGTTTAAAGCTGGACAAACTCGAACCTCTGTGTTGAGCAGGGTCCAAGCAGTGCAAAGGCAGAAATGTATAAAATCAAATATGGAAATAAAATGGAAAAAGTGTTTTGGGAGCTACTAATGGCTAAATAAAGCAAGAGAAGACTTTTTAAAGAAGGGAATGTTAAAAAAGAAGTGGATGGAGGAAAGGGGCATTTGCTGGGTAAGCACAGAGAGGTCCCTGACTATACCAACATTAAAAATCACAAAACTCATGTTTATATTCAACAGGAAGGTAAAACAAGATCACATACATTTTTGAATCTTGTTCTTTCTTCAGGTTTTCATGCTCATATCATCACCATTTTGTCTAAAACTCCTGGTCACACCCTTTCCATCCCAGTAATATATTACATAAAATCAAGGCACTGGATATGACCAGGGGAAAAAAAGTGATGGGGTCAGTTTATTTTTCAAGTAGTTGTCTTGGTTTGAAAGACAGGTGTCTGCCAAGGAAGGCAGGAGTCTCCCTTGAAATGAAAAAGAAAATGCAACCCCCTTCCCTCCGAATTATTGTAATTTTCTCTGTGTGAACAGCGAGCACTCACTGCCCACACACCCAGGTGAAAGAGGTGGCTTGTTGGACTGCACCCTCGGTGGCTAGGTCCTTTGTCCTCCCCACATACCCAGAAATTTGTCACCCAGGCAACATATATGGGGAAAATTCCTCAAGAGGGGGAAAAAAAAAACTGGAAGGGGAACTCCCAAAAAACCCCAACAGTAGTTGCTGCAAAGAGAACATGGCTGTGTCAGAGAGAAGCAGGAAAGTTTCTCAGCTGAAATCTTTATAAGAATCCATCAGTGTGTCTATTAAAAAACTAGTAAACAGATTTAAAAAAAAAAATAGGTATTATAGGCAATTGTGTGTAAGCCTCACAGCTGGTATAATGTGGCAGAGTCATTTTTCCACTTCTGCCCCAGAAACTTATGGGATACAGGCTGAAATTCTGGCTCCACTGAAGTCAGTTCCAAAGCTCCAACTGTATTTCCTATATTGTGGAGAATTATATGAAATCCAGCATTTCCTCAGTGACCAAAAGCCTTAATCTGAACTATTTTGTAAGAATATGAAGCAGCACAGGAGAAACTGGTGCCATTCTTGCAACTCTTCCAACCCAAGGTGGCAGCTTTTTTTTTCTACTTCTTTATGCCTGCATTTTTTAATACCACATTTGGAGATAGAATCTTTAATCTGTTAGAAATTTTCTTTTCATCAAAATAAACTGATGTTTTTATGAGGTTTTCTTTTATTCCTGTGACATGTGTTTTCACTTCCTCTCTGAATTTTGACTTCACCCTTCTGAGCAGGATGAATGATCATCCTGAAAATCCTGATTGTATGAAACTATTCCCAAATGCAGATGGGAAGCAGACATCCACCCCTTCATATTTCAAATAAAAGCTAGAAATAAATAAATCTATCATTAAGTAGAACTATTTCAGGCTATTTCTACTAAAAGAAGAAAAGCTCTGGCACTGTTGAGTCCAAATTGCTGAAGGGCATTTTCTGTGACTTACATGACCTACTTTTAAACCCACAAATCTATAAAATGCCAAAAATAGTGACTTTATCCAAGTATTTTGTAGTAATGAGGCAATGCAAAAGAATAAAATCTATTTGCACTAATTTATCCCAATATACAGAATAGACGAAGCATTTGAAAGTATAATTTCTAAAAGCTGTTGTTCTTAATCTTTATATATGGGATGCTGGAAAAGAATTCTGTAATAAAAGTACAATTAATTTTCTGTCATCCCATGTTAATGCAACTTTTGGACACCTTATCACAGAACAATCTAATCTTTAGGAAGGAACAGAATTAAAACAGCAGCACTCCCTCACATGCACAGCATCTCTTTTCAGAACCAGTTTAGGTGAAGTTTTCCCTTCTTCCACCTCTCTGCAGTGCAGAAAGATAAAATATATCTTCAATTTTGAGGGTAGAGGTTGTGAATAAGCTGGTCTGCCTTAATATAAATATTGTCCATATTTTCTGTCAAAAATAAGGATCCTTAAGAAATCTCTTTGGTTTTTTTTTTCCCTGAGCCTTCTATTTAGCTTTCATGTGTTGCATATAATTAAAAATCTACTACCCTCAGATTATTCCTGTATTCAGAATAAACATGAAAGGCAGAATATGGATAGTAATTAGTAATTTTTAATACATTTTTGTTTTTTTTTTTTTTATTGCATTGGTCTGCATAACTGTAGTTGGACTGTATTCCACTGGAAATGGAACGAAAATATTTTCTTTTAAAATTAGATCATTTTGTTATAATAAATAATAGATTATTTGTTGTTATTGTTATGATAAATAAATTTGGCAAGATTGGATTAAAATGTTTCTTTTTTGCTCAGAGAACAATGTGCAGACAAGATAAAACCAGTGGCCACAGGAAACATTTTTGGTTGTAGATAATCTGTAAGGTCAATATAAACTACTGGAAATAAGAGGATCTAGCACTTTCAACATAAAGAGTAAATATCCACAGTTAAAATACAAATACCCAAGGAATTATTTTTAAAATAATGTTATTTCTTAACAGCATCTACAAATTACACCTTACTGACTTGTAGTTCAAAAGTGAAAGGAGTTTTGTTTACTTTTAAAGCCATTAATTGATTAACTATCTGTCTTTTTCGAAGCTAGTTAGGCCAAAACAAAGAAAACAAACCACGAACAAAAAAGCTATTTTCTGTGGGAACTGAGAATATTAAATTCCAAAGGAAGAAAGATAAAAGGTTAAGAAACCCAGAACTGAGCGCAGTGATTTGCCATGCTTTGCTGGTGCCTGGGAAACCTGATTTTTGCCCTCCAAGCATCTTGAAAGCAGGTGCTGACTCACCACCCTGATATTTGTTAATCACAGCATCCATCACCAAATATTAGGGACCTTATTACAGGCTGACACTGGGAGACAATGTTTGCTTTGTTAACTTTGGGGTTTGAAACTCGGCTGTGTATTGCATCTAAAAAAAACCCAAACCAACAACTGGGGGGTTGTTTATTTTTTTCATGTCCTTGTCTGCCTTAACTGCAGTTTCAGCCACAAATTTTGCATGTCTGAAGTACCCTTCATGTTGCCCGTGCACAGAAACTTCAACTTCCAGAGATGCCAGTAACGGGGTTTCCCTCTCATTGTGAAAATGAAATTTTAATGGAGCAGGAGCAATCAATTTGCCCAAATCAAAGTGAAATGCATTGGTTTTGTCAACATAGAAATGAACACCATACATTTAAGGCTGTTCAAAATTGTTCCTCTACTCATCTGGAGAAAACATAAAAAAATCTATGAGTATATTGTCATATGCATCTTATTTTGTAGGGAGGACTGAGGCTGTTAGACCAGTCGTAAAAAATTACATCAAGGTACCAAGAGCTATAAAACTGGACCTTGAAAAAATTGCTCTTTATACCATAAAGTTTTAAATCAGAAATGATTTGTTATTTATACGAGCTTTATTTTTATAAACAATAAGTTTTATAGTATATATAGCCCCCAAAAGAGTGTTCTATTTGGCTTAAATATATATTAAGATGGCAAAAATCCAAGCAGCAAGGCATTTTCCTTCTCCAGTGGCGTTCCACTTCTTCCTTCTTTCTGTGAGGTTGTTACACTCCTAAACTATTCATCAGCTTTAAAAACAGATGTGGGACTTGTGCCAAACTCCTAAAAATTTATTAGTTTGCTTTCTTCGCAATACATTTACCTTTTTTTGGTGAAAAACAGACTTGTGGGTGGAAGAATATGTGCATGCAGCATTATGGGTTATAGACAACAATCAGCTTT
Source organism: Corvus brachyrhynchos (assembly GCF_000691975.1). Taxonomy (NCBI): domain Eukaryota; kingdom Metazoa; phylum Chordata; class Aves; order Passeriformes; family Corvidae; genus Corvus; species Corvus brachyrhynchos. The sequence continues at coordinate 499,552 of NW_008238314.1, forward strand.
GTGACAAAATCAGGGTAGTTTTTATATTATTATTTTAGAATAAAGTAGATTTCACACTAGGAAGACTCAATAGGTTTCAGCTATTTTTTTTTTCCTGGCCTGGTTTCAATAGGTAAAGGGTGTGGTGCTCTCACTTGAAGTTTCCATTAAGTGTGTCCAGCCAGTCCTCTCTGGGATCATAAACTGCAAGTTAAAACTGGATTTATTTGTACTTAGGAATATAAATTTTGTATCTATAGCTGCCTATATTTGGTGTCCTTATTTTTTCCTGACACTTAAACGCTTAAAAAAATCCGATTTATCCAACACTTTAAATCTGTTGCTCTTGAATTCCTTTATTTTCATTAATGAACCCTTACCCAATAATTCTTCCTCTATGTCCTTTACTTATTATAATTTTAGGGATTTTTTTTCATTCGTAACAAAATTTTCACAGAAAAGTAACAAAAGCAATCTCTGTGGGATCTTAAGGGGTTTTTTTGGCCCAGTGATAATTACTTATTTAAAATTTGAATTTTGAAAGCTAATGCATAAACAGTGGAAATTCCCTTTGAAATTTGCACTTCATTTCCCTTGCTTTTAATTTTTTTCTTATATTTACAGTATGCTTGAATTCCAAATTTTGTCTAAATAGAACTTTATTATTCATCCCTCTCTGTGCAAACCAAAATTCTACATGCTTATTAAGAAAAGTAGATATCATGTAACCAGCTCATAAATTAAATTAACCTACAACAAGAAGAAACAACCTCAAAATCTAGTCTTTTGGGTCTTACTAACAACAAAATTTATACAATTTTTGAAGAGGAGGAACTGGGAGAGGCATCAATAATTTATAAAACCCGTTTTTAAATCAGTGAGAATTGGTCATAATCAGTGAAGAGTAGAGAGCTGCTGTTGATAATTCAAAAAACCTCATCTACATGAGAGAATCAGGAAGCAGCACAGTCACAGAAGGAGGACATGATAAAATGTTGATATGAATGCAATATAATGTTAGTTATTCATTTTGGAAACAAAGCAGTGCTGGGAGACACTACAAGTACCATTGAATTTGTTAAAAACAATTAAATTAATGAGTACTATTGAGTCTTCCTACTTCTCAGTCATCACAGTCAGCCTGGCATTGTCACAGATAGAAATTTCTGATGGCTTCTCTCCACAGAAAAATTCCTCCCCAGCAATCCACAGTTCTCATTCCCACTTAACATCCAGTGCAAATTCATCTTTCCACTGTGGTTTTATCAGTTGGTCTACAGGTAGCAAATGGCAGCTGCCTCACTCTGAATTTTTGTGCTTTCTAGCAATTAATTAAATAAATTAATTAATCAAACCTCCCTTAAAGATTCAAAGCTTTGAAATATGGCTTAGAATGGTTTCTGAGCCTTTGTTTTGGAAGCACAGGACCTCTCTCCCTGACCGTGCTTTCTAAGAGCCCTCTGTTCCAGGTCAAATGGGAGCGTTTTTCCATTCCTTCAGCATCAATTCCTCCACAGCAACAGCAATTTCTTCAACTGCCTTCTCTTCTTAAAGAGAAGCAACTACAACTGAATTTTGTCCTGAGTCCTCTTGGCCTTTCTTAGACATGTTCTAAGAACACCTACGAGAGCGAAGCCTTTGGAGGAGAAATCCCTGGGCTCTGTAGTTCATGTTTAGACACAATGGGTTGTTGAGAAGAAGTTTTGCAGCAACTGAGCACAAAAGAAATTCCCCTCCCTGTCAAACCAATGTAGAGTTTTGCTCCTGCCCACTTGCAGTAAGAATCAGATTTCACGCCGTGTTTATCAGTTTTTACTGACAGATGGACTGAATAAAATTCATCCTTGCAAGCACCATATGGCTGGCCCACGTATCATCACAATAAAGTCCATTTGTAAAGGGCATTTTCAGGAGCTTTCTGAGGACCAGGTAATGTGTTCATATTCTAAAATAAAATATGCATCAAACTCCCTGTTCACTCGAGATGGGGATGAAAAATCAAGGGTTTCATATAGATAATAGATCTATAATGAAGTTTTCTAGAAGCTTGCTAGTTCATCCCAAAATCATGTTG
>NW_008238314.1:501632-560488 GCF_000691975.1 Corvus brachyrhynchos
TTTTTCTCCTACAAGGGAAAAAAAAATGATGGTTTCTCTTGCTACTGCTGATGGAATTTCCTCAGTGTCTTATTTGTGGTTGCAGGAAGACTCTGTGAAATATTGTGGTGACCTAAACTTACACAGACTCTCTGCTTTTATTATTTATATTTTTCTTATTATTTATATTTTTCATATGTCAAATATGCAAATATAGGACATAGCAAATCACAGATTTCCTTCCTACTGTTTCTACAAGTAGTAAGGAAAAAAAATCCATGAGAAACTCCTAGTGAACAAAGAGAGCCATAAACAACTTGTGGGGCCCATGCTGGTTTTGAAAACACCTCTGATTTCTGTTGGTTATCGTAGCCTAATTTGGTTGTAAAATTATTTGCTATAACAATGCAAAGATAAATTATAAATAGGCTTTTTTAAAATGGGCAAAATATGCTGAGTAGGGAGCAAAGCATCACTGCTTGATTCCTGTTGTGCAGTTACTTCCATTCATCAGAACTGAAAAATAAGTCTAGACAAAAGTCCATTTAATTTTAGAGTAGTAGTGATATTTTGCTTGGGCACTGAATTTTGGGACACACTTGTCACATTTTAAGAGAACCTGGCCAATCTATTGTTTTCGGTGGTGATAGCAGGAGTCCTGAGTTGTCTTGATTTACAGCTGCATGAAATTTTGGCAGTCTTAGCTACGCTTCACTGCAAGTCTTGGGATTTATTCAAGCCAGAACTCAAATTTAAACACAGGACTTACGAATTTTTATGAAAACAAACTGAGAAAACATCAGAGAAGATCCCAGTGCGTTGGGATGGCACGTCAGAGACAGCAAGTCTCATTATTCATTTCCTTTTTTCTCCTCTCCATTCCACACTCAGTACAAACACGGCAGGAGACAGCTGCAGTAAATCTTCTCAAGTTTTGCATAATGAAGAGAGTCGAGTCAAAGTTTTATGTTGGTTGAGACAGCCATGAAGCTGATTAAAGAACCCCAACTAATTTGCTAAAAAAATTACTATTTCCAGGTCCTAGATATTTCTCCTTTCCCATTTCCACCTCATTTTTCTTTTTTATCCCTCCTTCCCTTTTCTTTGTCAGTGTGAAAGAACAGCAGGAGAAAGGAAAAGAGGAAGATACTCAAATCTAGAAAATCTGGTTTAAAAGTATTTTTTGCAACTGTTTCAGTCAGCTTGAACTTTCAGTTGTCAAATAATTGTCAAATCTCTTGAAAGGCTGGAAAATACATGGGAATAGAACTTCAAGGATAAGGATATTTTGTAATGAACAACAAGAATGAGTTTACAGTGCATCTATGGCATGGTGGAGACAGGAGGACAGAAATTTTGAGCCAAATAAAAGAGAATGAAATACAGGTTGCCAAGGCATAATAGAACTGTTCCTCTGTTTCATGAAATTTGTGGATAGATGGCCTTAAATAATAGCAAGTTGAAATACAGGAGTTGAAAATAAGAGTGTTTTTCAGTGTTCTTCTTGGTGGCAGTTAGAAAAGGTGTTAAATTTACTAACATTGAGTGGATTTCTCTTCTAACAGCTTCCTTTGGTTTCTGGGTGTTGAAATAAAATGGCATGAGGGTAAGATTAGGCTAAGGCAGAGAACTTTGTTTTGATTTTGCAGGCTTCCAACCAGGGAATTGTGTGAGTCTCAGCTTCCTTGGAGAGGTGTATGGATGGCCATGCTGTGGCACATGCTCCTGTGGGATCCAGCTGTGGGTTGAAGGCCAGTCTCAGCTAAGAGGGGAGTTTCCACGAGATAAAATGGTTTATTGAGGCCGATACCGCTCTGACATCACAGCCCAGGCCTTATGGCCCCGGTTTTCCAGCAGTTCCAGCTGAAATCCTGCCCTGCAGAGCCCATGGGGCCTCCTGCTCTGAACACCCTTTTCAGAGCACATTTTGCAGCCAGCAGGTCTTTGTCCCAGGGAGAACTGCCAGTACAAACACCCACACACCTTTGCTGACCAGCGAGGAAGCCTTCCCTTCCCAAGTGTTCTGAAAAGAAGCTATTATGGAGGAACAGCACTCTGGGCAGATTTACAGGGCTTTGCTGGGAATCCCTGCTCAGTACCTGGCTGGGAGCTGACACCTGAACTGGGCAGACTGCACACAAATCACTTTGCTGGTGAAATGGGAGCCTGAACTAATAAAATATAGCAGTACAGAAGTGAAGAGCTGAACTATCTTGGGAATGACACAGCCTGTGTGTTTTCCAGTGTGTAAAGAACATTCTCATCTCTGTGAATGGCCTTTTCAGACATCAGCAGGTCAAGGTGTGCAGAAGATGCACATCAAAGCATCAGTGGAATGCTGTAAGGAGCTGGTTACTTTTTGGATGGTATTATACATGTGAAAAACTCATATGGCCACGGATTTGTCAGGAGACCACCACCCGGTTAAGGTTTAAAAAGATCCTTTACCACAGTCTTACAACTTCAGATAATCACTTGGCTTTCACTGATTTTCTCATGTCTATGTGTAGTTAGAGTAATTATAACAAAAGATGTAGTGTTCTTGGTATTACAACAGAGAAGATGATAAAAATGTGATCTAAATAGAGGAAAATGCATATATCTCCTTAAAATCAGGAAATAAATCCTAGATCTTCCACTTTTATCAGTTACTAATATAATCAATATCTGTGGTGGTCATATCCTTGCTACTTGGATGTTACTGTGACAGAGATATCAGCATAGGTGGAGGTTGTAGAAGGAGAGCAAAATCAAGGCTGTAATACCTGTACTATTCAACTATTTGATCAGTGCAGGCAAATAGAAATTATATTCACTTGGTCTTAACCCCAAACTGGGAAAATTGATCAGGTGGATTCATTGGCACTTTACAACCTGAACCTTCACAAGTGCTCCTTCCCCTTTTGTTTTCTTCCTTGCAATTTTTTTCATCCTTTCCCAGGTGAAGAGTCTACACACTTAATGTGTTATAATAATAATGACACTAAAAGTTAATTGGTAAAATTGATGAAAAGAGAGATAAATTTTTTATAAACCTTTCCAGTATGTATTCAAACCTTGGATGAGAAGGCATAAGAAAATGTTGACAGAGATCTACCTGTTCTAGGACTCACAGCAAGGTTTTTATTTAACCTTGCTTTAATTTATGGGAAAGGGAGGGAGAGCAGGAAAAGGAAGAGAACAGACTTGACACCTTGGGTCAATTTTGGTTTCTTCAGGGCTGGCCCAACAAAGTAATAAATGTTGACATTTTCAGTGGGGAAAAAATAGTCTTCTGTGTAAGTGGAAGACAAGTGGGAGGAAATGAAAGCTAAGAAATAAAAAAAAGTACTTGGAATACTCTCATGGGACTGAAGGAATTGAAAGAAGCCATTCAGGTAGCTAAGGATTGGATTTAGAGGAGCTGCCTTCTGTTTGTGAACTCTTACCTGGCTACGAATCTACTAAAGAAAGCAAAATAAAAATGAATATTAAACAATAATTTGAGTTGCCACAAAATAGGCACATCCACAAGCAATGTCAGCTTTTACAGACCAAAAGGAGTATGAAGTACAAAAAGCTATGCATCTGCTGGCCAGTGGGAAACCACTGATCTTCTGAGAGGGATGAGCCTGTTTCTGCCCTAAAGCAGAAGAACTCCCATTTAATTTTCAGAAATATTTTGGGTTTATAAAATTGCACTCATCACCTGTTTATCCTTGGACTTTTGGTGTCATCCTTTATTTCAAATATCTGATTTCAAAACACATTGGTATAAATAGGACACAGCCATTTGTGTCTCTGGGAGTGTTTCCCAGCAGTAGCCTCATTTAGGGCTCTTCAGAATTGCTCTTTCACAGTGCCAAGGGTGGTGGGTGCCACCCTCTCCTCACACCACTGAAATGGCACTGCTGGTTCCATGTCACCACTCAGCTGAAGCCATTGCTCAGGAAGCTCTTGCAGCTAACAGAGGTTCAAGCACGTTCTTACATCCCTTATTTACTTGTTAATTAAATGTGAGCTGACAGCTAAAACCTGACCCAAGACATGGCATTTAGCACTCTCCCAAATCCTGAGCAGAAGAATGACAGGGCTGAAGTTATATGAGAAATATTAGGCTCCAGAGACAAATTTTAACATCTACTCCTAAGGAACATATATTTCCATGAAGACATTATTTTGTATATTTACTCTAGCTCTGGAACGAACAAGATCAGATGAGGTTTGTGGTGAAGAGAAGAGAGGGTTGAAGCTTAATCTGCAGGGAATTGGTGATTTTTGATGTCAGGAGAGGCCTCCTCGTGCTGTGCGGCATTCCATGACTCAGCTGTCATTTATAATTTCAATATTTAGCCATTTGTGTGCATCCAGGCTTCCTGCTAAGCTCCATTCTGGAGCTGCCCTGTTCTTTGGGGAAAGAAACTGAGGACCTACAAGGGATCCTAGTCACTGGTTCTCCAAAGCACAGGACTTAAATTGCATCACCTGAGACTGGGTGGCTTGAGTCAACGTTCTCTTCAGTCAGCAGAAGAATGTCACTGATTTTAATATTCCCTGGAACTGTTCCTTCTCCCAGTGTTTGGGCTTTGAAACAAATAAACGCCATTGGAGCACTGGATTTACTCTAAGCTGTAAAATTGGCCTTAAATACATTTGAGGTTAACCATCTGTTAATGACATCAAATGAAGGATTGAGCAAGTCAAATAAATGTAAGTGATAGCTCTTGGAAGCCTTTCACCTGCCTGTAACCATGACAAGAAAGGGAAAATTCTCAAGACCATTTTTGGTTTCTGCATATGAATTAGTTGGCTTTAATTGAAATCCCTCAGAACTTGATTTTAGCATAGTTCCCTGCTTTTACCTTGAGTTTATTATATTTTTATGTCTCCCATATTCTATGCATTTAGTTTTCCAGTAAATGGCCACAGTACAGTGGTTTCCCAGCAGTGAGGTAATACTACAGAAATAGTCTAAGCTGAGTATGCTTCAAAGTGTTACATTTTTGCCTTTGTTTCTTGGTTTGTTTTTTTTTTTATTATTATTCCAGCAGAAAATGGTTCCAGACTGTTGAATGTTTTTATAACAGGAAATGTATACAGAGCTTTGCTGTTTATAAACAGCACTAACTGTACCAATGATCCACTGTCTCACTCACTGGGTGCAGAACCATCCTGCAGATTTTTCATATAATTAGGCTGCTTGACTAAGATTTTTCTTTTTCTGGTCTTCATTTTAAATGAAGGCCTAGATAAAAGCTAATTGTTTGAAACTCCCTAATAGGACAAAAGCCAGTGCACTGATATCTTTCTCAACAAAAAAATGAATCCACTGAGGAAGCTCAAAGCTTTCTGTTTATTTGTAAAGTCGCAGAAAACATTTGTGGTGATGCTTACTGCAGGACTATGTGGATAAATTAAGCTGGAGGAATAACACATCTTTATTTTGCCAGAACTCCAGTTCACTTTTTGTGTCTCTAACTAACAGACAGCAGGTATCAACTCTATATATCAATAGAATACAGAATTATCTCCGTATTTTAAGGAGAAATGAGATTCACTGCCTGTTTTCATCCATGTCCTCTCCTTCTCTAGGAGCCACCTGGCTTCTCTACCTCCTCTATCAGACCCCTTTTCCTTTTGCAAAGGATTGAGTAAATAGTTAATGCATTTATGGTACAAAATTGTAAACTGAGTGCTGTTTATTGTCCCATTCTCTGGGATGGGCAGGGACAGTCCCACCTAATGCCAAGAAAATGCCTTCTTTGGCTCCAGGCTTTATTGGGAGCCATTCTGGAGCCAAGGACATTTTGAGGCCTAGATCCAAGTCTGTATGGAGAAGGCAGTGCATAATATTTTGTGAAAGATGGAAACTTAACAGTTGAATTCATTTAATAATTATTTAGTGCATACACCTTGTCAATCTATTAGGCCTCATTTTCAGTTTAAAATACCCCAAGAAAAGAGGGAGGCAAGCACTGAAAATATTGCAACTGACCTTAAATTCAATTCCTGAAAAAAAAATATTTGTGATGCCAGTTACCAGCTTATACCATTTTTATTATAACTCTGCTTTACCCAGCCCATCTCTCGTTTTCCAAATGTATTTGAATCCAAAAAAAGCGCCAAATTTCACCAAAAAAAAAAGAAGTAAAGGATCTCTTTGCTGAGTCTGCTGGTAAAGATACATCATGCTGTAAACAGCTTTCCCGTAGGTTTTTTTGGGGCTTTTTTTTTTCTGGAATTAATGTGTTTAGAAGAGAAGTGGACTTGTTCTGTTTTTGTATATCTGGTTGGTTTTTTTTAATGGGGAAACCAAATATACGTAATAAGAAAAGAGCTGACATGCAAATCTCAGTATTAGGTGAGTCTCTTGGTGATAAGTAAAAAGATTTTAATAATTGCTTTTATGCACTGCTATGTTTTCTGTATTATTGTGGGTTTAAGTGCCTGTTAAATTTTGAGCATTGTACCATGAAATGGGATGAAAACCTGTGTTTGTTTCTCCCTGGGAATCCAACAGCCTTGGTTTTGGTGTGCCTAATCCAAAGCAGAAGTAATGAAAATGACTTCTAGATTGAGCCTATTTGCTAAACTTCCTTATTTGTAACTGAAAATAATTCAGATCTGGAAATCCGATCCTGACTCACCCATCTGGCTTTTTATTTGTAGAAATATAGGTCAGTACAGTTCTAACATAGTGAATCATGCAAGTATTTTTATCTGCAAGAATAAACCATATATACATTACATGTTATTCCCAGGGCTTCTTTCCTGCCTTCTGGGGTTTTTTGGGGGGGAATGTCATGTGTTTGCATTCTTGTGTTTGAATCTGGTAATCTCTGAACCTGGACTTTTCTGCAAGTGTTCCAATCGATTTTGTATTCATATTAATCAAGTGCACCTGGAAGTGCATCCACTCACCATGTAAGAGTGACCCTAAAGGAGGGAAAACATCTTTGTCATATGACAGCCGTTACAAAATCTTAAAATATTTCCTGTCTGGCTTCGAGATAAACACCACACATATTTCAAAAATCTGTTGATGGAATGAAAGTAATGCCACCTCATGCTGAACCCTACTCTCTTTTTCATTGTATATTTAATTTCTCTTAGGTAGTTTCTGACCATTTCAGCAACACTATGTCCTTTTCTGAGGTATCCTGACATCTGTCCTAAAGGCTGGTTGGAAACCTCATTGTAGAAGGGACACTGCTGGTGTGAAGCCAATGTTAACTCACAGAACAAGTCACAGTTTTCATCTTCTGTTTGCATTTCCTTTCCCTCCCCTTTCTGGCTGGAAATAAAGTTAATACAGTAGGTCACGCTCAGTCTGCATTATTTCCTTTTGTGCCCAGTGAGGTTGGAATATTACTTTTTAATATCCAAATCAGTATTTTCTAAAATAACCTTATTTTTATTTGAATTTCCCTATTATGTATACATGGTATATATTGGGGACATAGGAAATGGTGCATTTTTGCCGTTGTATTAAGAGGAAAAATGATATATTCCAAGAGGATTTTCAGTTCAGCTCCCTTCATCTTTAATTGGTATGCACAGTTTTTCTATTTCAGTTGAAAGCAAAATTTGAAGAAAAAGAGAGCTTTTGAAACACAAGAACCCACAACCCGTTTCATTTCTAATTTTGTTCTTTTCTGCAGAGAATTTATAAGAGTTATTTGACTGCATACTTAGCAAAGAGAGAGAATTTGTGTTTCATGGCACTTAGAGAGCACATCTAGAGGTTCACATTAACCTTGTTACTGTTTGTACTTCACTATGATGAGCAGAGTCTTTGTTCTCAGAAGTAGAAATTGAACTCCACCTTTAGGACACAATAAGAATATCTTTATCCTCAGCTCCAAAAGTTGCCTCTCTGTGAACAGGAGCATTTCTTACTCCAGTGTTGGTGATGAGCAGGAAGCACAGAAGGAGGAGACAAATCCACAAGACACTCTCTCATGCAAACAGCAGCAACCACAATTAGGAGGGTAAATAACACACATTAGAGAGTGCACAGTGGTGTGATTTCAACACCCAACTCTGTGTTTAATGTCTTGGTGTGACATATGTTCCAGCTGGCAGAAACCGTGTCTGAACAACCGGAAGATATTCTAGTGCCATATAGAAAAAAGACAGAGTGGGTTCTCCACTATGAAACTGCCAGATAAAAGCAATTATGATAAATCACCTGAGAGAAAAAAGCCTGGAGTGAGCTCCTGGTCCTGGCCTCAGCCAGTGGCAGGACTCCCATTGACGTCAGCAGAGAGTTATTTTACCTCTGTTTTTGGCCTGCCTGATAGGAGGAGCATCCCCAGATGCAGCTTTCAGTTGTCACATCGGATGTCCCTTCAAAGCTCTGTAGTGAGTGCTGGGTTCTGTGACTCATTCCACAGAAGTTCCCATGCGGATGTGGAGCTCTCGGAGTTCTCCTCCTGCCCATTAAGGGTTTCCCTTGGGTGAGAGATTTCTTTGCTCTACGTTTTCTGGAAGAAATACTTGCCTCCAAATTATTTTGTTCACATTCCTTTTGCCAAACTCATGGTTTGTTTGGGATTTGTGGGAGTAGGAATCCTGAAGGATTTGGGAGCTGCTGCCTCACACTCCAAGGTCCCGCTCACCTTGCTGAGCTCAGGCATCCATTGCAGGTTCAGGCACACAATGCTCTGTCTCTTCCCAGATTTCTGGAAGCACAGGAAGCCAGAAAAAGCAGGGAACTGCCAGCCACAAAAGCAGGTTTTTGAAGGAGACGTCAAGACAGTTTCTGTAAAAGATTTTGGGAAGACCTTTTGCATGTTTCCCCTTGTTGCTGCCTTCCACATCCCCTTTTACTAATCCCTCCTTTTCTCCCTCTTGATTCTCTCAAACTTTGAATTTATGACCTTCTTTTATGAGCTCCATTTTTCTTGCTACTTATTGCATAATTTTATATTTATCTCTTTAATACATTTGCTCAATTTGCTGATTTTTCTTTGGTTTCTGGTTGACCTCCCTCAACCCAGTGACATTCAAAGCCCAGGAAAGCTTCAAATAAGGAAACTGACTGGAATAAATCAGAAATAAAACATTTCTATTTTCTTTTGATGTCCAGCTCCTTTAACCTGTCAACTTTAAGAAGAGGAATTTTATCTAAAAAGCAGAAAGAATTCTTTTTATAGCTACAAGCAAAAATAAAATATTTCCTTACGGAAGTAGGATATGCACATTGGGACAATGCCTGATTTTAATAAGGACTTCAAAAGGCAGTGTGATTATTTTAAATTATGATTTATGCCTTTGATGTCAAATGAAAGACAATTACATTTTATTTGGCAAAAGCAAACTTTGCAAAGATTTCTTTTTACTTTCATTTTATGCCTGTGATAATACTGTGTGTTTTCACTGAACTGAGTTGATCTGTTTGGTTCTCATCAATTTAATCATTACATATTACAAGTTGTTATATCCTGGTGACTTTTACAGAACACAATGATTCCCCACAAAAATTTTTTTTGTTAGTCTGGTGAGCTCACTTAGCTTGCTTCTCCTTGATTACTAATTTCTGGTAGTTTTGAGGATGATATTGCACTGATTTTTAAATTAAAGTGTTGAAAGATAAAACTCCTGGACCAACATGTTCCAAAGAACACCAGCTATTTGGAAAAAGAGAGGACACATTTTGTGTTTCCCAGCTCTTGAACTTGACTTCTGCATTCAAATCTCCCACACAGGCAATGAATGACCCAGCAGAACAAGGTCAAAACACAACATGGCTTTAATCAAAAATGTTTGCTAAATAAGGACCAAAACATAGCAAAAATACTTTGTATTTTAAGGGGAAGAAAACCACCAACAAGCAAACAACAAACAAACCACTGGAAGTTTTGTAACAGAAAACATCTTTTCCAACTTTCCTTCTAATTTATTTTCAAATGATAGCTTCACCTTCAGCACTTTCATGTGTTGGCAGTCACAGCTCAAAGGGAATCTTCATCCAAAGGATTAACATTTCAGGACTGATCATAAATACATGGATTTTTAGGAGGAAGGCAAGGGTGGCCCAGGTTCTTGTTAATATAGATCCCTTGGGGCAGATTAGAGTGAAACAACACTGAATGGTTGTTTTTTATAAATATACATATATATATATATATATATATATCTCTACATATATTTATGTATTTATAAGCCCAGTAAGGGAAATGTAATTGCTCATATAAACAGATTCTGCTGTGCATACAATTATTTATTTTACTCTACAGAAATGATAAATATTTGTCAAGGGATTTTTTGTTGTTTTTGTTTTATGTATTTAAGTGCAAATGAACTCCACTGCGAATCAGCGACTTATTACGTTCCATATTCATGTGTGACACGTCTCAAGTACCATCCTTTTTTTTCTATAAACATGAGATATGATCTTGGTGTGTACTGAGAACCTCTGACAATCAGTTCTTGGCAGGGGGTGCTCAGGAGTACCTTAAAAATTCAATATTTACCTGGGTTGCATGCCCTGAAAGGACAGAATAGATCAAATAATTCTTAATTTAAGTTACTGAATGACCTGCCTCAATCCCCAGTTTTGGTGAACTGCAATGCGGTTTCTGGAGAAAATGGTATCCCCTAAGAACCAAAAAATAAAGAAGACATGACTTTTCCTACCTCAGTAATCCCATTCAACTAACGGCTGAGCACACTCTAAAAAGTGTTGAGTGCTTTCAAATCCTAAACATTCAGAAATTTATGGACTAATGTCTATTTCACTTGGCCTGGAGAGCACTGCTTTAAAGATCATAAGTGAATTGGAACAAAAAAATCCCAGGATTTCTGCGCAAATTGTGTGTCCAGGACTGCTGGCTATTAAATATATGCAGACTATATTTACAACATTCTGCCTCCCTGGAACATGCCATAATTAGTGATTTTTCATTAACATTAACCAATAAGTAGCAAGGAGAAATTTTGCAAGTGTTTGTGATCGCTTAGATAACAAATTGGATTGATTCCATCAGACCATCAATCTCAACTCCATATTTGGCAGAGATCTCTACCAATATTTCTTAGAAAATTGTTGCATCAGTAAATTTAATGCAAATACTGCTATGGGCTTTTTACTGAATGACAGAAAAATAGTTCACATTTTCAACCTTGTGAGTAATAATTTCACAAATGTGAGTAATAAAAAAATGCATTCAGTCAAGTGGAATCATATAACAGCAGTCACCACTTCCTATTGCTTCCCCCAGTTTATGGTTCTTACATCACATTTATCACTCATCTCCAGACATGAAGAGAACTTCAGCCACATTCTTTAGATACCTGAAGTAAAGTCATATGCTAAAGATAGATCAGCACATTGAAAGCTTTTCACTTAATTTTTCTTTTTCTAATGGGCTTGCATAGATTTTGAACAAACATAGAACCTTTGCTTATCCCATCCTTGTAAAGTATCTCAAGAAAGGAAAAGATCTCAATATTTCAGTCTCTAACAACTTCACCTCTCTCCTCTTTGGAGTCTCACAGAATGTAGAGAATTTGAAACGACTTTTGTTTTATTTTCATAGGGAATTGGATTTTTGGTTGGTTTTGCTTGTTTGTTTGTTTTTTGCAGAAAAGAACTCACAGCAGTAAATGTGCTTCCACCAGTTTGTATCCAGCTTATCTAAGCTTCAAATCCATGCCCATGAGCGTTAAACATAGACATAGTGTTATTGTTTAAATCATGTTATTTTATTCAGTAAAAAAACCAAAATTATTTCCAGGAAAAAGTTAAAATAAAAAAAACTGTATTCCTGTACACAAGGAGAATAACTGGCAAGGAGAAAATTGCAGGCTGACATTTAAAAAACTTGTGTGAGTTCGTAAAGAAAATATAACAAAACTGATTCTTATAAAGATGCCAAATTGTCAAAAAAATAAGCAGTTATAGTCAAACACTGTTATGTCAGCATTTCCATTTTGCCTTTCTGGGCGTTGTAGGTCCTTTGTAAAGGCTCACTCACCATTACACCAAGTTTAGGCTCTTTATCACATGTAATGAAAAGGCACTGTCCTTGGTTCAGACAGTTTTAAGGCATCATACCCTAAATATCACTTCAAGTTCAAAATGAATCCCAAGGAAGATCTGTTCTGTGGATTTGCAAAACAAGAGTTTACTGATATTTAATTTTTATTTTTTAAAATAGGGATTTAATCTCTTAAACTGTCATTCCAGACCTAAATACATCCAGGACTGAAAAGTTACATCCATGGGCTTTTCAGAAGCATTAGACAGATTGAGTTTTGGATCTGCTTCTTCCCTTGGAATCTACTTTCTGACGTAGATTTTGAGGGGTTTTCCCTTGACCAGCGTTCCAGCTGATTACTGGCAGTTAAAGGATTGACAGATATGGGTCTGTTTTTGTTGGACTTGTGAGCATTTCTGCTCTTTGGAAAATCTGGTATGCTGCCAAAATGGATTTTGCTCTCTCTCAGAACATTTGTTGAGTGTAATCTGCCCAACAGGTAAATCTGGAGTATTCAAATCTTTCTGAAATGGAATCATCTTCTGTGGGATAACACAGTTTGGACTTGGTGGCTTCCAGCTCTTCATCTGTTTGACACAGACACCAGAACCTAGAAATTCCAAAATTCCAGTTGAGGCAAGGGCTTTGGAGCTGCAGACCGGGAGATCTATCACCTGCAAACTTGGGAATGTTGGGAAAATACCAACCTCAGTAGGCTGTCAAGTGTTGGTTTCCAGACTACAAAGTCTTCTGAGCTCACAGGGAAATTCTCATCCTCCTCCCTGGGTGATTCAAATCCAAACTCTAGAGAAAGTGTGTTCCTCTTTATCCTAAAAGTTCCCAAAGTCTTTTCCAAGACTATCTCTGATTTCTACAAAATAAAAGGAAAATTGCCTATATTCAGTAGTACTGGATAAGGCTGCAAGAAATGGGATTGAAACTGATGGAAATATCTGTGCTGGCAATTTCAGTAAGTCTGAGTAGTATTATTAGGATAGTGGTAATATTTCATTTTTGGAAAAAGGTAATTTTTTTCGAGAAATACTTATGTTAAACAGTTTTTCCACCTTCAGTTAGGTTTAATACCCTAAGATAATGAAAGTTCATTTAAAATAATCTCTAAAGCAGATTGGTTGCCTTATATATTTACCACACCATATGGCTCTTCTGAATGTAACATGGTATCTTCAGTTTTGCACTCATATAAACATATACCCGGATTTTTAAAATTCTTGTTGTTATTTTATAGATATATATATATATTAATATGCATTGAAAAAGTCTCTAATCCACAGCATTAGAGAAGAAAAAGCACAAGGAATGGGCATTTTTGCCACTATACTTTTCGTATCTTATGCAAGTAAAACAGGTACTTTTTTTCACATTATATTTAGATGTTACCTTTATCTCCAGTGTCTAAATTTCTATGGCCAGAAGACCTCAAACGTGAAAAAAAAATACTGTTTTCTTGTCTGTCAGGAAGACAGAAACCCCAAAAAAGTACCACATTCTTAGAATCCCAGTTTTTGTCCCAAAGGCAGCAAACGCCTCGGACACCTCCTTCCACTCTGGTTGCCAGCTGGGCTCTGGAGAGCCAGGGAAGATGGGATTGACAGAGCCCCAGCTATTTTCTGCATACAGTAGTTTGGTCCTTTAAAACCTGAGTTATGGACAGCAGTTTTTTCTCCTGGAAAATCTCTCAGGGAAAGGGAATGTGTTCCAACAGCAACAGGAGTGTGAATTTATGGGGGGATAAGAGGACTGAGAAGGATCCGTTAAGGTTTTATTATCAGAAGTGTCAGTGGGGAGGGAACCACCTCATTAGAATGCTCCCGAATCTTGGCACAGGGAGGGGAAGTTCCATTCTTTATCCTCTTCTGGATGCCACGTTTCTGATTTGTCTCCCCTCTCCTGTCATTGCTCAGTCCAGGTTTAGCTCCTCCCAAACAGATCCAAAGCAGTGGCTTAGTCTGAGTAATACCTTACTCTGTAGTAGTATTCCACTAAAATACACCAGCTAGGAAGGAAAAAATACGTAGCGAGATTAATGCCAGAGTTTGTCCAAGAAAACGTCTAAACCACAGAGGAAGAATTAATGCAGCAATATTTCCATTAATATTGAGGTCAATGTGCCGATTCCACCGTCTACTCAGCATTTGGTCTCATTCTCTCCTGGACTTCACTTGCCCCAGCAAACTCTTTCAGACTGACAAACCAAGGAGGGTTGCTGGTAATTTTCTCATCTGCTTCTGTTCAGAGGCTGGAGGCCTTTTAATGGAATTATCCTTTCCTTTATTCCTCTTCCAGAGGTAGCTGAGAGTGTTGCCTGTGCAAATGTGAGATAAAGCCTGGGGCAGAAGAGCGCAGTGCTCCAATTCCTGGTGGAGCTGTAAGGGAGGAACTGAATAATTGGTTAAAAAGTAATTTGCTAGCTTCAGAATCATCAAAGAATTCTGATTGCAGTGGTGAGGAGAGCAACCAAGTCCATCTGGCTTTCAGAAGAGTGGAAAGTCTCCTTTTATGCCAAAGCTAGTCCATAAATGTCTGGCTCAGATCCCAGCTTTGTTGGCTCATTATAAGCACTTTTATTTGACCTTTTTATTAATGTCAGTGTTCTTCTGAGCACACACGTCTTAGATTCTCAAACAGCAAGAAAATTAAAAGAGGTGGTTTCATAAAAATTAAATATACATCAGGTATCACTGTCCTAAAGTCCTTGTCTGAAACCAGCTAGAAGAGAGGTCATTTTGTGTGTCATCTGTGGATTTTTTGATTTAGGTGCCAAACAGAAAATGAATAGATAGAAAAAGGGTTGTAGCCTTTAAAAAGTATTATAATAAATGCCAGCATATGATGTAAATATAAAATCATACTTTGGGATTATTTATACCTCTATTATAGCTTATTTAAACAGGAAGTTTTGTTATTTCTGGTAGTGTTATATCTGTCTTATGGTCTCTTACTTGACAATAACAAAGCTATTGTGTTTCTTGGAAATTATTGCGCATAAGGTTCTATGTCCTAAAAATAGGAAAAGTAATTTAGTTTAAAAAATTAGACCTTTTAGGAAGGTTTTTATGTTCATGAAGAGAAATTGAGCTATAAATGTGAGTTCAGATGTATGTTAGACGAGCAGATAAATTCAGTGTGAAATTTCTTGACACCTTTAGGAGCCAAAAGGAAATTCATTACGTAGTGTTGTCATGGTTTAATCCTAGCCAGCAGCCCAGCCCCACACAGCCCCTCACTCACTCCCCCATCAGTGGGATGAGGGAGAGAATTGGAAGGGTAAAAGCTGGAAAACTTGTGGGTTCAGATTGAGATAAAGACAGTTTAATAGGGAAAGCAAAGACCATGCACACAAGCAAAGCAAAATAAGGAATTAATTCACTTTTTCCCATGGGCAGGTGCTCAGCATCCCCAGGAGAGCAGGGATCCCCATCACATGTAATGGTGACTTGGGAAGACAAACCCCATCACTCCAAATGTCCCCTCTTCCTCCTTCTTCCCCCTACTTTATATCCTGAGCAGGATGTCACAGGGTCTGGGATATCCCTTTGGTCAGTTGGGGTCACCTGTCCTGGCTGTGTCCCCCTGCACCCCCAATCTCCTCCCCAGGAGCACGAAAAGCAGGAAAGGCCTTGGCTCTGTGTGAGCCCTGCTCAGCAATAACAAAAACATCTCTGTATTATCAACCCTGTGCTCAGCACAACCCCACACCTCAGCCCAACACCAGCCACTGGGAAGAAAATTAACTACCCCAGCTGGAACCAGCACAAGTGTGCATAGCTTAAAAGAACATGGTGACACATAAAACATTCTATTTGCTTAATTTTGCATCCATAGGTCCAAGTCTAAAATATATGGGCAAACAAGAACTGGACCTCCGGCTTGGAAATTTTTTTTATTGCAGAAGAGGGTGACTCAGGAATTTGTAGTGGATGGAGTTCAAGGCATTTATCCAAATCTGGACCAAGCTGGTAGTGATTGCAAGGCAGTGCTGGCTGCAGTGTGTATGTTTGAGGGGCTGGGGGGCGCACAGGCCTATGTGACAGGCCTGGGCAGCGAGATGGGAACACCAAACGGTATATATTTAACATAAAGTAACCTCACGCAACCCGCTCCTGGCACTCTCAGCCCAAGGGCCAAACATAGAATGGGCACTGAGACAGAGCTAAACTTTCCACCCTGTAGTAGTGGCTTAAAGCACACTTTTCAGCAGGGCGGGTAGAGAGAACAGCGCTTTATTGCCGCCGGCCGTGCTGTACCGACTCTGTGGAAAAACTGAAGAGTGGAGCTTCCAGCAGCGCCAGCCTGGTACTCCTTATAAACCCTTCCACATTCCACCATTGTGCTTGGATTCTGCTGGAAAATATGAGTCATCCCTGTGGGCTTGCACCTCCACCATGGCTGACAGGGGTTCTCATCTGAGCTTTGCAATCCATTTCCTGAATGCTGCTTGGGATGAGATGGCACTGTTCAGAGGAGGGACTAAATCAACACTTTTATTTCAGTGCCTTTTAGTTTATCTGCTGAATGCCCAGATAAAGGGGGTTGTCATGGACTGAGAGCTGGAGAGACACCAGGCTGGAACAGGCCCAGAACAGTCACAAGAGCTGGTCACAGACTCCAGGCCTGCCCAGGAAGCCTTTGGAGCAAGGACAAGGTCGGGTACGGAGACACTGCTGCATTAAGAGTACATAAATTTGGCAGAGATAAATCCCCTTGCTTCCCACCTCAGAAATCAAAGGGCTGAGTGTATCTGGGCTGAATATCTCAAAATAACCAACTTGGTTATGGGTCACGTGCAATAAGGTCCCAGAAACACCAATAGTGTGGGTTACACCCTAATTTAGGTCTCATCCATGATCACAGTTTTACCAACACTGTGTTTTACCAACCCAGCCCCGTAAGTCTGGTTGAATTCAGTAACTTTTATCAGCAGATTCACCAACAGTGCAATAGGTTCAGATTTATTTAGATCTATTTATTTTACATTTATTGAAGCAACAGGGTTTAGATTCTGTTAGATTTCCACTGATAACTGGACTAGAGCTACAAAATCTGTGTGTAGCACTGTGTGCCAGTGTTCCTGGGTGCTCCAACAGGGTTGGAGGCACAAATCCTACCAAAGAGGTGTTCCTGATTTGTGGAGGAGAGAGGGCCAAGCCTCTCAAGTCATCTGCAGGATGGTCTAGTTATCATCCTCTACCACTGAGGATTTCAAATGTCAATTTGTACTTTTGAGGGAAGCGGAAGTGAGACTGGAGTCAAATACCCTGATACTGATGTCATGATGTGGGCAGCCATTTTATATATAAGTGAGGGATGTCAGAGTTACAAAGGGAGAGATTACAGAGGCTGTGGGACTTGTGCAGGGATGTAACAGAAACATGAGGCTTTAACATCTCTCCCACTTCTACGTGGCTGAGGCAGCAATTAGGGTCGTCCAGCCTCCCCTTGATAATGTCTCACCCCTCAGCATGTCACCATGACCTCATGTCTCATGGCAGATCCCACAGCAGTCCTTTCACTATGTCCCTCATTGTATCTCATGACTTCAGGTCTCATTCCTACAGAGAGTCACCAACACCACCCAGACTCACAGGGAAGGGCTGCTTCCAAATTGACCCTCAGCTCAGGAAGCCAAAACCTGGAGGCAGTCAAGGTCCTGTCAGAGCTGTGGGACTCTTAGTGAAATAAACAACTTGGAGCACTCAAACATGTTTTCTTCTGGCCTTTTGTGTTTCGTGGATGCAAAGAGTTACAGGCAGTGAGATCATCTTGAAAGGACTCTAACTTTTTCAGATATTCCCAGAAGGGAACTCTGCACCACAAACAATGCTGCTATACATGTCAGTTCAGGATGCAGAATGTAAAAAAGCAGTTGTAATTCCTCATTTTGGTTTGGTCCTGGCCAGCATAACCCATAGCATTTTGTGGTAAACAGCAACCTGTGATTTACACCTTCAGTAACACAATTCCTGGGACATTTTAATGACGCAAATTCCCTTGGCCCAGAGGTTCTGGGATATATAATGCTCTGGTCAAAATCAGGATCCAAATGGGAAGAGCTTTGTTATGTAGTTCAGAACTCAGTGATCCAGATGGAGATAGTTAGGAAACAGCATTGCTGAGACTTTGCTCTGCAGAATATATGCAGCTCAATGGCAACTTTTCAGGCAGACTGGCATAGATTTCCGCTTTTTTCCCCCTGTAATTTAAGGGTCTCTGGCCCAATGCAGAGAACACAGATTGGTCAATCATGCCTACAGCAAAATTTTTGGTTCTCTATTGACCATGACTTCTATCTTAAAAATGTAAATTTTTCTTTTTAGCAGAAGTGTCTCCAAAGTTGCCAAAGACCACTGCAAATTAAGACTGAAAGCCAGCTGACCTTACTTCAGACACCAGTACCATGCTCTTTCTTCTATGGCCCCCTTTAACTCCCCTTATGCTTTCCTCTCCTTTCATAAATTTCAGACAGAAGATTCTTTTTTTCCTGAATGAACCAAAAAGAATAATGAACTATTTCATTTAAATGTGTTACAGTGTTACTGATGTCTAACATACAGAGTTGCTTCTTTTTTCTAACATTTGCATTGGTTTTCATAAAAAAAAACACGAAGGAGCCATTACATGACAAACAAGAAGTAATGAAAGAGTTACACAATATGGTAATGATAGTTAAGCCTCAAAGTACACAAAGTTTAATTTGGCTTGGATTAGCACCCCAAAGCTCTGCTCCCTATTAAAATCTGCATTTCAGACAAGAAATTGGACCATGTATCTTTCAATAACACAGTGTCTGGTTAGAATTACAGCCTGTCCTGGTTCTTGTCACACTGAAAATGTCACAGGATTAGGTTTCCTCATGGAGAATTCCTCCTTCCAGCCCCAGTGTGATCTGTATAGGATAACAGGATGCTGACTGAGGTTACATGGCAGTGGCTGTGCATGCTCAAGACAGGCAAGTGTACAGCCTGTGAGCAAATGGGAATGGACAACTGAAAAGTAAATTAAATGGCATGAATTTGTGTCATTGCACACCCTGAGAGCAGAGTTCATCTCATCATTTCAGGGCAGAGGTGAACTAATGGTCCAGGAGAGGTAAAACTGATGAAATCTCAAGTTTAGGATTCCTTAAAAATGTTTTGAGAGAATGTTTAAGATTTCAATTTCATATGCGTCACACACATCACAATGAAATCAGAACAGCTTTTTGAGACTGAATGTAGCAAGTAGAACTCATTCCTCATGAGGCACCACAGAGAATACCAAGCTACTCTGTTTTAGAATCACAGAATCTCACAAAGTGGAAGGGATCCACAAGGAGTCCAGTTCCTGGCTCTGCACAGGACAGCACCAAAAATATTTTCTCTTTGCCCTCTGATGAAAATGCCTGTCTCTGACCACCCCACTCCTCATGGCCATGGCACATCTTGCCTCTTTCCACATTTTCCCATGTTCCTGTCCCATCTGATGTGGGAAGGGAAGGTGTCTTGCTCCGTTCGCTCATCCCTCACAAGTGTTTATAGGGAAGCTGTGGTGTTGAGTAATGAAAACTAACAGATTTTTGACTTGGCTGAACAATTTTTTTGGGGGTGGAGGGGGACTTGCCTTCTTCTCCTGCACATCTGTCCTGCCCATTCCCTACCGCCTCAGTGGCTACTGAAAAGAGGCAGGTGATTCCTGCCAAAAACTCCCCACGTGTCTCCCTTGCCACTGTCCTGGCTGCTGAAACAGGAAATACCAAACTAATGTCCAGGTCTGAGGCTGGAACAGGAAAAGTGGTTTTTTTATCAAAGTGGCCCAGGGCAGTAGGCCATGCCCTTCCCTGAGCTGTAACCCCACTTCACTGCAGCCAGAGTCCTCCTCACCATCAGAGAAAATATGGAAAATAAGAGCCCCTCTGCATTGCCAGACATCTGCATCACCTGGGACAGCTCACCCCTATTTCAAGTGAGACCAATAATCCTGAGCTTCATGCTTTTTTGGGACACAGCCACCTACTTCAACAGCTGGAGCTGGAATTTCCCTGGCAGGGTAAATAGAAGTGCCAGAAGTCCCTGGCAGAACACTGACAGGACGAGCCAAGGCAAGTGGAAGCACGGCTGAGCCATCCAAAAGCTGGCATGAGTCTGTTGTGGTGCATGGGGGATTGGGATGAACCTCACTCCTGCCAGGGAAAGATCCTTGAGACAACCAGTGGCCCTCTTTGACTTCTTTCCCAGTTAAATGTTTCCTTGATGTACCTGAGTACAATGTACAATCTCAAAGTACGTGTTTAACACCAGGGAATTTTTGCTGCAGCAGACATGGGTTGATCTTAGCCATAATCCACTTCGACCATTAAAACTCTGAAATTATGGTCAGGCTTCCAGACTTTTCAAAACTTTTTTAGTGGTTTTTTTCCTCACACACATAGTTTTGCTCAGGATTTGATCCCTGAGGATCTTTGCTCATCTCAGGTATCACAGTGAAAGCTACAAAGAGCTGTCAAATGTTTCCTGCTTTTGCTGCAACAATTTAGACTCAAACCCTGCATCATTTTCTAGAATGTCTAGAAATTGAATGTCTGGACACCCGCAACCATAACAGGACTTAGGCTCCCAAATTACATGAGACTCTTATGGAGTTTCCATTTTATTTCCAATAATTGCATCATGTTAATTTGTGTTGCTAGGTGAATTCTTTAACAGAAGGTGAATAATAGAGTAAATTTTTCTAGTCTCAGCTCATGGAAATGGCACGAGATTTTAACACAGAACTCTCCAAATCTGAACACCATTATAGTTCACATTATTTGTGTATTAATTTAGATCTACAGGTCTCAAGCTGTACAGACTATTAAGCGCATAAAAGCCTGAAATTGCCTTCAATTACTTGCTGCATGCAAGGACTGAGAAAACAGGCCAAATTATTTTTTATTCTTTAATAAACAGTGAGAAATGGAAGCTTCTCGTGCATTAAAGGAAGGAGAAAATGTATGTAAAATTCAAGGGAAGGAAAAAAGGAGTAGCCAAAACTCATAAAACTCCTGTGGGGCTTCTTTCTTGATTTGGATTTTTTTAATATACTTTTTTTTTTTTAATTAATTAATTAATTGTCATATTATCAAGGCTGTCCCTGAAAAGTGAGTCATACAATAACATCTGATTTGTCTTGGGAAGGTGCGGCCTTCCTGTTGGAGCTGTGAACTTCCTACTGCTCATACAAAAGGGAGTGGAACATCCTGAGCCGAAAAGTGAGACAGGAAGGGTCTGCTGAGATAGGATGAAGCCATAAATGGAAGATAACCTAGACCCTTAAAGAAGAGGTGGCATTGTTATGTAGGCTTTTACAAAGAAATGTAAAGATTTTAGTGAACTTCAGATCTGTTCAACATCTTTTCTTTATAAGTATTCACTCTTAAAATGTTTGATGTACTTTATTCTAGTTGTAAATGATAACCAGTGCCATATTTCTCTTTCTTAAATGTACATCAGACCAAAATATATCTCCTACTGCTGGAATTCAGCTGTGAGTTTCTCCAAGGGGATATAAATCCATTATTTCACTCATATAATGAGCGCTTCATACATGATTTAAGGATTGGGTGAAGTAACCAAAACTAGTTTGTTTTACACAAAGTAAACAGTCTTTTTTTTTAAGTCTGCCTTTGTTTTTAGAGCTCTTCATAACCTGTTTTTCAAGCCTTTCTATTTTACAGCAGAAAAAGGAAACTATTCTACACTCTTTTGTTGAAGAAGGTTTCACTGCTGTAAAGCAAACAGAAAGCAGCTCCAAACCATGACATCATTTTTTGCTGTATCTGAGAGTAATCAGTAAACAGTGTTCAGCCAATATTTGAAATAACACAGTCCGGCTGTCCTGTAGTAAAAATTGCAAATTTCGTAAGACATGAAAGTGTTCATTTCCCACCTTATCTGTGGACACAAGTTTCAGTCCAAGAGCTCCTTCCTTGCCAGGTAAACTTCAAACATGTCATTGCTTAGGGCCCTTTCTCCTTTCAGAAGAATGTGGATTGGGAAACAATGAGAGAGAAAGATTAGTCAAGCAGAAAGTTCTGGGTTGATTAAATGAATCCTCTTTCCCAGAACAAATTAAGAATATGGAAGAGATAAATCTCCCTTTCCATATTTTCAGTGGTAACAGACGTGTTCTTACATAACCTTGGAACCACGTGCACTGATCCATGTCCTTACATATCTACAGAGGGAACAACTTATAAAGTTGAAACCATAACAAAAAGAGAAGTGAAGTGTTTAAGAATGAATTTGTCCTTTTTGAGAGTAAAATCCAGGGCTGTCCCGCTTGTAGGCCAGAGGCTGGGCCTCACCACTGATACCCAGTGAATCATAAACCCCTGTGGCTTCAGGAGGACTGGGGAAGCTGCAGCACTGGTGCTTTTTGCAGGCTTGAATTGGGAGATGGATTGGGCAGTGCCCACAGCAAACACTGCTGCTGGATACAAGTGCCCCAGCAGGACACAAATGCATGGTTTGGGTTTGAGTCACCCTCGGAGCTGGCTGGAGGCTGCTGAGGTAAGGGTGAGGTCAGGAAGGGAGGATAACTCTTGGTAAACCTGGGAGAAAGGTTAAAAATCAGTGCTGTAGAAAGGAAAGGGTTTGAAGATCAGGTTTTTTGCCCCTCACCCTTTTTCTTTGCTAATTGCTGCACAGGACTTCCCTGCTAATTTCCTTTTACCTCATCTGTGGGCAGTGCAGCTCTGTCTGGCCAGCATGTCTTTGGGAGAGAAGGAAACAAGAAATGATGATGTTATCTTTATGGGCTGTTTGGATCCCAAAAGATCTTTTTTTCTGTTTCCCACTTCCTTTTTTTCACAATGGGCTTTGTGAGTAAAAACCAGGAGCCTTTGGTGGCCCAAACTCCTCTCCCCTGGGCACAGGGGCTGTGGCAGCCAGGGAAGGGAATCCAAGAAACTGCACAAAGTGTCCTAAGTTGTATTTCTGATCTGCTGTGAAATATTTAACCGTTAAACCCTAAGTAATGGTGTTGTTACCTATTTATCCAGCACAAGTTGTGCTTGTTATATTGTAGAGTGAGAGGTGTTCATATCATAGAGGCAATTAGAAATCCAGTTCTCCAACTCAACAGGAGTTGAGTTTGCCTAATTGTGCTTCAGGCCACTGAACAAATCCCTCTAAATATTTGTTAATTACTAAATTGTTCCGCTCTTTGAGACAGTAGAACCAGGGACACAACAAAAGCTCTCTTGTTGCTGTACAGAAATTTCTATGGTTCCTACAGCACCTCCCTTCAAACTGATGGAGAAGGGTAAAAAGGGTTTACTAAGGAACTGTACAATCCATTCTGTGTAAATCCTTCTGTTGCATATGCCAGCACAAGAAATAACATTTTTATTCTAAAAATGGAGGTCTGCAGGTGAGGAAATTAGTTTGGAAGATATGGATGAACATTTTGATTGTTTTTCCTTGGTTGTTGCAATTCTCAGCCTGGCACAGGAACTTGTACAGACAGTTGGAAGCTGTTCCTGTTATTACCCTGAGCTGTGAAGTGAGAGATGGCTGAAGAGCAAGTTTATATCTCCCTTTGCTCCAGGATGACAGTGACCTCTGGCAGAAATGTGAGAGAGATGCATTAATCTCTTCATCAAGAAGTGCCAAAGTTCATGTGCTCGTGCCTGAGGGCCCATCTTCAGTTTGGGTATCATCTGTCACATAATTTACAAACACAGAAAACCAGACAGCCTCTGTCTTGAATAGATTATGGTTTTAAAGAGATGGGACAAAAAGCAAGGAGAAGCAATATGACATGGGGGCACAACAATAGCAATTTTATTTTGGTCTTTCCTGGGGTGAGGGGGAATGAAGAAATTGAGGGATGTGTGGGAGGGGTTAGAGCCAGTAATCAACCAGCATGAGGGCGATAACATCTAACAAAACCTGTACAAAATGCTGATGAAAACATTCTCCACATGTCTCTGCTTTGGCTGCTCCAACTTGAAACCCTGTCTGGCTTCACTGCAAAATTACTGAACACGGTTCTTTGAAGAGTATGAAGGAAAATCTGAATTTCAAAATATTTCTTCCAGATTAGTCTTTTGCAAACTCCATTTCAAAACTCTGAGGGCAGCCAGGGACCAAGGTTCCAGCAGATCTCGTCAACTCCTGATGTAAAGGCCCTAGAAATAGTGATCATAGCTGACTTCTCTGACATCAGCTCTGTTACATCATGAGAGGGGGAAACACAACATATGGAGGCAGATCTCAGACTGGTCTTTCATGGTCACTTGGCTTTTTGAGGTGGGATTGTTTACTGAGGTACAAATCTTCTCCTTCCTTAAGGCATTAATCTAAACCTTTACTTCAAGCGGTGCAGCTCCCAGACTGCATGTTAAAGCTGATTAAGTCAGCACATAGGTAGGAAAAAAAAAGAAAAAAGTAGTTTTATGAAGTCAGTGAAAAAACATTAATGATTTCACATGCAGAGTTTGCAAGATAGGAGTGTGGGGAGGCAGAAATCATTGGCAGACACTTAATGCTCAGGTGGTTTGCTGCTACAGTATCACTATTTCCAGTTATGTCAGCAAAATATGATGGAGAATCACAGTAACACTTCTGCTAGAATCAGAGCCTGTTAGAAGTTTGAAAATAGAAGAGAAGGATTCTGAAATGCCTAGTTCTTGATAAACACACATCCTGTGTCACTTTTTTAGTTAAAAATCTACCAGTTACATTGGAATTGTATATATATAAAAAAATTGAGCTGCTATATTAGTTGTGACCCCAGTTGTGAACCTCGTTGTCACAAAAATCCAACTTGTGTCAATACAGGTTGTCATTTTTCTATCATGGCAGTACATGATAACAGGTCATTCTGTTTAGACATCTTGGTGTATCTGCATGTCTTCAGTAAGTTCATTTCTCTTTAGAAAGACTATCCCATCTTCTCCTGCTCCCTTTCCTGTAGGTAAAGCACAGTTCGTGTTTATCATTAGCAGATTGTTAATGAAGGATGGTCTGGAGGCTGTGGTGGAGGCTGGGGTTGCCAGGGTGTTACAGGTGGAGACCAGAGCCCACCCACCCTTGAGGGTACCAGTATTAAATAGCTGAAGCCCTGGAGATGGAAAATGTAGGATTGTAATGCTGTGGAGCCTTTACAGAGGTTTGGTGCCAGAAAA
Organism: Corvus brachyrhynchos; assembly: GCF_000691975.1. NCBI lineage: Eukaryota > Metazoa > Chordata > Aves > Passeriformes > Corvidae > Corvus > Corvus brachyrhynchos. Next base: position 526,743 of record NW_008238314.1, read on the forward strand.
GTGGTAACAAAGAACTTAAAAAAGGAGCTCCATAGCAGCTGCAAGAATGTGATGTGCTTGCATTGCCTGTGTTTTCTTCCCTACAAATCAGAAGGCCGTAGAGGAGCAGTGGAAAAGAGCAGGTTTCCCTTCTCCCCCCCGGCTTGCTGAGGTTCAGCATCAAGCTTTCTCTCTCCACCAAAAGCACCATGTGGTAAAGAGCTTGCTGCAGAGACACTGCCCTTTTCTTCTTGTGGAAAAAAAGGAGCTCCTGTTTTATGGTGGCCTGGTGGCTGCCCAGCCCCCTGCTGCCAGGGCTGCTCCTCTAATGCTGTCAGCAATCAGCCTGGCTCCGGTGAGAGGCACAGCGGCCGAGCCCTGCTTCCCCTCTGTTTACTCTGCAACCAGGAGCAGCTCCTCTCCCCCTCTCCTCACAAACCTGAGCACAACAGCAGCACAAAAATCTCTGGAAAGAACGACCTGCCCAGGCTCAGCTTCTCTCTCGAAGAATGAGCCTTTGCTTCACTTTTCCTTTCAGCTGCTGGGAAAATGTCAAGAGTGGATGAGTCACATGGCAGATCAGATCTGAGTAAGAGCTTTTTTCACTCGGTGTTAGAGGCGGTATGAAGAAGTTTAGTGCTGACCCCAATGCTTAATCAAAAAGAGGCTTTAATATTTCAGCAGATTTTGGAGCATTAGTTGCTGACATAAAGACTACCATCACAGAAACTGTTAGTAAAACCTTTTTAAAATTTATTTTCTGTATCAAAACCAACCAAACAGAATAAAAAACACCACAATACTGACTGGGTTTCTTGGCCATTTCAGTTCTTTTTTTTTTTTTTTTTTTTTTTTTTTTTTTTTTGGTGCCATCAGGCACTAATGAACTTGAAAAGATATTTGACAAGATGAGACTTGCAGGCCATTTTAGGAAGCGAGTTCCAGGCAGGCCTTGAGGAGTTGCTGATCAGCTTTTATCAGCAACTGTTACTCATGCCTCCACATCTCACTGCACTGAGCTGCTGCTCAATCTGTTCCACATTAGGGCCAAATGTTCAAACAAAAGGGAGTGAACACTGATGCCCTGACTCCGTTTTGCTCCTCTGTAACCGGAAGCTGATACTCACATCAGGAGTTTCTGCATTATTTTGGATATTCATATTTTATCTCTTTGCAAAAGAGGTAAAATTGTGGGAAGTCTTGGCTGTTTTACTTAAGGATCCTTGCCTCTCCACTTGAAATAAATTAACAGTTATATTGAGATATTAACATGTAATAATCATAAAGGTGGCATTTGCAAACAAATTGTAAAATTCACTTTCCATTTCCATCCAAAGATTCTTGCTTAATAGTGACATGAATAGATTGAGAAATCTCCTCTAGCTACCTAAACCCAAAAATCAAACCAGGCAGCTGTTTCTGAAATGTATAGAATGTTCTGTCCCGACAATTTTCTTCTGTGAGTGGACTGAGAGCTATTCTGTGTCTGTGACTTGTTGAGCTGGGAACTGCCATGCTGGCAGACCTGTACTGCTCCACTGTGAGGAGTGAGAAATGTTTTTAAGTAGCTGCATGTGTTATTTTTCGTATACACTGGCGGCCTTTTCATTTTCCAAGCCTCCCCAAAATTAAATCCCATTCAATTCCCTATTCAAGCTTCTATGCAGTACTTGAAGACTAATTGTTGAGCAGGCTCCATTTATTCAGGTTGGGTTTTTAGCTGTTTTCTAGCTTCAGGAGCACACGTCTCACATACAAGAAAATATCCTGAGAAGGCAACAAAGAGATCTGGCTCTAAAATCTATGACAAGTATGGAAAGGTATCAATGACATCAATCCTATTCTTTCTGTCTGTAGCACAAACACCTGACACAAAGAAACATGCTGGAGAAAGGATTTTAGCACAATATTTTGGCTAGTTATAAAAATGTGATACATCTTCTCCATCCTTTTCTTGTCTTCTTGTTGCAATGTGAAACACCAGCACAGCCTAAATCCCCAAGGATAAAGTCAGTTCTGCAAGTTATTACCTGGCTGTGCTAAATTCTGATGGCCATACCAAGATGTTCCTGATTCACTGATAGAGCTGTGATCAAAAACAACACCTCCCATTTTTACTTCCCATGTTTTCATTTTGATCCTCATCTCTTCCTCTTTTCTCAATGACAATATGAAAAAAGGTGGGGCAAACATCAGACCTCATACAGAGCAGGTGCCTTTCAGAAGCTCTAAAGCTGGAGATGCTTTTCTCTTGAACACTGAGAAGTGAAAGGGTTCATATTTTGAATTGAACGTTTTTCAATACATTTTTTTCTTCCTGAAAATGTCCCAAAACAAGTTAGCTGGTTTTCAACTGTCTATTATGTTTATGGTCTATTCAATAAGGACAGAGAGCAGAAACAATTTTTATGCCCTCCTCCTCCTCCTCCCCTCTGAAAGGGAGGATTAAGTTGTCAGGTTTCTTTAAAAATAAGAGGACTTTTCTTCTCCAGTGTTTCTCTTTTGGGCACTTCTAAGTCAGATATGATTGAGTTCATTTCCCTGCTTTCCTCTGTACCAGAGTCTGTTTCTGTCAGCTGTCCTGATCCCTCTGTGCATTAATGCTTTTGCCCCTGTTATGTGATGAATTCTGGACACTGCCTTGTTTAACACCATGTTAACCTGGAGGAACAGACTGGAATTTATGGCCTTGGGTTAATCCCTCTGCTTTTCACCTTCCTTTTTGTATAACATTCATTGCATCATGTGGGATATATGCCTGATTCCTTAGTGGTTAGGTTAACAACAGTGGGATCCTGCTTGGAGACAGGGCAGGGGATGTAATGTCCTTGCAGCTTCAGCTGTTTTGCTCTGGTAATTGTGCATACACTTTCTGCCTGCTGTTTTGATCCTGCTGTTGCTATTGTTTGTTGGAGACCCATGCTGCCTCCATGCCCAGCCTAAATTCCATTGTACCCACCCCACAGGCCTTTTGTGCAATGCCAAGCCAGCAAAAATCCTGGCATCCAGCTCCTTTGTTGCCCGAGGGAGGTATGTGGGAAAGGCAGCTCAGCACTCACAGGGGACAGGGACTTGGCACACTCTGCCCAGCAGTTTCCACTACACGTCCCTTGGGCTGAGACAGTTTTGCTTCAGGTGCTCCTACATTCATTTTCTGTGTTTGCCATCGAGTTCTGTTTGCCAGAACAGCAGAGGAATGCAGCTGCTGGGATTTCATACCCTGGTTTTCACACGTCCAGCAGCATGTCCTACTAATGTGCTATTTGTATTACAGGAGTCCCCACGGGCCTTGCTCCATGTCTGAATCCCATTGTTCTGGCAGTATAAAAAGAGTCAGAAACAGTCCCCAGCACAGAGAAACTTGCAGCATTTGACTGTGACTAAAGCAGGGTTTAGGAGGAGCGCAGTGTCCAAGTCTCTGAGAATGTCTTAGACCTTTCAGTTTTGAAGCACCACCATAGTCCTGAAAGGCCAGGCACCAGGCAGAGGTCACAAAGGGTTATCTAAAATAAACAGAAACCACGCTGTGCTGAACCCAGTGCTGCTCCACAGGCTCAGAAATACCCTGAATGAACACGCAGGAGAAAGCCAGGCTAGTCCAGTAGTGGAGAGGAGAGGTAGGGTTGGTTTTGCTGAAACAGGCTGGGGGAAGCCCCCAAAAGAAGCAGAGATGGCAGCTCGAAAAGGGCAGCAGCTCCTGGCACACGCAGGGACCATAAATTTCCAATGTCTGTGCTGGGAATGATTTGTGTTACTCTGCTCTCCACTATGATTATCAATGACATTTTTCTGTGTGATGGTTTCTCTTTCCAACTCACACAAAAGAAGACAGGCCACACAGGATGTCTTCAGTTGGGGATTTGGCTATTTTGTAGCCTTCTTTCTCTTTCTTCTGTTTTCTTTCCTAGTTTTTATCACTGGCTTTTAGCAGGCCTTTAGTGCTGATGATTTTTTTCTAGAGAACAGGTATTAAGTATCCAAAGGCTTCGTAAGTGCGGGACTGGGTCCTTCAGACACCAGCTACTGTACTGGTAGTCTTGGTCCCTGCTTTTCCTGACCCATGCCTCTGTTAGGAAATCTCTGTGGGGCTCCAGGACTTTCCATTTTACACTTAGGATGTTGTCATGCTGTTGTCAAACAGAGAAAGAAAACCCTGTTTCCCCACTTTGATTTAGGGAGATTAAGAATGGAGCACAGCCCTATTCAGAGTTCATTTTCTTTCCCATCCATGGATTTTAAGAGCCTTGGTCTGGCCAGTGTGAAACCAAGCCTGTCACATAGCTGGAAGGCAAAGATGTGTTCCCTTGACCTCAAAAACATACTCTTGTTTTGCTTTTCTGTAATGTTATTTTTTGTATAAGTTTCTCTCCAGTCAATATTTACTGCTGGGCTATGTTGCCCATTAAATCCTGGTGGGGGGAGGGCTGGAGCCTGGAGCCTGCTGACAAGATCCTCATCTCAGGAACATTCTGTTGGCACCAGGGATGCTCCAGCGCTGCCAGAACGAAACGCAAGGCGACTCTATCAGAGATAGGTCACACACTGTGTTTGGATTCGATTCCCTCCATCTGTTTCCCATAACACTATCCCCTTCTGCTCCAGGAAAAAGCTTTTTCTGGAGCGTATCATCCTGCTGTACTCTCCCAGCCGAGTGCTTGGATCACCCCGAGCCGTTCCTTGGTAGGCAGCAGCAGTTGCTAAGGCTCGGTGATGAGCTCACCGCTGCAGAAAGGGGAGGAACAGGTTCCAAAACAAAGCACAGCAGTGAAGACGTGTAAAATGTTCTCATGCAGCTCCCTGTGTGGAGGCTTGTTCGTGGGGAGCTTTGAGGTGTTCTTTTTTTCTCCTTTTTGGTTTGTTTGGTTTTGGTGTTTTGTTTTGGGGTTTTTTAAGATGTTCTGTAGCTGAAAGGTCTTAATGTTAGGAAAAGGAATATTGCAGAACATCCTCATCCTTTGATGTCAATGGCCTATTTGAGCCCCATTCTGTTGGATATTTTATTTGTTTACTTGTTCTTATCTCCCCAAGCATGAGGTGTTGTTTAATCTTTTAGCCTTCCATGTGAAGTTACTGACATAACCAGGATTTTTCAGGTACCCTCATGTACTTATACTTGCAAGACCAGCAAAAAGATAAAATTACTGACAGTGCAGAGGCTGATTACAGACTGTGTCAGACCTACACACCACAATGAGGATGTGGCTGCATTAAAACCAAAGGCATTTGGTTAAACAAAGTATTTGAGGGAAGTTTGCAATTAGAGCCTTGTCTGCAGTGAAGGCTCAGCTAGAAAAGAGGTGGGTTGGTTTGTTGGGTTTTTTTCATCCATTTCACCATTATATGAATTGACTCAGTTCAATGAAAATCAAACAGTTCAATAAAATCTGTCATGGAAAATTATATGGAAGCCTGGTTTTGTGCTGCAAGATGCACTTGAGGATAGATGACACTGGAATGATACTATTGAGGAGGAAACCTATCAAAAACATAGAAAATTAGATGGCTTGATCCTGATCTCCTCTGTGCAATTTTGTCCTGATTGCAGATGTGAGTCTCCTCTGAGAAGTGAAAATTGTTCTGTGATCTAGGTCCCATACCCTACCTGAAGATTTAAAATGCTCTTCAGGGCAGCGACTGCTCCTTAAGCTCTACAGAAACCTGCTCCCTGGTAGAATCCAGGGCAGCAGCCATAGGGACTGTTTATTTTTGTTTTATTCTAAGGCATAGTAATTGTTTGGCTTCCTGTTGCAAGACACCTGCCTGCATTGTGCTACCCTACTGATCCAAGGCTGGGCTCTAAAGAGGCTGTTCCTGCCTGCTTATGTTTCCAGCTCCCTGGGCATGTGTCTGTGTTGTTATATCTTTCTCCCTATTGATTGTTTTTCCACTATTTTCTCTGCTTTTGTTTTTCCAGAGCTGAATCACCAAAGTTTACATAGTCTAGAAAAATAGATTTCTAAGTCAGACCTTCCTTCCTGATAGTTTGCTGTCTTGTGTTTCTTTTTTTTTCTCTTCCCACATTTGGCAAAGCCTCAAAATCCACGTGCCAAGCATTGTATAAATAGGAGTAGTCATGGTGGTGCCCTGAGCAACTCACAGCTTAATTAAAGACAGGAAAACAAGAACTAAGTGTAAAACAATAGGAAAGAGGCTGAGGGTAACAGTAAATATGTCATGGATTTAAAATAGGCTCGATGTGCACAGTTGGTGCAAAGCTCCAAATCAAAAGCCAAATGGCTTTGGCACAAGCATTCCATGGAATCAAGTGACCCCTCAGCATTTCCTCTGCCTTCCCTTCTTCCCTTCGCCACTCGTGGAGAAGCTGCTCTGCTGTTTGCTCTGCCCCTGTGCAGATTAGAGGACATAAAGGAATTATAGAAGCTGCAGTCAGGAGGGCATTTCCTGAGCTATTGGCCCTGCTTTAAGCCTGGGTTTTTTCAGCAAAGAGTATTTTCAGCTCCTGAATCCCCTGCTATGCAGGTCCAGCTTGCCTACTGTGAGTGTCTCATATGGAAGAATCATAACCAAAATCTGCTGGGTTCTCTATTTTTTTGCAGATGAGTGGGCAGAAGCTGGAGGTGTCCTGGCATGGCCTCTCTCCTCCTCTCACAGCCACACTGCAATGGCTTAGCAGTCTTCTGACAAGTTAAAGCTGCTGTCCTTGGAGTGCTGCAGGGAGATATCAACATTTCCCAGCACGACTCATCTGCTGATGTCCCATTACCTGTCCTACTCCAGCCACATCAAGGTACAAACACCAGGGTTCACTATTTCAGCAAGGGATCAGTGTCTGCATGGGGAGATGGAGGGCTTGGAGGGGAAAAAGAGGGGAAGGCAAGACAGGGGAAACACTGGTCCCCCCTGAGCCTCCTTTGCTCCAGGCTGAGCCCCTTTCCCAACCCCCTCAGCCGCTCCCGGGGCTCCGGCCCCTTCCCAGCTCTGTTCCCTTCCCTGGACACGCTCCAGCCCCTCCAGGTCCTTCTTGTCATTAGGGGCCAAAAACTGATCCCAGGAATTAAGGGGTGGCCTCAGCAGTGCCCAACACAGGGGACAATCACTGCCCTGGTCCTGCTGCCACACCACTGCTGCCACAGCCCAGGTGCCCTTGGCCTTCTTGCCCACCTGGGCACCCCTGGGCTCATGTTCAGACACTACTGCCAATATTGGGGAAAAAATAAATTTTAGAAATTCACTTATTCTAGTCTCTTCGGAATGGATCTTTCAAGCCTCAGTCTTATTTTGAAACCTGACAGATTTGCTGCCTCAACATCAGTAACCTAAAGAAAGCAAGGGTAACAATCAAAACTCAAAAATGCAAAATCTTGCAGGATACCTTATTTCACCTAAATGAAAAACCACACTACTTAGATACATTGAAAGTTTCCATGTTAAAAAGATGGCATTATTGCAGTGCCTTCTCAGATCCTGAGTCCTTGTTTCAGCTGAAATAGAGTTCCTTTTCTTGCTGGTAGCTGACACAGTGCTGTGTTTTGGATTTGATCTGAGAATAATGCTGATAACATACTGGTAGTTTAGTTTTTGCCAAACAGTTCTCACCCTAATCACCAAAGTGACTGATCCAGATAGAAATTCTACTGTGCTTATCTGACATGTGGAGAACAAATGATGACATAAGCCAAAATACACAAGAAACTTGCAGTAAAACAAATCCAAAGCCAGCCAAAGTCTGATCTCTGTGAAGCAGCTACTCTGCTGTGGGCAGTTGATTTCCATTAGGATACATTTGGAATATTTGCAAGAAGATTAGAATTAGAATTAATTAGAGTTAGAATTAATTGTGCTTTGCTTTGGGTGCTATCACAGAATCATAAATGCTTTGAGTTGGAAGGGAGATTTTATAACCCTGTTCCACAGGAGTTGGTTGTTAAATTGTTGAAAAATGGAGCCATTTAAAATTTTGAAGTAAAGCTAAAAAAGACAATACCTACTGCCTCTGAGAATTTCTCCACATTATTAAAATTGAGGTTTCTTAGTGTAATTCTTAGTCAAAGATCTGATTTGTTTTTGAAAGTTATACTGAAATGGGTATTTATGTTTGTGTTCATAAATCCATTTCCTTGAAGTAGTAATGAATGGTATTTGATGATGTTTTGAGCACTGAAGAGCTAAATTATTTTGGTTTTTTCGTCAGGGAGGACAAAAAAGAAAGCCATCTCTGTATGACGAATTAACTGCCTAATCTGTGCTTGCCTCAACCAGATTTTAGGTTATTATTTATGTTTTATTCCATGCTTTTTTTTTTTTTTTTCCTCCTTTTCTTACCATCTGCAGAAATACTGGTGTACATAGCTGACATCTGGATTAAAAAATAAAATCTCTGAAGGCCAAAATATTGACCCATAGGTTTTTACTTCCACTCTTAATATGACTATTATTTTCATTTGGTAAAGCTAAAGAAAGAAGGCTCACTCATAGAACAGATTAAATTTCCTGAAAGGACAAAGAGATATCAAAAAGCAAAAAAAAAGAGTTTATACTGAGAAGATCTTAAGGAATAAATGTCAATGAACTGTCATGATAAATAAATTACAATCTGGCTCAATAATTCATTTCATTTTTTCTGGTGATGAAAAGATGGATGAAGAGAGAGGAAAAGTGACGATATTTATTTAAAGCAATCAAGAAGATCAATTACTCAGTGTTGTAAACAATTAAACTGAGCTGTGCTCATCCTTTCTGTTTGATGTGGATTTTTCTGGCTGGAGATTGGAGAAAATGCAAATTCCTGTATTAGGACAGGGAGTTTTCTTTTAGTATTATTTCACAGCTTTTTCAGAAATAAAAAAAGAGAATACAATAAAACATTTTTTTTCAAGTCTGAAAGGTTTTGAAATGGGAACCAGTTCGCTTCATAATACACTTGTACAACTCAGAGCAAATAGTAGTTATAGAGATATGCAAATCAGAATTAAGAATTATAATTCCAAATTCACAACCACTTGTCTCAGATTTTGCTAATGATTCAGAATGAATAGATTGCATTTGATATGATGAAATTAGTAATAACCTACATAATGTTTCATGATTTAATGGCATTTATTTAATACATCCAAAGTACAGTTGTTGTTACTATTATTGTTATCATTATTTAATATTGATGCCTACTTATACAAGTATAGGTATTATATAGAACCACTTGCATAGAAATTTTCTTTTCTAATATCTAGAAATCAAAAATTTGATGTCTGATAAAAAATACACTAAAACCAAGAAACTCTTTCTGATTAACTCCTGATTAGTTTTTGGATTGAAATCCCAGTAAATAGGGCAGAAAACAAAGCATTAAAATAAATCACAGAATCCTAGAATACCAAGTTGGAAGGGATCTCAAGGATCATCTGGTCCAACCTTTCTTAGCAACAGCACAGTATGGACAAGACTGCCCAGCACCCTGTGCTGCTGAATCTTAAATTTGCCCAGTGGTGGAGAATCCAGCACTTCCCTGGGAAGGTTATTTCAGGGGCTGATTGTTACTGTGCAAAATTATCCCCTGGTGACCAACTGGAACCTCCCCAGGCGTAACTTGTGCACATTATTGCTCATCTTTTCCAAGGGACTCCTTGTAAAAAGGGAGGCTCCACCTTCCTTGCAGCCACCCTTTAGATGCTGGAACGTGGGGATAATGCTCTTCCAGCCTATCCAGGTCTCCCTGCAGGTTTTTTCCTCTGGAGTGTTCCCTTCCCCACTCAGTTTTGTAATTTCTCTGCAGAAAAAACAAACAACTGTGAGGAAAATCTCTTCATCAATGTACAGAATGGGCTGACCACAATGTTAAAAATTAATATTAAAATTTAAAACTGCTTCTAACCTTGTTTATTTGTTTTCCAGAGCAGAGAACAGTGGGAACTCAATAAAAGGCACGCCATCTGGCCTTAAAAACATCTCACATGGAGAACTTACTTTCTCTGTTCTCTTGGCTTTCTCTCTCTGAATGTGACCAACTGTCCTCTAAACAGCTTCTTCCTTGTCTCCTCTTACTACCGAGGTTTATTGCAGAGATAAAGCAGAGGTCCAGACACCAAAAATCTGACTTTTGTTCCCAGTTCAACCACAGCCTTTTATGTGACCTTGGACCACTCATTTATCTCAACTTCAAAGGCAATAGGGAGGATAAAATTAATCACTGTGGTGCCCTCAGATGCTGTAATGGAAGGGTCACTCTCTGCTACCAACTACATTTTTTAGGGGGAAAACCAGACTAGGAGTATGCTGACATAAATTAAAAATGTATTATTCTCTCCTTTGTCCTGCCCCTGACATCTGTAGAGTTGCCACCCAAAGCACAGCAAAAAAAAAGTTGTTCTATAAAACCTTTTCTGTTAAAGATGTTACCAGATTTTAGTGACCTAGAAGGATGACCTCTTCCTGGAAATCCTGATGGCAGAAACTCTTAGATATTGTAGAAAACTAAAATTTTCCGTGAAACTGTGCCTGAGTTCCATCTGTTTGTTCTGTGTTTGTTTTTACCTGGCTGTGTCCCTGTGCAAGATCCAGCTCACAGGATGGAAAAGGAGTCTCAGAATCTCACCTTGATTTTTCATTGGCAGCTTTTCCTCAAACACAAAAAAGTGCACCTTTATTTCAACCACACCTACAAAAGCAAGACATTATTATGCAAGGTATTTGTGTAGCTCTTTCTCTGTAACACAGCTTTTGAGTGGAAAAACAAAAGCATAGAGGTGTTTTCAATGTTATCTTGAAGACAATCTTGAATGAAACCCAGACCTGTTCTAAAAAGAGCAGGTTCCAAGGTGATTTTTGGCTATGCTGGGTAATGATGATAATACAGTTTTTTTAGCTTTTTTCTGTTGTGTACCATCTTGACTTACCTAAATACCTCCTCATAAAAGAGACACAGTTCAATGCTCTCAGCATTAAAAATTGCTGAGTTTCTGTGGTCTGCATTTTGCAAGAAGGGCTTGCTCAATCAAGGACCCCATGACCTCAAAATCACTTCAGCTGTGTTGCAGTCTTATGAAATCTGAAGCTTTTTATGGTTTATTCTGAACAGAATGGGAGGCAGAAAAGTGTTTTGTGGTGTGCCACAAGTGAAGTGTCGTGGAGGGAGAGGGGAGCAGAAACTGAGCCTGTAATTACTGATCTGTAATCTGGATTTGTTCTGAGATATATGTAAGGAGCCCTTTGAGAGCTCTTAACCGAATTCAAATAATCATCACCACAGAATCATCATGGAATGTCCTGGGTTGGAAGGCACAATAAAGATCAGGTTATTCCAACCCCCTGCCATGGGCAGGGACACCTTCCACCATCCCAGGCTACTGCAAGCCCTGTCCAACCAGGCCTTGGACACTTCCAGGGATCCAGGGGCAGCCACAGCTTCTCTGGGCACCCTGTGCCAGGGCCTGCCCACCTTCACAGGGAAGGACTTATTGCCAGTATCCAAACCTCCTCTCTGTCAATTTGAAGCCCTTTCCCCTTGTCCTGGGACTCCATGCGCCTGTAAATTGTCTCTCCCCATCTTTCCCGCAGGCTCCCTTATTTTTTATAAAAAGTTTGCTGGCCCATTCATAGGGATATTTGTCCACTGACTTGAGTGATTAAGATATCTTTTGTGAATGCAAACCCGCCACCTACTTCTGTTCTATACCCAGCTGAGGAACTGTCCCTTCACAGAGGTGACACCCAGTTTTCCTGACCTTTCCGGAATCCCTGGAACAAAAGGGAGCAGTAAGGAGGGAGCTGTCACTGAGGCCACATTTGGGGGTGAGACGAAGTGACTACGCTGTCAATTGTCACAGGACAGGTTACTTTCAGACAGAAAATGACACTCTGCTGATCAGTGTGAGAGGAATTTTGGAGCTCAGAGAGCAGGAGTCACTGTGCCAGGGCAAACAGGGCTATTTAGTGCTCCCCTGCCTCTACACTGATATTGCTGACTCACAAACTGCTGAAATTTTCCATTGAAAAGGGATGACTGATGTTTTAATACTCTGATGAAATTATGTGAAAGTATACCAAGGCTACTTGATTGATTAGATGGCTTTTTTCCTGAGACTTTACATTTTGGTGGAGATCTCAGTCCCTGTCTAAAAAGAGATCAGTTGTTTCCTAACCCTTGCTGCTCACTTCTCTCACCTGTCATTGCTGCTGGCAGCAGAAAACCTTTTTCTTTTACATTATTGAGACTTCTTTTTTTCCTCAAATCAGATATTTCAGGCATTTTCTGTGAACATAATTACAGTGCTCTTTGGTGAATATCAGGAGCACCAGCAAGCTCCTAAAATTCAGATATTATGGCAGAATTTACAATGCTATCTCTAGACAGTAATTTTGTTGCTGCTTCCTAGATTTTTGGTGTATGAAAAGGCTTGCTATGAACAATTTTTCTTAGATTCAAGGGTGTAAAATTATTTTGATAAATAATGATTGGACTTGTATCAGAGGTGTAAAATGCTGCCCTAACTCTGTTGTTGGAGCTTTTGCACGCTGAATATAATGGGGTACAAAGCTGTTAAACCCTATATTTAAATACATAGACAAAGTTACAGATATTCATCAGAGTTTGATCACAATGCCAGTTGTGAGGTACTTTGTAACACCTGAAAATTATGCACAAAATAATTAAGAATCTCACTTAAATAGTGAGAGACTCTCGAAGTGTACCAAAGAGAAAGTTTCTATGAAAGCCCCTTTCACTTTAGAGAGGACCTGAGCAAGGGATCTGATGTAGGTTTTGGTTATGCTTAACCCCTAGAAATAAAAATAAAAAGAAATTACAGAAGTTGATTTTCTGTAGAAGTGTCAGCATTTGCCAGGTACCAAAGTGACACCATCTTGATTAAATTGCAGCTACACAGTTCTTTGATTCCCTGTGTTCTTTAAATCTTTTTTTCCACGTTACTCAGAACTCCTGTCTCTGATATCCATCTAATGCTTGCACGCATGAAGAGTCTGAAATGTTTATTTTAATCCCTTACAGGACACCACATTTCTAAAAGTCTATTTACACAGCTCCTTCAATGCTCTGTGGGGCCATCACCCTGACTTTTCAAGCCATGAAAATGGTCCAAAATAAGATTTAAATCAATGCAGTTGTCTTTTAATAGCATAGCAGGGAATGTGTTAACCCCAGACTGTGCAACAGCCCCAGTAACCCCATGGTCTGTGTGTTTATAGGCATCAGCTTTAATGGCCCATTGTGATACATGAGAGATATTAAAATCTTACAGTCACTGCCCGGTCATTTACAGTCAACAGAGGGCTAAAAGTGAAAGGTCAGGCCTAGGAGAGTTGGAAACTCTGCTAAGCAAACTCTGGAGCAGGGAATGGGCTGCTCCAGGGACTGCAGGCCATGGCTGATTTTTCAGCTGTTGTTGTTGTTCCTGGCCCGGGGTAAGTTTGTGCACAGCCCAAAGCGTTCAGGATGAAATATTCCCCTTTCTTCATGTCTAAATAAATGTGCACATGATCCACTGGAGGGTTTCTTCTGTTGAATACATTTACCTGGTATGTTTACTAGAGAAGGAGACTCGTTTTTTTTGATCAGCCCTTCCCAGGCAGGCTGTTAAATGTGAGAGAATGATTTCCAAACTGGTTACTTCCCAGTGTGCTGAAGGTCGCGTTATGCCAAAATACATTTTAGCCTCTGGGTACTGCCACTGCTGAGCGTGTGCTGCTGCGCTTGGGGATCAGCTCAGGTGCTGCCTCTGGAAACTGGATCATATGGAAAACAAGGCTCCAAAAAGAGCCCAGTCAGCAGGGCCAGCGGCGGAATCACTGATGAGTGAATATTTATGCTGCCCAGAAATGCCCATTTTATTATTTAGTTCCCTGAATAAGGCTATGTCTCTAAACCCAATCTGTTTATTTCATCAGTGGGAGTCCAGGAGCAGCATGAAGCATGAAGAAGACCCCAGTTCCCCTTTCCCAGCACCCTGATGTAAAGGTGAAGGTGATGGAGGTAAATTCAGGTTCCTTTAAGCCACTTTTCCTTACTTTGTTGTGGGATCTGGCTCAGTCTCAACCAGCTCCCGTTGTGTCACCAGAGTGGGACCTCCTGTGACATAACTGATGCTTTCTGTATCTCTCTGCCTCTCATTCTCATTGGCCTTTGGTGGCTGAAAATGTGGGAACAGCACAACTTTCTCCGGTTACACAGCTGATAGTGGTTCCTGTGACAGCTGGGGAGCACTGCCGAGACATCCCTTTCCATGAGTTATATCTCTTTCAGAGAGGTCAGGGAGCTGATTACATCCTTTTAAGATCTCTTTACTCTCATGGCACGGCATGTAGAAACCCTGGAATAACTGGGAATGGAGCAGGAGGCTGTAGGAATAACTACTGACTGAATTTTTGGTTGTGCCTTCAAAGCTACTGCCTCTCTTTTAGAGCATTCTTTGTGAATGAGGGAAGGAAATGTTCTTTAACTGTATTCAAATGTTTAGATCAGCACAAAACTGTGGTGCTGGGGATATGTTTGCCCTTCTACATTCATGCAGAAGCTGGTTCCTGCTTTTTTGTGGAGTAGCAAGGGATTTTCAGAACCAGGCTTGTCTTGGTTGTGAAACTCAAAGTGCAGCAGCTCCAGCCACTGCCTTACATAAACCCTGTGCCTGTGCAATGGACTGCTGCCACTGTCCTGTTTAGAGCAGCAAGATTTCCTTTCTGACCTACTTTTCTGGTCATTGCCTTGAACCAGGCCCTCAGGAGCATTATTAGAGAATTTTACATCCTTCCCATGCGACAAAGCTGCCCCGACATCACCCAGCAGCCAAGGAATGATCCCGTCAGCCCAGAGGGATCCACAAGCTACTAAAGAGCTCCCTTGTCTTCTTTTCCTGCTGCAGCCAGCCCAGCAGATGGATTTAGTGTGCTCTAGAGGAGGCAGGGGTTCCTCAGGTGCACTGGAATGACCAGGAATATGAGAATGGTGCTCGCTCGAGGATTTGCAGGTCTGTGCTGAGCATATCCCGGCCTTAATTTCCTGGGATGAACGGATATCAAGGGGAGTGATAGCAGTGGAGACAGCTTGGGCAGACAGGGTTATTGAATTATTTAGGTTGGAAAAGGCCATCAAGATCACTGAATCCAGTCTGTGCTCGATCCCCACCTTGTCCCCAGCCCAGAGCACTGAGTGCCACATCCAGTCCTTCCCTAGACAACTCAGGGATGGGAACTCCAACACCTCCCTGGGCAGCCCCTTCCAAGGCCTGATCACCCTTTCCACGGAGAAATTCCTCCTGATGTCCAACGTGAACTTCCCCTGGTGCAGCTTGAGGCCGTTCCCTCTCATCCTGTCCCTGTTCCCTGGGAGCAGAGGCCACCCCCCACCTGGCTACAACCTCTTTTCATGAGGAAATTGAAGGAATATTGAAGACATTGAAACAAAATGGAATTTCATAAACTTTCAAATGATCATGGAATATGAAATGTGCAGCATTGGATTACACAAAAGTCCTTGTAAGAGCTGGAGGGAATGCTGTTAAACCCAAAATCTGCATCTGTGAAGATTTCCATGGAGTAAAAAGGGTGAGGATGGGAAAGACTCAGTTGTAGGTCTGTGTCTTAGTCTAGGTAGGTATTGAGGATGGCAAAGGGCTGTGATCAGTCCTTTCCCCTCTCAGAGCTGTGAAATCAGTGCCTCCTGATGTGTCCCTCTCAGAGCCATTCCAGACAGCACAGGTAGCCAGATCTGAGTCTTCTTAATGGTATTTAATAGAAACCATCAATTCTGTAGCATCATTTCCTACCCATAGCTTCTACTCTGTTACATTATTTTTTACATATTTACTGGAGACAAAATTTCACCCTCTGTTCTGCTCAATTCCTTGCAGGATGGCTGACACTGGGAGGGAAAATCAGTTTCAGCAGGCTTCTCTGCACAGGAGGAGAGAGCAGAGGATGGGAACTCTCCCAACAGACAGTCACAGGGATGCGGTTTCCTTGCTGAGGGAGTCCTGTTAGGCTGAGAGGAAGAAAACAACAGCAGGGGAGAGGCTCTCAGCCAAAGGCAGACTTGAGGGCAGCTGATCTCGAGCGCATCCCGCAGTGATGAAGGAAGCGTGTCAAGGAAAGTGTGCAGGTGATCCGTCATGTTTTGCCTACAGCTCCTTCACAAGTTCTATTCAGCTCAAAGAGTGCCTGGGTTAAGAAAATCTCCTGTAACACTCACCATATGTGCTTATGCATGTCCTGAGCTGCTGAGGAGTGTCCAAAAAGCTGGAATTTGGCAAAAAGAGGAAGTCTCCTCGGGTGGCTGAGCATGGTTTCACTGCCCAGAGTGATCTGTTATCCCTTTCCTGACAAATGCCCTCAAGAGTCTGTGCCTCAGGGATCAAAGAAGAGACTATTTTGCAATAGAAGTTTAAAGAGGTCACAGCCCCACTGTGGTATGACCTAAACCTGAGGCCTCACAGATCACCAGGCTGTTATCCTGGCCATGGAAGCAACTTGGCCTGGCTGTTTTTATCCTGGTACATCTGTGCAAGTTTGGATCTTATTTAGGCATTATAATCAGACAGACTTCATGCAGAAATTAAAGTTAAGGAGTTAAAATCTGACATGCAAGGCACCAGTGAAAAAAGTTAACAAGAAGTTTCATGCACCTTGAAGCTTGAAAACTTCAGCATTTCTGTCAAAATGTTGTCTTTCTTTCTGTGACTTTGTAGCTGCTCAGAACTCCAAGGGATGTTTTATATTGCCTGTGTAACATGTTTGAATGGTTTGTATCTCAGAGCATCATAACTTCCACATCCAAGGCTGTCATCATAATTCCTGGTCATGATTTTGACAATGTTAATTTGAAAAGCCAGATATATTCTGCTGATGGCATCCTAAGTACCCAAAATATTCCTGTAACAGCTTCCTGTGCCTTCTTGAGAGCCCTGCTGAAGGTGAGCACTGCTGAAGGTGAGCCCTGCTGAAGATAATCCCAAAGATCCTGAAATCCCTGGGCCCCCAGGCAGGTGTGTGGCACTCCTGGAAATGTTCCTATTGCCTGAAAAAAGCATGGACTGTGCTTACAGGGACCTTTTCTCAGCTGTCTGGCTGCTTGTGGCACATCCTGCAGAACAGTTTACCACTCATGCATTTGTTTGAGGGGGTGCAGGGCAAACAAATTCACTGGAATAATCGGGACTGGAAAAAAGAAAACACCCCACTCCCTGTTTCGCAATTATATTTTATCCTGAACTAGGTGTGTATGCACGTGTGGGTTTTTCCCTTCCCCTCAAATTTGGATTATTTCAGCAATCTGGATGACAGGATGAACTCAGATGCCGGGAGGGGCTGTTAAAGTTCAGAAGGGCAGGAATGAGCAGATGCTGGAGGGGAGGGGATGGGAAACATCAGGGATTGCTTTTGCCATGAGAATAACTCTCATGTGACAGCTTTTCCATGATTTTTCTGAAGTATCTGCTAACAGAGGGTGCCTTGTTCAGGAGGGAGAGGACAACCATGACTGGTGATGGCCATTAGTTCCTAAACCTTGAAATCTGTTTGCCCTACAGCATCTGGTAGTGCCTCTGGAACTTTGTGGTGCCAGAAATCAACCCCAGCTTGTGCTGTTTGTCTGGGCATGCTGCTGCCACTGCTCAAAGCAGCAAAGGAGGGCATTGTACTCGAGGAGGACAAGCTCTGTGCCCCTGCCTCGGGCTGGGGAGTCATTACACTGGCTGCTTAATTGCCGCAATACAAAAGGCTTTGAGAACTATTCAAGGGCACCAAGTACTCTCTACTTCTTAATTCTTTTCAAGCTGGCTTGTAAAGACAACATTGCCCATCCACTTCTAACCTGGAGGTGTACTCAATCACAAATCCCATTCAAAGGAAAGGACTTGAGAGAGTAAAGCTGACGAGATTTGTCCATAAGTACTGGTGGTTTTGACAACTGAATGGAGCTCACTTGCTGGTTGTGTTTGCCAAAGAATATGTATGAACTTGAATCTTGGAGACTGAATGCAAAGTGGTGTTTTTATATAAAAGGAACTCGAATCACTTTTACATATTTAGACATATGGTGCCAGTCTGGTACCAGGTGTAATGGAGACGGTTTAAATACTGCCTAGGACAAGTTTAGGTAATCTGAAGGAGCTTTCATAATTCTACATCTTTCTCCTTTTCCCTCTTATCCTGAGGTAAACCCTGTGGTTGTTTCCTGCACGATTTCAATTATTTCCCTGTTTTTCTGGTTGGGAGCCCTTCCTGCACAGATTTCATGAACTCATGAGAGACTTCAGAAGGGTCAGGACCAAGGTAAGGGGTGAGCACAGGGGTTGCTTAGGCCTCTGGCAAAAGACTCTGGAGTGAGAGAACAGGAAGAGGACACTCAGATGGCCCTGGGGAGGAGGTTGCCACAAAAAAAAGAAGTTTGCTTCTTTCTCTATGTCTTACCTCCATTCTTATTTGCAAGTTATTTGTTGATTAATCTGAATTTGGGAAAACTGGCTGTGTAAATAAAATTAGTGTGAATTCCCCAGTTCAGTTTGGAAAGCAGTGACATTATAGCCTATTAATTGGTGTACATTTTGTCACCTACCGGGACTTGTCACCCCCAACATCCTGGTGCTAAATTGGAAAGATATGGGTTTGATGGATGGGGTGTGACATGGATAAGGAATTGTCTGGATGGCTGACTTCAATAGTCAGCAGCTCGATGTCCCAGTGGAAACCAGTAACAAGTGGTGTCCCCCAGGGGTCCATACTGGGATCAGCATTATTTAATACAATCACCAGTTATATAAAAACAGAGAGAGGCTTTTTACTAAAGCCTGGAGTGACTGGACAAGAGGTGACATTTTTTAACTGAAAGAGGGTAGTTTAGAAAAAAAAATTATAATGAGGCTACTGAGACTAGGAAACAAGTCCTGAGTTAGCCCTTATTGCACATCTGCTTGTTTTGTGAACCTGAGAACAAAAACTAATGTTAAAAATTAAAAGTCTAAGTACTTTTATCACTCACCAGCTAAGCGAAGAAAGAAAATAAAAAAGCAACAACTTTTTCAAAAGTAGAATGATGAGAAAAACATTTCAATGGACCAAACACATCACGTTTCCATCTATATATATTATTTTGAGCTTTTTATTTACCTGAGAAGTATTTATTTATCTCTAAATGACGCCCCGTTACTTACAGATCCAGAAAGGAATACAACATGGATGTATTTCTTTTGTCTGAACTTTATTTGTAAGCTGAACAAAGTGGTATTCTCACCACATAAATTAGCACTGCAGGGCGCTGGTTCTTGAATGGGCAATGTCTGTCATGAAAGCCACTAACCCATGCCCTTGGCTAGAGTGAAAAGTCTGTAGAAAATTCATGTCTTTTTGATCTGGATAAAAAGTTCTTTAGATTGGGTAAAACTGTAATAGGGTCTTATGAAAATAAACAAATATATAAATTTCTGGCTGCACTACTATGGAAAAAAAAATGAAGGAGCAAACAGAAGCTGGGACTTTGGAGCTTCAGAGCTCTTCACCTTTGCTTGTTGAGTTGCTTTTTAGTATTTTGGAGCGGTTTTTTGAGCGTTGCATCCCAAGCTTCTGTGAAGTAATTACGCTGGTGGTTCTGGTTTCTAATGTAGAGCACAGAGATCTGCAAAAGCCATTGGGCAAATTCTGCTGAGTCTTTCACCTCAGATCAGCAGCTCTCAGGTCATTAATCATGCTTTATAAGCTTTAATAGACTAAGTGTTTAAAAGACATCTGCTGAGTCTCAAAGAATAGAGTGCAGACTTTGCTTTTCTGAGATTTCTGTATTAGAGCAGCAATATTGTTGAGAGAAGAAAAAAATGACCCAACATAAAAAAGCTTGGCCTCTCTCTTTGGTTCCTGCCATGCTGCAGGAGAAGATGATCCCACAAGTCATTTATAATTGCAGACTGAGGAAATTAAGCTCACCAGGTATTAAATATTTTCTTAGATAAAGGCATTGTCACCACCATCACTTGCTCAGGCAGTGAGCACATAAAGAAGAATATAAAGAAAGAATATAAAGGAAGAAGTGCTTTGCAGTGATTAATGTGTGAATAAAACACAGTTTTGTCCTGCACAACACATCATGCATGCCTGAAAATCACTGCAGGTGACTGTCCTTTTGCTTATTTACTCTTTTTTTCTGATTCAGTCACTCAAACATATTTTGGTGAAGGCTGCTTGCACACAAAGGCATAAATTTAGTTTGTTTTGTCTCACATTTTAAGTGATGCTCTGCCAGGCGTGGAAGCTAGTTCTGAGTTGGGTTAGTGAGTTGGAAATATCCTTCTGCAAATACACCTTTGCACTTGTTACCTGCTCTCTTGTAGTTATTTTTTCCATATATTTTCCAGATATTTTACTGTGGAGTAGCAGCTGCTCAGTACCACAAAACACTTCCACAGTGGAAAGAGAGGACAGCGGTGGAAAGGAGCAAGCTCTTGGTTATGGATACAGGTTTGTTCCCAAACAAACAGCTGGGCAGGAAACAATCATGGGATGCTTTTGTTCATGTCTTGAGTAAATTGTCCACTTTCATTCATTGCTGTGTTGACGTTATTTTGATTTTTGTGAGGGGAGTTTTCGTTTTGGCATGGTTTTTTTGGTTGGTTTTGTTGATGTGAATGAAGGTTGTGTGCTGAATTTGGATTTTAATGATAATTCTTAAATGAACCCTCCCTGAAAATACCAGTACTTAAGCTAAATGCTTGTCCTCTGCCCCCACATTTACTCTTCAGCACAGAGGGTGCACTCAGGAAGTTCAGAACCTGCTGTTTGAAAGTGCTTTACCTAAAATGTATGAAATTAGGGCGAATTCTGCCTTCTCCCACACTTTCCTTTGAAGCACCCCAATTCCCAGGCTGACTGCAATCAGAGCTGTCTTTCCCCATTCCAAACACAGCAAAGCAGAGGCTGAAAGTGGGATGTCCTCGCCATGAAGCTGAGGAGCCACTTTCCTTCAGTCCAGCTGATATTTAAGGCCATCGAAACCCCCTCCAGGCTGTGTTAATGGGGCAAAATTTCCCATTTTGAGGTGGGACAGTTGTAACTCTGCTCTGCTGGTACTCCTGTGGAAGAGTTCTGCTCTGTGGGTGAGGGAGGAAACATCAGCTGCAGGGCTGCTGCTCATTTCCGATGTTTTTCTTACAATACTTGAACAAAGTGTCTTGTGCTGAGTCAGATTTTTCATCTGAGATGACTTTTCTTCCTGGCTTTTTCTATTGGTTAGGGGAAAAAAATGGGAATAAAATAAATAACACAAGAAATTTGCACGTAATCCAGAGTAATTTCCCCTTTCCTCTCCTCCCTGCATGTCTCAGTTTGGTACTGAAGACATTGATTTCTCTTCCAGCCCTTTGAGGCCCGGAATAAAGCCAAGAAAATGAATGAGAAGGTAAACAGAGGCAAAGAAAAATAGATGTATGATCAGAGACACAAAGCAGGTTCCTGGCAGAACATGGAACTGAGCCCTCTTGCTTTCTGCAGAATCCAAGCTTCCCTTAAAAGGGAAACTGAAGGAAATAGGTCAGCTCAAATAACATTAAATCGTGCTGGATGAAAACATATCCCACTCCTCTCTGAGCTGCAGGATGACACAGAGTTTTTAGACTCCATTTGCTGATGAGCATCTGGAACGTACAAGGAGGCTCTCTGGGATCTGAGCAGTGTCCCTTGCCTGGTGCGACAGTTTTCCTAACAACCTTCTCACTCTATCTGCTCTCAGCCGTTCTCTTTTTTTTAAAGGAAACTTGAATCGTTGCCACTTTTTATCCTCTCCTCACTGCTTTAATGGGATCTTCCTTCACTTCCTTCTTCTTTTTTTTTGCTTCTTTCCATTTTATGAGAATTTTATTCCCCTCTTCATATTGTTCCCACAGTTCCCACCTTCTCTCTCACAATAAAGAAAATGAAAGTCTTATGCTATAGCATTTTGAAATAAACCTCCAGAGTAACACTCCTGTTTCAGCTGCTCCTGGAGAAAGAGGAAAGCTGCTTTATTTTATTTAATTTTTTCCCACAAATTGTTATGATCCTGCTCTTGAGTTTAGGGTTCTGACATCATGCAGGATACCCTACAAAATATTAGTTTCAAGTTCTTTGCTGAATATTTAATAAATAGCGAACATTTAGCTATTTAAAAGCAAAATATATTTAAGAGGAAAAAAACATTTCCTAATGGTCTTCATGCAATAACATCTCTTACAGGAGGAGCCCTGGGAAAGGTGGCAGAGTTCAGGCAGAATGACAGAAAAGTGAGAGGGAACTGTATTTGTCCTTAGAGAAATGATCAGGAAAGGGAGCTGTTAAATGGAATGGAATGCTACTATTTACTTATTGAAACTAGTCTGTAGATAGACATGTTAGAAACTCTTAAAAAAAAAATCTAATTTCAGCGCAGGCAGGTGAAAAGTGATATTTTTTTTTCCATTTATTTTTGGCTACTTTGTCCATTTATTAGTGTAATTTGTCCACATTAATGGGCTAAAATAGATCAAAGAGTGCTATTAACAATGGAGTAGAAAACAGCACTGAAGTTTCCTAGAAATCTGCAATTGAAAATGCCTCTTTAAAGCTAAATCTTAGGCTACTGTAATATGATACTGCTTGTTACTAATTATCACGGTGTTAATCTCCCAGCATTGGCCTAATTTGCATTTTACTGTTTAAGCCACACCTGCTAAGGATAAACAACCTTGCTCTAAAGATTTCCACAGCTGATAAATCCAGGCCTCGTTTGAACTTCTTCAAATGCCGGGATCTGAGCAGGTACTTGAACAGAAAATGAATTTTAATTTCTCCAAGGTTTAGCACAAGGGATGGAGTCCATATTCCCTGTCTGTTGTGTTTCCTGGAAGCAGATTGTGGGTTTTATTATTTCTTGCATGTTTCCCAGGGTCCTCAGCTTCCTTAGCCCCCATCTCCCAGTCCTTCTGCCTTGGATGAGCATCCCAGATAGATGGTGCCCTCAGAGAGTGGACAGAGGCACTGTGCCAGTGCCAGTGGCCAAAATCCTAACCCTGTGTTAAATTCATCAGTCAAACTTTGATGTAGCCCTGTAAATCTGATAATGATCTAACCCAGACAGTAAACAGAAGTAGTAGCAGTAATAATATATTTTCTTCTGCCCGTGAAAAGTAACACTGGCACAAATGTTGGAGATTTTTCCAGGTAAACTTATAGAAAATATGGTTTGCATCCCAGGAGTGAGGAGTCCTACATTTCTTTCCGGCTCATTTAGGTTTTTGTTGTCGTATTCTGAGACCACTTTTGTAATTTCATGCTGAGCCTCTCCTTGCATGAGGAGCTTGTTTGACGTCTGTGCTACGAAAGCTGCAGTTCAGGTTATGTTTCGGTGACAGCAGTGAGGTGAAGTGTCCTGGGGCTAAAGATTCCTTAAGTGGGAAGTATATTGATCATTTTTCTTACGAGGTGGGAATTCTGGATAAATTTTCTCCCCCGGACCTGATTAGCAGAGAATTTTCCAGTGAATATTCTGTGTTGGTCGCATTTATTTGAAATAAATTCCAGTTCTGAAAAGTGCTCAGGGAGGGCGCTGGAAGGAAGGGATCCAGCACTGGAGATGGGCAGCAGGTGGCACCCACAGACCGTGGAAATTCCTGCCTTGCTGCATCCAGCCAGGTGAGAAGGGCTTTTAAAATCCACTAGGGCACAGTTTAACACACATTTACCTGTCCCGAGTTACACATTTGGTGTTTGAAACAAAACAAATGGGGTTTATCCTCTCTAGCAGTGTTTTCACTATAAAATATGCCCACAAAACTTGTCTGCTGCCCTAATATCTATATTAAACACTTTATTCTTAGGCATGGTGCATAGATTAACAAGTCAAACAACAGAGTGGAGAAACAATTAGAGTTTCGGAGGCATCCAGATTGCTCAACCACCTGCCCCTTATCCTTGAAAAAAAACTTACCCCAGACTCCCAAGCTGGGGAGGAATGCCCTACCTCTGGCTGGCTTTAAGAAATACATAAATGCATTCTGGAAATTAGAAGTTAAGGGGGACAGCTTTTCCCCCAGTTGCCACATAATCCTTTATCATTCACAGTCTTTCTTAATACATCTCACATCACCTCCTCACCTTGTTTATATTTTGTTTGTTTGTGTTGTTTGGTTGTAGATTTGTTTTTTTCCCTGCAGTGGAAATAACTTGTTTTTTACACACAGATTGTTTTATGTTCTGTTATGATGATGTTAGTAAGGATTTTAAAAGGAGATTAATCCCCAATGTACATTCTGCTATGCTAGAGTTTTCTAAGCTTTCTCACAGTGTGTTGGTGGCCTAAAAATATATATCTTTATGAAAGAAAATAGATTTTGATTTGTGGAACTAAGTGTGCACTAAAGTGTACTTTTAAATGGGGAATAAGGCTATTTATCAGTGATTTGTACAACTATCCTCAGTGACTGGTTTGTAGTAATTGATACTTCCATTCCAGGTTGTTCCACTGCAACGGGGCCATTCTTAATGCAAATGCAAAACTGGAATCATGGAATGCTTTGGGTTGGAAAGAACCCTAAAGAATATCTTGCTGCAACCCCCTGCCGTGCACCTTTCACCAGACCAAGTTGCTCCACCAACCTGGCCTTCAGTACTCCCAATGTTGAGGCAGCCACAGCTTCTCTGAGGTAATATTTTTTTCCCTTTCTCCTCATTTTGCCTTCTTGCTTCAAGATTTTGAGATGGCAATATGAAAATATCACTTGGGTCTTCAGCTTCACTCCTGAATTCTTTCTCACGACACTTTTGCATTCTTGGCCCACGCTCCTGATGTTATAACCTGAACAGTCATAAAGATCTCATTCAACAGGTGTGGAGTGAACTGGAGACATTCTTTATTAATTTATTCATTCTGATACATGGAAAATGTTACATGCAGTGATTTCTAGGTATTGTTTTAATAGTTAGTAAAGAGGTTTTATTCCTGGATATTTCATAACATGATTTGCATCGGGTGTGACATTTTTTCATCATGGCATTGGATCCCCAGACTGCTAAATTAAGTCTGACAGCTGTTGGGATTAATATGGGTGATATTTGCTTCTGTTCTTCAGGGCTGGATTATCTATTAGGATTTTTGTTTTCAAACATTCATTGTGCTTTGTTGAGTTTACATGAAGCAATGGTAATCAAATATTTGTGAGTCTGGCAAACCAATTTGTTGCTGGCAGAGACCTAATTTACTGGCAGGCAGGATGCAGACATCCTGGTTTCATGATTGAATTATCATAATCTCTGAATGCATTTGAGGTGGTCAAGCTTAAATTTGGACCAGGGATTATAACACCCTAAGCAGTTTCATCATGTTTTTAGGAATACAACATCTTGTGGTGTTACATCCTTGCAGGGTGGTGAGAGGATGTGGCTTGCTCTGAGGAATTTTGGGAAAGAATGGAATTTCATTTTCAAGAAAACTGGGAAGAGGATTTTCTGCTTCTATAACCCTAGGGTTTTCCAATCAGAATACCTTCTGAATCAAGGCATGGTTTGTGAAACACAGGAAGCATCATAAATGATGTAATATAAAACCTGGGGTTTGCTTTGCTTATGTCTCCACAACAGTTCAACTTAGGATGGCAAAATGTTCAGCATGGGAGTCTGTGAGGCTTCCCCAGCCTTGTAGAAACACTGCTGGAGTAGAAGGCTCACTCTGCTTCCCTCCAGTGGGTGTTGATACGTTTCAAGCTGAAAACACTTGGAAACATCCACACATCTTCCTTGGTGTGGGCTCAATAGTACCTTTGGAGGGGCAGATTTTTGGGCTGCTTCGGACCCCTGAGGTGGGTTAGATGTCATGCCACCCAAGAGCAGACTTTCTGAGGAACTGTTTTCCTACTATTTGTCAGAAATTTTGAAAATTACAAATGAAAATCAGAAAACATTCCTGTCCAGTCAAAAATTCCCACCTGTAAACATTGGACTTCATATGTTATTATAAAATTTTGTCTCTGAGTGGATCTCTTCTCTCAGCGTATCACAACAACCCTAACTCCATTTCTTTGTGCCTTTTTTCCTCTCTTTGGTTCATTTCCTCACTCCTTTCATTAATAATTCCTCTGAACAGCTCCTTCTAACTGAACCACCATCGCTCTGACTTATTTTTTTTATTTCTTCTCCTGTGTTTCTTATTCCTTTTTCTTTCCAGTGTTCCCATTCCAGTCCTCCTCTCTTTTGTTCCTCCTTTCCTCTTGCCATACCTTGCTTGGATTAAATGCTTGCTGAGAGACTGTGGGTTCAGTCTGTCCTGAGTTTGCCTTTCTTTTGTTGTTCATTCAGCTCTGGATTGGTGGTTTCTATTGATTATGAATATCTGTACAAAATAAGAATTAACCAGGAGAGTGGAGCAGGAAGAAAATGTGAGGCTGGGGAGGCCCTGGCACAGGTGCCCAAAGAAGCTGTGGCTGCCCCTGGATCCCTGGCAGTGTCCGAGGCCAGGCTGGACAGGGCTTGAAGCACCCTGGGACAGTGGAAGGTGTCCCTGCCCATGGCAGGGGATTGGAGCTGGATGATCTCCTTCCAACCCACAACATTCTGTATTCTGTGGGGATATTCTATGATTCTGTGATTCTATGATTCTACTCAGCAAAACTTGCTTTAAGCTAATTATCTGTGGCAGTGCCAGGGATACAAAGTTGAATCAAGATGCCAAGTAATTAATTTTAATTTAGATATTATTATGAAACAAGGGGAGACCACAAGGCTGCCAAATGTAGCAGGGCCAAGAATAAAACATATGCCTTGGCACATTTTTGGGGTGTCAGGAAAAGAAGCTGGTTTTCTCCTTCCTTAAAGTGAGATATAATTCTATATAGAGAGGATAATTCAGGGTTGTTTTTTTTTAAAAATGGGCCTACCATATGGAAATTTAATTGCAATGGCCTTTAGGGAAGTCAAATAATTTTTTGTAAATAAAGTTGAAGGAAATACTGTTTGCTTCTTAAACAGTTCTAGATGCTTTCCTTCTGCAAAGATGACAAATAGGAATGTTGTTTGTGGAAACACTCAGCCGTTTCCAGGAGTGTTACCGATGTGGAGGAACAAAAATGGGCTTGCTAGAATTCCTTGGACTATGCACAGCACCTAATTTAGGCAAATTCTGGTTAGCCAATCATGCCTTGAGTGTGTAATGTATGAACAAAAGTGTGCATCCCTTACCTCATGTAAGGAAAAAGTCAGACAAGATTTATTCAGTTCCACCTTCTTCCTTCAATCAGTTCATAATTGTATTTTTCCATGGTGAGATATGCATATTTTTTTCATGAGTCACTGGAGGATTCACCTTTTTGAAAAAACTGTAGCTGTATCTTAGCTTAAAGACTTTTTATTGTAGTTTCAGAAGACTGAATTATGAAACTATTTAAGGCAATAGAGATGTGTAATAAAAATTTTGTGCCGTTACTCAGAGGTGCGCAAACCAATGTCGTTATGGTCACTATTATCATCAGGGAATCAACATATAATTCTTTTAGAATAGAATGGATTTGATTTAGAATAAAATTTATCCTGTCTACTGAGCTTTGAGGTGCTAATTAGAATGAGAAGTTTGCTACAGCATACAGCAACTGAGCCATGGTCAATGTGTTTAGGAAAAAAAAAAACACACAAAAAAATGAAAGAACGATGAGATACAGCAACAATTTAAGGCTTTGAACATTTCCTCTGTCAGGTGGAATATTTGTACTGTGGTGTTTAAAATAAGGAAGCAAAGGATTTTGCAGGGCAAATTGATGACAACCTGGTATGACTTGGCACTGGTCACAGGAAGTCATTTGCTCTTTGAAGTCAGGCAGGCAGGTTTCTCTGTCCTCCTCAGACTGACAAAAAGCTGGTTGGGAGGTAAAGATGCTGCATGAGCATAAAGAGCTGATTCATGAAGCCAAGGGAAACTCTGATTTTAAAAAGGTAACGAGTCTCTGACACAACCCTTACAAAAGCCTTATCCGAAAGAAGAGGAAAAAGTCCTTTTGGGGAAGTTGAAGTGTTTGTTCTTGAGGCAGTAGGATCATCACTTCCATATTGCCAAGTCCTTGTCCTCATTCCTGGGTGTTCAACCTATATTTGGGTAACAAATCCCGATGAACAGCCCTGTCAAGTGATATCAGAGGATTTAAACTTGAAGATTTGATGGATTAAAACTGGTGAAACACACCAATTAAAAGTTTGGGTTCCATTTCATCCTATTTATTTATTGTCTGGAACAGATTTAGCAAAAAAGCCCCAAACGTGAGCTTGAAATACACTTTTGGCAGCAGATTTTTGTTATGCCAAAGCAAGAAACTAAACGTTGAAATTCACATTCCTTTTATAACTATTTAAAGCTGAAGTAGTTCTTTCTGTAGGTGTATAAATTGCCCAATCTGATAATGATAAGGAGCTGCTGTTGCTTACATTTCTCATTTCCCACTCATGCACTGATAGACAAGAAATACTGCAACTTTTTTGTGTGGAAAAGTCTAAATCAGATTTTTAATTTTTATTTTTCACAGCAACTTTGTATTCTTTTAACAATGGAGGACCATAATTTCCTCCAGTGCTGCCAAAATTTTCTTACAATGAACCAGGAATTGAGCTAAGGAAACTTGTCAAAGGAAATGTGTTTTTGGCAAAAATAGCTTTTATGTTGGGAGATCTGCAGATAAACCTAGATACAACTTGTATTTGTGTGTATGTATACCTATAAACTAGATCCACTAATTCCTCCCCTAGCAAAATATAGGAAATTAATGAATTCTGTAAGTTTTTTTACTTTTTTCTGTTTAAAAAACAAAACAGACCAAAAACCCCCAAACAATCACTAGAGTTCTTAAGTATAAAGCATTAATTCCCATTTATAGGAAACTACCAGCTAGAGCTACCAAAAAGCCCCCAATGTCCATCCTCCATGAAACCTAAATGGGAATTCCCAACCAGTTCCATAAGAGAAGGCCGACCCCTTCCCAAACAGGATCACTCAAAAATTTCTCAAGATGAATTTTTTTTCAGATTTGTTCTTTCCCAGGGAATTAAATTGGTTTAAATACTGGAAAGACTCCTTGGAAGTTTCCAAGTCTCTCCTAACACCATGAGTCAGATGTCTCCAGGTTGTGTTGTGCCAGATTTGACGTCAAATGATAATCCAGTGGGGTTTTCCACTAGTCTTCCTCATGGAGATTCAATGGGATTTTACTGTGTAAAATAACGGGATTTTGTCTGAATCACCAAAGCCAGCACAAAAAATCTGGTCCTGTTAACAGGCTTGTTAAAACCCATTTTTAAAGGCTTTAAAAGTTAAAGAAAATAAGTTAAATTTTAATTTTTATACAGTGATATCAATTTTGAATGTTAATTAATAAATTAGCGTGTTAGTGCAGCACAAAGTCCCTGTTGTGGGTAGTCTTGGTGGTGACAGCAAGCTCTGATTACTCCTCTTTTTCAAATTATCTCTGCTCTCCAAGACCAGGGCGTGCTGTCGCAAGCACAGTTGTTTCTGCTCACTGGAAATTTTCTGAGGAAGAAAGGAAGTGCTGCCTCATGGCTGGGTTTGGCAGGTCCTCCCTGAAATTAGGGATGTGGGGAGCTGTTGGTCATGGGTGGCCTGGTGACATCTGTCCCGGGAGCAGCATCACTCTGTGACCTCTGTGGCTGCATGAAGTTTATCTTGTAGTCACTTTTACTGGATTGATAAAAGATCCAACGAGCTTCCAGCTCTTGAGGATTTGGGGGTTTGTTGTGTTTATTTTTTCGTTATATTTTTTGTCCTATTTGGGCTGGAACCAATTCCAAGAAGTCTTCTTTTCCCACAGACTGGGAATCCAGCTTCTTTGGCGTGCTGCAGTTGTTCTCCAGCCTGTCTCCCACACGGCTGCACATTCTTGAGCAGAACTGTTTTCTTCATATGAAAGTGAAAAAAATTAAAGTGTAGATGCGTGAGTTTGGCTTCTGCACATTCCCGTTTTTGCCCATTCTTAAGTAAATAATAATTTCAAACACATGGAATTCAGTTTAGGAAGAATAGATGAAGCCCATGTTTAAGTGAAACAGTGAAAGCAGAAGCCCTGCACCCATTACTCCAACATCATTAAGAGCAGGCTCAGAAAATTGTCCAAAGAGGAATAAAGGCAGGATTAAAACCCTAAACGGCAGCTGAATAGATGACAAGTGCTAGTTCTAGCCCAACCCCGTGGAAAACAGCAAAATAATGGGAATATGGGTTTTTAAGCCATGGTTAATAGAATGTCACCTGTACAATGTGGAGCCTGATTTTACATGAGGGGAGTAGATTTCTTCTCAGTTGGGAGACAGGGGAAATTCACAGTTGCTGTCTTTGCCATAGAGTTTTTAAAATAATCTCAGTTTCTATCAAACGCTGCTGTGTGTTTTACAGGGACAAATCTGGAGGAGATCTCAGTGACTTCTGCCCATCTCTGGCACCCTCAATGCCCAGACAGGAAACGGAATATTGCTTATGTTGCTATCAACGTGTTTTTTCCAGATAAGAAGTCACCCAATATTTCCCCGCATTCTTGGCAGCTGGTAGTTGAGAATTGTTCATAAAATTGAAACTTTAAATGGTCCAGGGGATTACTTGGTGGAAAAATTTCCGATGTCTGCCTTAGCAACTTGCTGTCTCCCTTTTTTTTTTTTTTTTTTTGATAAGCACCTTAATTATAAACAGTATAAATAGATCCATTGTCTCATGGCACCCACAGTTGCAAGGTAAACACAGAGGAGTTTATCCTCACCAACACTGAGGTGAAGTCAGTGGGATTGTTGATGGCATGAACCTTGTTGGATTTGGCTGGCTCCCAAATGCACATATTAGCAGAGAAGTCTTTCACCTGATGAGGATTAATCATGCTGGAATGTGTGGTGGCAGGAGGAGCTGTATAGGAGCAGTTTGCTGTATGTGAAGTGTATTTTCGTGTGGTTATGGTTTGTTTTGGTGTGAGTCAGACTGGCAGTGATCTGATGAGATGATCTGCTGGGGAATGGGGGGATGTGACATTCCTCTCTCCCTCGGTGCTCCCACTTGAGCAATCATTGGATAAAAGATGGGCACGGTGTGAATTGATGGGGCTGCTTGTGGAGTTGTGTTCCTAGAAAGAAACAGGATGGGTACAGACCCAGCTTGTCAATTGGCCCAAAGCAATATTAGATGCAGACA
This sequence comes from Corvus brachyrhynchos, assembly GCF_000691975.1. Lineage (NCBI taxonomy): Eukaryota > Metazoa > Chordata > Aves > Passeriformes > Corvidae > Corvus > Corvus brachyrhynchos. The sequence goes on from NW_008238314.1 coordinate 557,839, forward strand.
CTGATAAGAGCTATATTTAGGAAAATGAGGACAGCTGCACTCCTGCAAGTGTTCACCCCGCTCCTGTGCTTGGTGTGTGCCTGTGTGTCGGCCTCTCCTTGTCCCATCACTGGAGTGTGGATAGACAGCAGCTTTCACAAGACTGAGGGGACCAAGACATCCTAGAACATCCCAGAACAGGAGCAGTGTCTGTCACAGGCTTCCCAGGGTCACTGGACAAGGGAGAATGTCTTAAAACTGAAAAGGTGTGGGTTTAGATCAGATAACAGGAAGAAATTCTTCACTGTGAGCTTGGTGAGGCACTGGAAAAAGTTACCTGGAGAAGCTGTGGCTGCCCCTGGATCCCTGGCAGTGTCCAAGGCCAGGCTGGACGGGGCTTGGAGCACCCAGGGATAGTGGAAGGTGTCCCTGCCCATGGCATTCTCTGATCCTATGATAATACCTAAGTAGAAAGATAGTGACCACAGAAACATCTATAATTCCTGATTGTTCTGTCATATTTTTGGCCCATGTATTAACTGTGCACCAGTATGCCCCTCTAGCTGGCACAAAAAAGCTTTAGGAAACAGAAAACCTCCCCATTGCAGTGCATTTATCTCATTTTCACAACTCCAGTGCTGTTCTTGGAGAAAATTGGAAGTTCTACCAGATTGCTGGGATTCTATAAATGGTTTGCGTGGACTTAGCCTTGCCTTTTTTATGGAATGAGAGGGGAAATGGGCACACAGCGTGGCCACATGAGTCACAAACATCTGTCTTTGTGGGTGTCCTATTTGATTAATTGAAGTTTACAGCCATTTTCTTTCTTCACACCAGGCCCCCGAACAGCATATGAGTAATTTTGTACCTCAGGGTTTGCCTGGAGGTGACAAATTTTCCTGACTTTTCCTGTATTCGAAGGTGTTTGTCTTTCAGGCATGAAATTCAGAATGTGGGGGTTTTATTTTTGGCTTACAGATGTCATTAAAGGCTGCCCCTTGCTGATGGTAAATGTGGTCTGAAAAACCTGTGAGGATAACAGAAATAGGAGCAAGGGAGAGAAGCTCTGCCTTGAGCTTGACACATTTTCTACATGGTTTAGTCGTAAATTCTAAAAACAAATTGAAGCTTTTCTCTGTTGGGATGACCGAAAATCAGTAGCAGACGTCTTTAATTCTCCCACATTCCAGGTAATAGGACTTTTCCTGGAATGGCTTCACTTGGTTCGGAGATTGCTCCTGATGTGCCAGACTGTAAATGTCAGGCTCAGGCAGGGTGGTGATGGCTCTGCTGTGTCCTCCTGGGCTGTCATCAGTGTGAAATGAATAAGGATGTTTTGGCTCTTGCTGTAGTTCTGATTAGCTGAGCAGTTTTATGGATTTATTTTGCCTTTTTAAACCATTTCCATCCAGCATAGCACAGACAGGTTCAGTTTTCCTGCTGGAATCTCCTCCAGCAATTCATTTCCTGAATGTACCTCCCTTTTTTCCCTGTGCTTCATGGCCAGCTGTCTTGATTTGGGAATGGTGCTCCTCAACTTAGTGTTGCCACAGAGATGCTCCAAACCCTAATGATTTCTCTGGGTGAAGTCTGAAAATCTGTCTTGTCTCACAGTCTGATACTTTGTGAATTGTTTTCCCTGTATTAAGATGGGGGAAAAAAACCCCAAACCCTTACAGCCTACCCACAAATCGAAGGGTTTAGAATTTCTACATCAATAATACATATTTAATATCAAAGAGCTTGCTTTACTGAATGTTTCCAGAATGGATAACTTAACACCACCAGATATCCTGTGTTCTCCTTCACTTGGAAGGAGGACAACTGAAACACAAAGTCAAGTTTATTTGCACAGAGAAACCTGTTAATGACTGTCACCATTAGTCACTACTTGATGTAGAGGGAGTTGGTGTGGAAAGAGAAAGCAAATATAATCGGGAACAAGATATTTCCAGTCATTTACACAGGTGGCCTAAGCCTTGAGTACTTCTAAGTGCCTGTTTCACTGCACTTTGTTTGAACTTAGGCTCAGATTTTGCTTTTTGTTTCCCACACATTATTACAACATTGCCAAGGAAACATTTGCTTTAATGCACCTCTGTTTCATTTTCTCTAGATCCTGACTAGGGGAAATCATGGAATCCTATTTTCTGCCCAGCTCTAGTGATCGGTGCCATGTGCAGACTTGTTTGCCTGATTTCTACTCAGGCACCCAAATATCTTCTCCTCAGCTCCCCCCAAATAAACACTAAATCAGAGCAGCAATCATTTCCAGTTGCACTCTCAGGAAAAATGGAAAACAATTTTGTTAACAGGCTTCTCAACAAATGCTTGGGACATGTTGGGAAGCATCACTTTGTCTTCCAAAGTGTAAACTGCTTTTCCAGCAGTGTTCTGTCAATTACCTGGCAAAGACCTAATCCATCAAATATCCTCAGTGACCAGCTGGAATTTGCTGAAAAATAAACCTTTTGACTCTTGGGTAGGAGTAAGGATTTGGCCATTGGTCCAACATGTGATTAGGGTTATAACCAAGCACATGGTCCCAGCAAAAATTCACTATTTTAGAGAACACAAACCAATGCTTGCTTGAGTAGGAGCCTCTAATTTTTCCAGGCATCAAAACTAGAAAATAAGGGCTGTTCGTTTGGATGCTTTTCTTATGTTTGCT
>NW_008238314.1:560504-561322 GCF_000691975.1 Corvus brachyrhynchos
CAGCAGGAGCTCGCTGGGCTCCTGAAGACCCATTATAGACATCCAGTTTGTTACCATTGCTGATATCCAATGAGGGAATTCAGACAAAATGGCTTGCCAGAAAATAGTTTCTGTAATCACTTAAAGGTGAAGGAAATTTCTCCCTCTCCCCTTCATGAAATATCCGTATTTATTTAATAACTTTCCATTTCTTTCAATTTCTCCTGATTTCTTTGATTTACTACAAAATGTAGCCAAGCAAGGTTCTGAAACAACTGAATTTTCACAATTAGAAACAAAAAAGTAGAAAAACGATTGAAAATAAAAATTATACTTTTTTATTATCTAATAACAATGGCAGTCATGTCAAAATTATTTCATAACTGGTCTGCACCTATGAAACAGCTTACTTTCAACAATCTGAGACATGAGATGTATTTATACATCCTCCGTTTCTCCCCGAATCTGAATTGGAGATTCTTGCATCAAGTGAACGTATCATCTTCACTGGATGCATGCTGTCTCATATTTAGAGGTGGAGAGGCTGCTGAAAATCACTTGTTTTGACTCCATGGGGGTATCCAAAAAACCATTCTGAAGGTATTGAAGGGCAGTGGGTTTAGGGCGACTTTGTTTAAAATATAAAGAAACGCCACCCCTGAAAGTGATGAGTTCCAGCCTTCTTCTCGCTTTGTCAAATCCAGCGCAGGCTCTGACTGACAGCTCTGCTGGCTGGACACATCTCCCAGGATCTCTGGCAGCTCCTAGGCTTGGCTTGGTGTGTGCACAGCTTTGTTGTTCCTCGCTCTGCTGCCAGGACACACACAGGCACTCAGGTG
>NW_008238314.1:561384-582202 GCF_000691975.1 Corvus brachyrhynchos
CAGCTTTCCTGCCTCAAACCTGCTCCTCTTTTTCCCTTTTTGCTGCCCAGATGTGTCTTTGACAGGCAAGTGCTCTCCTCTTTTCCTGAGAAGAGGTTTAGATCGTTGCTGAGCCCCTTCCTCACCTTTCTTTTCCACACCAAATACCCTCTGAGAGATTTTCAGATTTAATTCAGTGCCATGGGCAGGCCAGGCTCCAGGTGATGTTTGCATTAAGAGCATGTTTATTATAGGCCCAAATTAATATGTTCTACAGCTAAAAGTTCTTGTAGCCATGCAGATCTCCCTATAGGTTGATGTCTTGGCCACAGGATCAGTGAGGGCACAGTTTGCATAAACACTTTGTCAAGTCTGCCTGTCCTCTGTTATTTCCCTGATCCAGAAGACAAAAGACAAGGAAGTTGAAGGGAATGTAGGGTTTTAAGATAATTCCTGGATTTTTATTTCCTGAATTCTGATTCTTTGGGTGTGTTTTGCTTCCTTTAGGCATCAGCTGCACTGTTGGGGACAAGAGGTTTTTCGCATGACCCAGCAGCCTTGCAGTACAAATAGAGAAAAAAAATGAGTCCTTAAATTTAAGATTTTAATCATATTTCTGACATCTCCCAGCCCAAGATTCAGTGAATCTGAATTCATGCTTGCTTATTGAAATTACGCAGAGACAACAGAAAAACGAGAAAAAATTGTCATTTGAAATGTCATATGAACTCAAATCTGCAAGTTCATAACTTTGTCGTGGGATGTAAAGCTTTGAATTGGATCACTACTTTTTCTTTCTGTTGTCTGTGTTGCTTTCTTTAAATTTGATCATGAAATAAATGAAAAATATGCATTTTCCAGGGTGCTAGAGGAAAGCAGGTGCCACCTGGTTATTATGTAGGTTCTACGAAAAGCTGTCATATCTATTTGCAGTAGACTGCAAATACCCCACTTATAAGGTTTAAAATGATCTGGAAGAGTAAGTAAAAAAACTAGGACAGTGTAAAGGAATCTAGTTTTTCCCTTCTCTGGCCAATATTCCTGCAGCAGTTCTCATTTCAGAGATGCAATCTCACATGTAAAACTTTCACTTTAGAGGTGCATTATTTGATGGTCTAGACAGACTATATCCTGTGTCTGTAACTAGAATCGAAGCCACATTTTTGCTGTTGTATATTTGGCCACCACAGACGTGCAGGCTAATTATACCAAGCACATCATTTATTTAAAATTTTGAATTAATTGCTTATGTGAGTGCATTGGTTTATCTATGACCATGGAAATGAAGAGGGGGAAAAAACTTTGGGAACATTACCTTTTGTGTGGTAGCAGAAACACAACTCTAATTTGGTGAACCCTTACATTATTACCAGTTTCTCAATTCCTTTTCAGTGGAAATGTTGGCTCTGACATTGGCTACACTTCTGTATGTGCATTATTCCTTATCCTCTTTATATGTCCAGGCAAGCTTTATCTTTATCTCTGGCAGATAAAACCAGACAGAACCACCCTTAAATGATTTAGATCATGTGGACTACTCATACCAACTAACATCTGCTTTCTTGGGGTTTTAAAAATCTTCCTGGTGAAGAAAATGTCCAGTCTGTCACAATTTTATATGACAAAGAAATAAAAAGAAAATCTGGAAGTGATGGCAACAAAGAGTCACTCTTTGGACAAGCAGTGGGAAACAATTGTGGCCGTTCTGAACTGAAATATTTTTGTCTGAATCCAAACTGTGTCCACTTTTTAAGTCCTTGGGCTTAGATTTTCAAGTGGTATATAACCAATTATTCCTCAGAAAATCACTGCCCAGTTAATAAATACTGATATTTGGGAAAATGGGTGACAGAAATGGTTTGCTTGGGGCTCTGTGCAGAGGCACACAAAGTGCCACAGAAATCCTCTCTCCGCTTCTGTGGCTGAGGTTTAAAAAACAACTCTGAGCCTCCATATGTGCTAAAAGCCCTTTTCACCCTGTTCTGACTAAAACTATTGTACCCTTCTCACTGTAAGCATTAATAACACCTTGAGAAATTGTGATCTTTGCCTTAATGAAACAATGAGCAGCATTAATTATCAAAGAGCCAAAACTGTGGTGTTTTGCCTCTTTGAAATACTGAATGATTATATTACTTGGAATTAACTTTGTGAAATATTCTTTTTGCTACTTTCCATTATCTCTTTCCAAAAATAGTTCCTGTTTTCCTTTTTATTCACTTATTTTTGCTAAGCCTTTTCCCTGACTGCAACCATACGTTAGAACTTTGAAAAAAAACCTATGCATGGCTCTCCTTCTGGCTGGAAATTTAGGAAAATTCCAAGAAGATGCCTGGTAGCTGGGAGATGACACTTTTTTCTGGTTACAAGTAGCCCTAGAACTGACATTCTGTAGCACTGGAGTTTCTTTATCTTATCTAAGGGGAGTATTTACAGTTTTCACATAATTCCAGGAGGAAATAAATGTCATCACTGAACTCCAGAGAGCAACTGGGGCTAAAAGCACTCCTGGCTCCTCACAGAAAGATGAGGGAGGGAGAATCATGCAGCAACAGGAGCAAGACAAAGCTTTAGTGGGTTGTTTTCCAGCTGTTTCCTGCAACATTTAACAGGGCACCAGTATAAACCAGTCCTGTTTTGAGACTGCTTTAATTTGCACTTGCTATGTCAGGGTGGCTACTGGCTGGGAAGCTTCATGTCATTAACACAGCAGAACTGAGACACAGATGGTCTTCTCCCTCCAGGGTTTCAGAGCAGCAGCTCAGGCTGAGCATTTCCTTTGGAAGGGGTCGGTCCAAAGCCGCAGACTGGGAGCAGGGAGGAGTTCCCCTTGTTCTGGAAGAGAAAAGACACTTGACTAGGAAACGTAGGCCAAAGCAGACCGTAATGTTTCCAGAGAGTTGTAACTTCATGGTGTCTTGACCACTTCCACATTTTCACTTTCCTCCAAGATAACACTGACAGAATTCCCAGTTCTCTCTTTTTTTTTTTTTCATTTTTTCTGACGTTTGTGTTCCTTAGCCTTTTCCCAGAATACAGTTGTTGATTTCTCTTTTACCACAGTATTTTCTATTATCTTTTAATCCAGTCCAAGGCTGACTATTGGCAGTATGAATAACCTTTTCCCTTAAATCTTTTCCGTTAACCTCTGTCCACACCACACACAGGGTACTTAATGATCAGGTCTGGAGTCTGCAGGTGCTTTTTGTACCACAAAGCACAAGTGGAATTCCATAAATATTGTCCTAACCAAAATTTTTCCATCACAAGTATTTTTAGGTGTTTTGCATCTTTTGATTTAGTTAATTTTTTTTTTCTGTTTAGTTTATTTTGGTTTTTCTGCATTAAAAACTCTGTTGCTAATGGCAGTAGTTATTTTCCTGAACAGTTCTTTAAAAAGAGAGAGGGGTTAGGCAGAGCTTTCTTACAAAGAGGGAGCTCCCACAGTTTTTGGAAATTAAATCAATGATCATCTTTCCTCAGAAGTTGTCACCTCTTTCTCTCTTAGGTTCTTTTGGCCTCCTCAGGGATGGTAGTCCAAGAAAAGCACCAATATTTCTGCAACCTGTCCCTTACCCAAGCCCTCACATGAAATAAATTTGAATTAGAAATGCCGGTACTTCTTTCTTTCTGACAAATATCTTTGAAATGTGGCAGAATTTGCAATCAAATGTAGACTACTAAACCATTTTGTGAAGCAGAATTAACATTTCCTTCCAGTTCCTATAAATTAGGACAGAATGTAGCTGTTTCTAAAATTCAGCAGTTTTCAGTTAAACAGAATCCAGGGTTTTTTTGGACTTCTTATTCTGAATATTGCTTTTTGTTTTAAGGGAAATATAATTCTTATGTTGTTTCCAAGTGCTTGCAGTGCTTTATATATATAATATTTTAGATTTTATCATGCCTTGATAAGGAGCACTTGCCAGTGTGCATTTCTGCCTGCCTCTTCTCCACCTCAGGCACTCAGCCATGATATAGAATCTATAAAATGACGGGAAGAGCCCAAAGTCACCCATGAGTTTTGAAATTATCAGGAAATAATAAAACTGATCTCAAAAACCACTTAAAAATCAGGGCAATTTACTATAGGTATTTGCATGTGATTCAGTGGCTAACTTTGAATTGTTTGAGCTTGGATGGAATCACTGTGGATGCAAATTTAATTTCATTTCAGGATACTCCCAGTGTGGGGGGAATGTGGGAGCCACTTCATCCCCCCATCCCTGTTTTTAATGATTATTTGGACTCCCCTTTGGGGGGACTTCGGCTTCATCGTGTAATTTTTAGGTATAATTTGAAATTTTTTACCAAATCAGAGGAAAATAAACTGTACATATCCATACAAAAATAAGTAACCATTTTTTTTTCTTTTTCTCACGTTTTCTTCTTTTTCTTTTAAAAAGATTCTAAAGCAAGTTATGGGTGGATCATGTGGGAATCCAAATAATGAAGAGATGTATTTTCCATGCAGACATTTTGTGTGTAGAACTGCCACAGGTTTTTACTGAAGCAGGACAGAATTTGGAGCATTTATGAACTGTTCTGGCCTTGTGAGAGAATTTAAACATATTTTTTAAATGATGAATGCAGTTCCCTTCTCTTTATGTCCAACAAATAAAGCTATTTGGACATCATCTGCTTTTTTTACTGCCTTGAATCAAGTCAATCAATTCTTTTTTTGCAAGACCTTGTGAATGTAAATTCACACCAAGAATGTGGCTTAGCTCAGTAGAAGGTGACAGAGAAAGAAGATGGAAAATTTAAGCAAAATCTCATTATAGCTTGGGTTTCTTCTTTTCTGGGCTGTTGAAATTTTGTTCTTCAGAATACTTTAAAAGAAGGTATTACAAATAATCTTTGGAGGTTTTATAAGCTTTTCTTTATTAGTGGCAATTAAGGCACACCATGGACTACATCTTCCTAAAAACATTTATTTTAATTTTTAAAAAATCATTAAACTATTGTTAAAATAAATTACCTATATTTGGAATTAAGATAGTCTGAAGAGAAATCATGGTGTTAATATTAATGAAAATTAGTGGGGAATTAAGGCTTAATTTCACTGGTATGATTTTGTTTCCTTCTTTTATTTTTATATCTTGTTTTCAATTTTTATAGCTTGTTTCCAATTTTTATTTCTTTTAACATTGATGTGCTGTATAGATATTAAAATATTCCTGGGCTGCAAGGAGTCAAGACTAGGAAAAGTAGCCCTGAAAGCATTTTACTTAGATGATTTACAGTTTTAAAATATCCCAAATAAAATGTTGTCTTCACAGCAGCCACTGGAACTGGAATTTCCATGATCGCAAAGAAAGAGGTAAAAGATACATGGAGACTGAAACCTTCATCCTGTTCCATTCCTGTTCTGAAATCTTTAAGGAGCTTTAAATAGCAAGAAGTGTAGGTAGCAAGGGACTGCAGAGATCTCCAGTGTCAGCCTAATAAGATCTGATCGGCCCTGGCAGGAGTTCCGTGCTCCCTGGCGGAATCTGGAAAAACCAGCCCAGGAAGGCTGAAAATAGCAATCATCATTCCCTTTTATCAAAATCTGGCTCTTTCATCATCCTCTCCTCACTTCAGACCCGCAGTTTTGGGTTTGCAGCTAAAGCCAGGCCTAACAAGGCCTTGGATCCACAGTGGCAGGAAAAAATACATGTTTGGGGTAAGGAGTCAATCTCGCCATAGGAAGTTTTGGCTGTAGCTGTGCTGGGGTAACAAAGTAAGAGATGAGGAGTGTCCAGAAAAATCCTTTGGGAAAACCGGGAAAAGCAAAACAGCTCCGTCCTCAGGTGTTGGGCTGTGGAACGTGAGTGGAGCCAAGAAAAAGAGAAGCGTTCTCTTCATTCCATGCACTCTCCTAAAAAGTTAAACCAAATACATGATTCCAGCTTACAAATTTCTAAGTTTATTTTGGCATGTGCTTAATCATTTAGGAATGGATCTTACTTGAGAAAGCCTCTAAGTACCCACTTAAAACAAAGCAGATATTTAAGGGCCTCATAGAATAAGTGTTTAAAATTAGGAGCTGCCCATCTTCTTAGTGTAAAAAAGAAAACCCAACAAAAAGACCCAAACCAAACCCTAATTAAAATTGGAAGAAGCCTTCCTTCATTAGTACTAAGTGATAATAAGCTCTCCAGCCAAAGAGCTGTTCTGAACTTTCTAAATATTTAATTTTAAAAAAAAGATACTGAACCGGTATCTGTGTAATCATGTTTACAGTAGGTATGAGAGCATGCAAGACCTACCTGCGTGCTATTGTTGCTCTTTTTTTTTTTTTTTGGAAGCCTTTCAAAAAGTTTCCAAGGTTTTTAACTCCTCTTGGAGAATTCTCCTCCTGGAGAGGCTGAGGTATTGAAACACACCCTTACATCATGTCCTTTGTTTGGCAGAAAATAAAAGAATAAAATTGTGGAGACATCTGATGGCCAGAGATTTTTCTTGGTTTGCTCCTGCATGAATATTTTGGAGAGATATTTATCTCTCCTGAACGTTTTACTGAGAGGAAAAAGAAACTGAGATATCAGGTGAAATTGGAAACTGCAGTTTTAGTTCTGCTTTTAGAATACAAATTCTGTGAGGGAGCTGTATCTAGGTGAGGATTTTGAAAGGGCACAGGACTGTCAAAACCAGCCCTAATATTCTGCAGAGTTCATATACAGATCCTTAGTGGAAAACTCCGATTGTCTAAACTTGATGGATATATGGAATTGTTTTATCTCTGTGGAAAACTAGTTAATTTAACAACTATGTAGTAAGAAACACGAGCACCTAAGTGCAATGATGGATTTTGGAAAGGCAGGACTTAAACTTCAAAATGAAAATGCTTTCTGTATAGACTGAGTATATCAAAAACTGTGCAGACTGTGGAGAAGAGCTCTGATTCACCATTGTTTATTTTAGTCATGTGAAAACTGTCATTGAGGAAAGGGGAATTTTTTAGAGGTGTATGAACAGGGTGTCCATAATCTCAGAACTGAGTAAAGCAGTAGAATAATTTTTCAAACAGCTGCTGTCCATCATTAAGAAGTGAAGTTAAAGCAGTTGAGTTCTTTTTAGATCTAAATCATCAAAAGCAAGAAGAAGATTATTTAAAAACAGTTATTAAGGGAAAACAATAAATATTCATCACTGAAGCCAAGACTGATCATCAGTGAATTACTCAGCTTCTCCAGACTACACCCTATTTTTCTATAGATAAAAGCATATTTTGCCTACACTTGCAAGTTGGGAATTGAACATGGGAATCTTGATGAAGAGAGGAATAAGAATGTCTGGGTACTAAATTAAGATTCTTTGGGTGTTTCTCCCTTTGAGCAGCAGGGATCCAGTTAAGACCGTTGGTTCCACAGGAATACAAAGAATAAAAATAACCTTATCAAGAACAGGAGCTGCTACCAACAGAATTATTGCCATGGTGAAAAGAGTTACCTGGAGTGAAGTGTTCAGTTCTGGTCTTCCCAGTACATGTGGGCTTAGAGGAGTGAGCCTAGGAAATAGCCACAAAAATGATATTCTGTATGTGGATAAACATGGGGATGAACATGAGGGAGTGAGACCTCAGCACTGCCAGAGACAGGGAGAAACGAGGCAATGGATACAAATTAAAGTGCAGAAATTCCCTCTGAACACAGCCAAGCACCATTTTGCTGTAAGAGAGGACAAACACTCGAAGAGAATCCCCGGAGAGCTACTGGAGTTTGCATTTGTGGAGATATTAAAAGGCAAATGGGAAGCAGGCCTGGGGAATCTTTTCTGGTGAGAGATCTCCAGAGGTGCCTTTCAGCCTCATCCAGTCTGAGATTCTATGAAAGGATGGAAGAAAAACTAAAAAGCCTTCGAAAGGGTCCAATATGTTTGCTAATACCAATTCAAAAGGAAATGGTTCAGAGGCATAAACCAAAGCTGAATTCTCCACGGGAAATCCAGGTCAGGTTTTTTATAACATGTTCCTGGATTAGTGCTTGGAGGTTTCAGAAAGGCCGTGCCATTTAGACTTCAGTAAGAGTTATGTACATATTACGTGAATACCTATTAATATGAATACCTCTTAATACGAGTCCAAAGCTCTGAGTGAAACCATAAGGTTCTGATTTTGTGAGCTGCCCATTTGAAGACACTGTGACTCACTTCACAAATTCTGTCTGTGTCCAAATGTCCCATTCAATTGCTGTTCAACCTTCAAATTTGGTCTTTTGGGGCTTATGGTTATTTGGTTTGTCCATTTAGGGGGATCAGTGGGGGGATCAGTTTATCCATAAAAGTAACAGACTGGAAATAATAATAAGTGTCTACAGTGGTGACTTTGAACCTCTATGGAAGTTCAAAAGAATATTCAAAAGGAAATTCAAAAGGAATAATACAGAGTTAGTATTTAGTAGAATTTCTGTATATTAAAGGTACAAACAGACAAATGTATTATATCCATATAGATATAAAAAGGTCAAAATTAGTATGGATGATCAGAGAGAGAATCTTTAAGACAACAATATTAGCACAGCATTTTCTTTAAAAACCCAGTCAGCTCCTAGGTCTGGTCCTGGCCCACAGGAAGTCTGTTCAACCATACCAGCAATATCAAAAAGTTCCACCTCTGCATTTTCCATCCCTTCATGGCTTGCAGCCAGGAATAATAAGTTGCATCTACAGCAGAAAACCAAAATAATAGTCCAAAAAGTTGAATATAACAGCAGTGATGGAACCATGAGGGCATCTAAAATCGAAAAGAAGTGGGAGAGGACCAAAGTAGAGCATTGCAACTCTGGAGCTCTCAACTGTAAACTGGGGAGACACAAGTCTTAACTATGGCAATAAAAAGATTATTGGCTTATGAATGAGGTTCCTGCATCCATCTGGTTTGAGATAGAATTTTTGGCTGTAAGGGGTGCATTGTGCTTTCCAGTTTTCACCTTATAAATCTGTTTGTCCATAGAGTTCTTGGAAGACGTTCCTGGATTCATCCAGTATTATTTAAATGGCCATTTTATATAAACACTTATTTTTAAAATTCAAGTGAGATGAATAACAAATGTTCCATCCATGTGTACAAGATATCTAATGGCAGGAGTTTAAGTAAATATTGCTTAGCATAAATAATTTTATATGAGATTAAAATTAACTGGTTGAACACTCCAGAACTGGTTGAAGGATCATAAACATAGCCAATGTTATTTTAAATATTAAATTAGAGGAATCTCTCTTCCCAGCAAAACTCTCCCCAGAAATAGCAGAATCAATAATCCACCAGGAGACACACAGGCTGTTGAAAATCGTGAAATGAGGCAGCAGAGCACCAGAAGTGTAAGGGGAATTCAGCTTTGAATGAGTAAAATTCCATAAATGTCTTGTACTGATATGACTGAACTTTGAGCAGTGCAGAAACTTGGATAATAAAGGCTTAGACACTGGAATATAATGTACTCTGATAGAAAATAAGATAAATTATGAGACTGATAGATGAGTAATCAAGTAATAAACTAGAAAAATTTAACTGTATGTGTGAGACTCACATAATAAAACATAAGTTGTTATGATCAAGATGTGATAGCCGTGCTGCTACTCAGCAGCTGTTAACTTAAATAGAGGCGGCCCTCTGGGTTTCAGAGGGATCTCATTCTCAGTTTAAAGACATATTTTACTTTTGCCTTGGGGAGCAGGGGGCAGAGGGACTCTCAGAGCACGTATCTTCCAAGACTGGAAAGGGTGGCACTGGTAAAATCAGGGTGTGGAAAGCAAGAGGGGAAATTTAGCAAAGTATCTCCCTTCTCCAGCCTTTCTCCTTCTAGAATCCACTTTGGCTTGTTATGAGGGAGAGATTTGCATGTTTTCTGTGACTGTTGAACTGTCTGGCACCAATTCCTTTTGATCAAACAAAGTTTTAAGTGGTCTTGTTGGTCTTTCACTATGAATTTGCATTTTTCAGCCCTTTGAAAAGGCTTAAAAATTCTTCAAGTTGTCTTTGCAGTTCAGAAATAAGCACCACGTGCCTGGTAAATTTGGCAATTCTGTCTGTTAGCTTATTAAAGCCCAAAATGCCTGCTGTAGATCTGATCTTACGCACAGCTTTCAGCAAGGGTACTCTGACCCCTCTGTGGTACTGAATTATCGCTTGAAATTCTTAAAATTCAAAGGTAATGGTGTAGGAAATACAGATTAAATACAGGATTAAAGCATTTCATTGGGATGGTCCTGTCATTGCTCCTCAGCAGTTTCAATAGCAATTTGCCATGAAATTCTAGTATACATTGGGAATTGCCTGTATTTCTTCCCTAATATATGTGAAATTAGGATTGCAAACACTGGATCCTGACCTGTACTTGCTCTATACATTCTCGTTCAAAGGATATCTTTACATAACATTCCTAAATTGCCAAGGAAACTGCCAAACTTAAAGTCTTGTGTGGTTCCAAAGCTGAGCTAAGCTAGTTTGCTGTTCTGCAAGTCCACTCCTCATAGGTGCTGCATGGGGATGTGATTTTGTACAGCTCCCTGGATAGCTGCACTTGATAACAAATTCATATTTCCCCTATTAACTCCTCCTAATAGTCCCTGTGAGAGATATCCAGATCCTCCAAGCTGGGAGATTAGTGTTTAGTTAAGGAAAAGACTTCTCATTGTCTCTAGTTCTCTCTATAAATGGTCATTGTCTGAAATTTTGGGAATGCAGAACAGTCTGATGCAGGTTTTTACCCACCTTTAATCTTTGTATTTTGTAGAGCTGAGATAATCTGAGAAATATTACACTTTGTTAAACCTGCATGTTTATTTTCTGTTATATGAAAGACAGGACATCTGGTATGTGGCATCACAGGTGCACAAGGTGTTTCTTTAATTTTTATTGTTATTTGCCTTAGCTGTACTAAAACAAATATCTTTGCTGTCACTCCTAGGATAGGGTTTAAATAACCTACATTCTGATTCCCATTATAATTAGCATAACCAAACAGAAAAACAAGTATTTTTCAGAAGCACACCTCTTGATTTTTAATTTTTACTAGATTTGTCTCTTTTCATTTGTTTGCAGAGTCTGTGCATAATTTAATCTTCTGCACAGCATAAAGGCAGTGTCACAGAAGGGAAGGGAGGATAATCATTGATCATAGTGACAATAAAGCACTCAGGACATCCTTGTCCAATAACCTGCTCCATCACTTTGCTTCCTGTCCAGCCTTGGCCAGCCTGTTAGATTTACAAGGCTATTCCAGGGTGAAATGTTCCCTGATAATCTGTCTTTTAGATTATCAATTTCCCACCTGTCATGCAAAGATAATAACACTGGATTTACAAAGGGGATATTTGACCTACACATGAAATTGCACAGGGCAATAAAGTTCTTAGGTGGTGTTCAGGCCTCAACTTCACACAGCTTATTCCATCATGTCTTTTCTGAAATGGAAAAAGCTGATTTCTTTGAGCCTTTGAATATGCCCTGCCTAAACCATGCCCAGGAGTCATTTGGGAGAATGAAGGCCAAAAATCAGTGACGGGTCCTGTAGTTGAATTCCATGAGCACATCACCAGTGCCCAGGAATATGCCTGGGCATGATTTAATTTCCTACTCTAGGTGTAGTCTTTCCCCACTCTGAGATTTTTTTATGAGTAGAGGATGTCGGATGTAGGTACAGCACATTGAGGGTGGAAAGGATGTCCCTTTTCCTGAGATAGAACAAAAGATCCCTGGGAAAATCTGCATGACCTTCACCAGTTTTCAGAAGCTCAGATTTCGTAAGGATGTGCTGGGAGTTCCAGCATGTTCCAGTGAGCTGTATTTGAGCACATCCCAAAAGCAAATCCATGGTTCAAGGGCTGCTCAGCCATTTTCTGAGGAGCTGACTGAAAATCTTTGGTGTTTTCACCAATTTTCCCTTCTCTAGTTAGTTTGAACCCCAATCCTCCTTTCTTCTGGCAGAATTGTGCAGAAAGGATGTCATGGCAGTGCTCATGATGAGGTGACTCCCCACCAAGAGGTCCCTGTTTACTCAGTTTTGCCTTGAGGAGTGTGAATGAGGCTCATGCCCCAGAAAGTCAGCAGATTTCCGTGTGAACAGGACTGAGAAGGACTTGCACAGCTGTAACCACTATTGTGGCTGTTTCCATACTTAGCTCCACGGCGTCATTGCCTACAAAGCCTTTTAGGAAAAAAGATGCTCAGTCAAGGGCTTTGAAAAAGGGAGAGTCCTATTTTTACAATTTGTGTCACCATCCTGTGTTTGAAAGTCATTATCCCCTTTCTGAAAACCACTTTTTTTTTTATTACTTTATGGGACTTACAACACAGCCAGGAGGTGATTACACTGCGAGGTGCAATGGTTCAACATGGAGTACAAACACAACAGGGACAGGTGGTGAAGGAAGGTAGAGCCTCTTCTTTCCTTGTGTGTGAGTTTACCCTCCATGAAATCCAGTCTGTGCCAGACTGTGGGATAATCTGCTTCCTTTTCCTGGAGGAGGCTGCTCTTTACAGCAGAGAATTTTGGGATTCTAAATTACTGCATAAATCATGCAGGAAAGGGCTGCTTTATTTTCCCAACTAAGCCCTGACTCTTGTATAAGTCACCTGCAGATGCAACGCAGTTGTTTCCTTCTCTCTCACAGGTACAGGAATCGCTGGAGGCACGGCAGTAAAAGAATCACAAAGCTGGCAACCCTTTAGAAACGTCTTATTCAACAGCACAGTGATTCATGCTCCCCAGTTCTGCAGAGGAGATGGTCACAGAGCTTTTTTCCACTGGGAGGAGGGAGACAAGGGGCAGACAGGCTTGGCTCCACACTCAAGAGAAATGACTGTGAATTTTCTCATCTTTCCCTCAATATTTTCTCAGCCCCTCGATGTGTGGGAGGAAAAGGAAGTTATTCAGGATCTATTATGACTTTCCACTACGTTGCTGCATTTTGGATTAGTGTTTGTCTTACGTCTGCAGCCCATTGTCTCTTGAATGAACGGATTCCTACCTCCCCATTCTGTTATCTCTCCATCGAGGTAGCTGAAATTGCCTGTGAAGAGACTACTTGGGTTTGCTTATCAGGCCTGGGTAAAATTCCTTTTAAATGTACAGAAAGGTTTCAAGGATTAGAGCATGCCTTGGTTTGGGCCTATGGCATCAAAACCATATTTGGGAAATTCCTGGTTTTTAAGCTCTGATATCCATTCAGGAGCAGTAAGATAGGACTATTTAGAGCCAGCCTTACTCAGAACATTTAGGAAAAAGCAAATGAGAGCTGAGACCCTGCTTGCGAAGAGGAAAAATACCCACATAATTTTTAAAACCCCAGTTTGAATTTAGTGTATTTTCTCAGGGATCCTCCAGAAACAATATCTTGATGGTTCCTCATATTTTTAAATCTTTTTAGCCTCTTCACATTATTTATGCTGAGGGAATTCCCTACCCCCTAAACTCTGTGCATAACAAGAAAGATATGTCTTATTTATAAAGCTGTATCGTTAAAAGTATTCCCTATTCTACATAATGTTATGAACTGTTTAAGTACGAGGATTTTTTTTTTTTTTTTCACAAAATGGAAACGAAATGCTTATTAATCTTTTCCAGGTGTGTAAAAGCAAATAAAAAGGCCAAACTCTAATCTATGTTTAACATTTTAAATAGAATTTCGCTGCACATAAATGTATGCTGTGATGCTGACCATTAATTTACCCGTTTTCAAGGTGTGTGGCCCTATTAAGTTGGGAAATTCATCTACAGCTCACACATACGTGCCTCTGTTTCTGGTAGCAGGGGTATTTTGATATGTACCAAACACCAAAGCCTGACATCATATTTTGGCAGGCATGTGGATATTTTGGGTTGTAATTGCTGGCTTGCATGTCAGTGCACTCCTGCTGTCTGTTAACCAGAACCATCTCCTTGTGCTTGGGGGGTTTTTGCCAATCCTTTCTCTGGGCTCAGCAAATTAAGGTTTTTTCACCAGCTAAAAGGGTTTAATTTCTGTGTACAATTCACTTTTGTGCAATGCAGAGATGCCCAACTCTCTGTGCTTCAGCTGGAAATTCATATCCTAAAGTTCTGTGAACATTCTCTTGAACACTTTTACTTCCTCATTTAAGTGCTTGCAGTGAGCATTACCAGTGAAGTGTTTTTCAAGTGTGGGTCTTCTGGGGGTCATAAACAGGGTCCAAAATACCCTCTACAGCCATAACTCTTCATCTATAGCTATACCTATAGCTAAATTGGAGGGGTGGTGGTGGTGGTGGTGGGTGTTACCAGAGATATTTTTCTGTAAAGTAAGGCCATAAACATGGAAAAATGTTGACAGTCATTACCACAAAATGGGTAGAATTTTGGTGGGCAAAATTTTTGGCAGCAATATGAAACCATTTTGATTTCAGTATTTAGAAAACAACCAGGCAAAGTGAAGATTTATTCCTGCTCATGAACAGAAATCTCAGCCTTATCCTAGAGTTTCCTTTCAGACAGAAGGAGCTGCAAAAGTACTCTGTAAAGAGGGTGAGAAATACTTGTGTTTTACACATTATTGAGTCAGATTAATAAATATATGGCTTAGGGGCAGCTTAATTGAAAAGAGCTGAATCTTTTCAGTGATCAGAACAAAACTAATTTTTCTGGAGAGAGGATTTACTTCGAATCACTCTGGTTCCCTCAGCATCGATGTAGACATGTAAATCATTATGTGAAAATACCGTTGATGGATGCTTTAATTCTTGTCTAGAATTCCCTCAAACCAGTTTGTAAGCTGATATTAGTATTTCTTCTCTGGTTTCTGGAAACTGCTGTTTGCTGGTAAAATATGTCAGCACTGAAGAGTTCACTGGAACTTGCCCAGTTGTGCAAACCAAAATGCAAATAATCAGCAATATCAAGTGTAAAAAATTGTATTTCTGGACATATAGTAGTTATAAGAAATACTTTCCCCATTCCCAAAAAGGAGAAACTTGATATTCAGTCCAAGTTAAAGTACTAAACATCTTTAAGAGTTTGACATATTTCATATCTTCACCAAAAGTGGAATGAGGAGGTTTATAAAGTTAATATCACTGATACAGAGCAAGGTTTCAGTATCAAATATGGAAGGAACAGGTAAGAGAACACAGATCTGCTCATTTAAATTTGACTGAGCTTTATAATCTTCCTCTTAAGAATTTACAGGCACATCTCCAATCCTATTTTTGTAGAGAATAGTGAAGGTATTTAAAAAGAGAAAGAGGTCCAACAGCTGACGGACAGTGTTCCTAATAAAAGTGCAAGCACACTGGGTGACATAAAAAGAGCTCAAAATCACCCTTAAAAAATGCAGGTAATGTCCTGGAGAAGAAAACAGCATTATTAATTAGAACTAAATACAGAATTCTATGGAGACAAAGGAATAATCAGAAAGTTTTTCCACAGAAAGGATCTAGAAACTGTAGGGAATCTTTAGGTTATCCTCCAAAAGGATGTGATGTTGTTACAGAGATGTGGACACCAAGAGGTTTGTGTGGGATCCAAAACAGGAGAGTCCTGAGGGATGGGACATCAGAACCATTCCCTTGCACTGAGGCAGCTTTATCCAAGCAATTCCTGGCATAGCTGGAAGTCTTTTGATCCAAATGAAACAAATTAAGGTTGCTCTGAAACTGCTAGCCCAGGTAATTTAATTCTGGTGCGCTGTTTCTTCTCAGTCTCTGCCTCTTTAGAAAAAACAGTGCCAATTTCTACCATTTGCCTCTTGAAGGGCAGATTCTGTCACCCTGGCAGTGACGCATCACT
Organism: Corvus brachyrhynchos; assembly: GCF_000691975.1. Lineage (NCBI taxonomy): Eukaryota > Metazoa > Chordata > Aves > Passeriformes > Corvidae > Corvus > Corvus brachyrhynchos. The sequence goes on from NW_008238314.1 coordinate 577,092, forward strand.
GAACATTTCAGTGCTAAGCAGAGAGAAGGTCCTGGGGAGGGATCTAAGCAGTTCTAATTCTGGGCTGAAATCTGAGTGAAAAGGAGTAAGGACCTCTTAGTTTTGGGAGAAGAGCTATATAATTCCGTGGAATATGATAAAAATCATTTCAAAATCCTAAAGGTGCTGATTTCTTTTTCTTCCCCCAAACCATTGATTCTTTCACAACATAAGTCCCAGAGGCAGATTCCAGTGTTTCTCAGAAGAGTGACAACTGTCCTTGTGTGCTTCCCACATCCATGAACTTTATTTTGTTTTCTTCAAAGTTCACTTAAAATGCAGGATGGAAAAAATTCCCAAGCTGTTATCTAGAGGGAGCTCTTGCCTTTGATTGGAAACTTCCATCATTAAAAAGTGCATAAACTTGTTTGAAAACCGCATTATTCCTGGGTTTAGATGTTTAAATGGAATTGTCATTTAGAGGAAAACTATAAATTATTAGGTGTAATCAGATCTGATACGTTTTGTGCATATACGTGCATACACATGTATCCACAATATATACATATATATAAATTTATAAGAGCCAAAGTTACATTAGAGTGTTTAAGGATTCTATGTGTCTTACAGTGAGCTCTCACAGTGTTATGAAATCACAAAATTTTTCACTAAAGCAACTTCTGAGACAACATTTTAGCTAAGTTATCCTGAGTGGAAATCAGTATTATTTATTTATTTATTTATTTGGATGTTCTCCATTTTTGAAAGAAGTCGATGAGCTGACAGGTTTTTTTGTTTTAGTTGAGCTAAAGAAGTTCTCAATTGCCAAATTGAAATCTGCCCATCAGCCTGGTCTGAATAAGAGTAAGTTTTTCAAATTCTAACAATGGCAAGTATCAATTATCATTTGAAAAACTTCAGCTTAGCAGTGGATTTGAAGGGAAAATTTGTTTATTTAGCAAGGGGAGGTCCTCTGCTGTCTCATCAGCTGGGTGCTGCTGACTGCCTGTCTGGGCATGCTCTGTCAGGCTAGATTTCCAAATAAATGTGAGCATTTTCTATTTATTTTTCCAGATCTTTTTCACTTGTGTAAACCAGAAAAGTTCATCTTATCAACATGAAATTAAGAAGGGGTTTCTTTAGGTTTATTTCTTTCCAAAAAGTGAAAAGCACCTAGAGACGCAATCTCATCCTTATTGTGGTCTCAGCCATACCATTTTCACCCTCATGTTTTAAAACTCCATTTTTTTCACACATTCCAATTAAAACTTAGTAACATCACGTGAAGAGTACAGCTCAGGCTGCACTGACAGCTGCTTGTGATGAATGTGAATGTGTGGGGTAATGTGATGCTTGTCATATAAACCAAAGCTATCTTAGAGCACCCGAGAATTTGGGGCTGCTTTGATAGAAAATATTTATGGTATTTTAGAAAAGAACACCATGAGGGACAACGGCTTCTGGTTTTGTGTGGGGATTAACTACTGGGAAGCTTGAGCAAGTGTAGAAAATCAGAATACAGGAGATGCAGGCTCAGAGAGGAAATGGCTGATAACTGTGAGACATTTCCCTCTGGAGCGGTGGATGGGTTCAATGTGTACAGGCCCAGGCGGAACTGGGAGGGAAGAAGCTGGGCAGACATTTCTTTACTACTTTCAGTACTTTACCACTTTCACAGCAGGCCTGGGCTGTGTGAAAGTTCCTGGAGAAGAGTGGGATACTGTTCATTGCCTAAATTCCTGTTATAAATGTCACTTGTGAAGCTGATGCTGTCTTTGAGGATATTTTTCCTCAGCTTGAAGTGAGTTCAGATGAGCATGCTCTTCCTCTCTTTGCTTGCTGTAGAATCGCAGAATCATCCTAGGAATCATCCATGGCTCTAATCAAATATGTCCATGGAAAAGCAGCTGGAAAAAGAAAGGGAACTGGTCTCCAGCAATTCAATTCTATACAACACAACCCCACAACTGTGGGCCCACAATGAGATCTTGAAGCCCAACAGAGAACTATTAGTGCCTCAACTCTTTTTCCTACATGTTCTGTGAAAAAGATGAACATAGGATGCAGCAGTAAGTAAATATCTGAGTCCAGTTTGTATTTCCTGTTCTGTGTGTGATTGGTTCCCTAAATACGTCTATCATTCTCACTCTCACACAGTATAACATACTGTGCTTTAATATAAATATTAATTTCTGCCAGGTTGGTTTCTAAGTTGCGCCCTCAAACACTGCTCATAGCAACAAAGTTTTGCAGATAGTTGAATCTAGATATCAAAGTCTAGATCTGTTTGGGTGACTAAATCCTGAATTTTCATTTCTTTCCCAAGTAAAACAGTGTTATTTGAGGAATTTGTCATATGATTCAGTTCCATAGAGTAGAGAAAATGTGGTAACAGTCATAAAACCTTGTTAAGTGCACAGCACTGACAGGCTTTTCCTAGCTACACTTTTCCAGGTCCCTACTCTTGCTAATTTTTTTTCAAGATAGAGCAAACATGTGCCAAGTTTATTAGACCCATATCTCCCAGATGCATTCATTAGCCAAGATCCTTCCTGTCTGGAAGGGTGTTCCCAACAAGCGTAGTTTGGCTTGCAGTTGCTGTGACCTGATTCAGAACAGGAAACTTCCAAACATTATTCCCTTCTCTGACAGCATCTGACCTGTTCTGGAACAGAGATGGTCATGAAGTAATCATTAATGACCTTTAATCCTTTGCTTGTATGTTTTAGGGTACTGAATTATTACTGTGTTTCCCTAAGTCCAATTTTTATTGAGAAGTTGAATAATTGTTGCAAGAGTCCATATCAGCTTTTTATTTTAAGTTTTGAAGGAAAGCATGCTTAGGCATGAGTTAATGGCGATAGACATCCCTCACATGATTCATAATATCAATACATGAGGTAAGGATGAGACAAACTTTCAATCACCTCACTTTTATTTAGCAGTTAGAAGTATATGTCTCTAAAAAAATTAAAAATTAAAACCTCAAACCTCTCCTAGAAAATACTGCATGGAAAGAGTTTTGAAAAGGAACCTTTGAGAGGGGACTTGCAAATCTAACTGTGGTTAGATGGAAGAGAGAAATAAAATCTGTGCTTATTAACTCTGATGACATCACAGGCTCAGGACAAGGGCCAGTGATTCCAGCTGCACAAGTGGGCAGAACCAACCTCCAAATCCCCAAACCTGCAGCACACAGAGGAACACAGCAGGAAAAGGAATTGTTTTGTAACACCCTCTCAAGAACTTTAGAATCTGAAAAAAAACCCCAAACCCAAACCTGAAGATCTAGGCCCAGTGAAATCCTCTTCATGCTCTTTATAGTCTTGCTGCTAGATCCTGCAATGCACAGGAAAATAGCACAGGACTGACAGTTCTCACAGAACAACCCCAGGACACCACAACTTCCCCATGAGGAGAAGAGGAGGGGCAGACACTGATCTCTGCTCTCTGTGCCTGGGACAGGACCCAGGAAACAGCTGGGTCCTGTTTAGGTTGGGTATCAGGGAAAGGTTCTTCCCCCGGAGGGTGCTGGGCACTGCCCAGGCTCCCCAGGGAATGGGCACGGCCCCGAGGCTGCCAGAGCTCCAGGAGCGTTTGGGCAGCGCTGCCAGGGATGCCCAGGGTGGGGTTGTTGGGGGGTCTGTGCAGGGCCAGGGGCTGGACTGGATGATCCCTGTGGGGCCCTTCCTGCTCAGGATATTTTGTGTTTCTGTGATCCCACTCATCCTAGAAACCTGGATGGTTTTACTGCAGGGACCAGGGACCACTTGTCACCTGAGCTGTGTTAGCTGCTGATCTCATCTCAGCACCAGCTGTGAGGAGTTTTACATTCTTGTTAAGGTTATTAAAGCCCATTTGTCAAGTGAGCAGAGTTCTGCACACGGCCATGCAGCAGTGCTGCTCGTAATGCTGGGCCATTTTGGTGGTAATGTGTCCAAAGAAGAGTAATTCATCTTGGTAAGTTTTCAACATCACTTACCAAAACATTGCAGCAGCATGACACAACCCAAAGGCCTTAGTGTGCTCAAATGGACACAGGTGCTAAAACTGGAATAACCCAAGCAGCAATTCAGACACTGCAAATCCTGACAAATTATTTGCATTGGGCTTCAGTGTTCCAAGCTCAGGGATTTTCAGGAGTTCAGCAGATCATTAAGTTTGATTTCCAGGCCAGCAGAGGATCTGAAATATCATGTGCTGTGTATCAAAAGAATAACTGCTTCACTCTCTTAAGGGCTAATTGAAAAGTCAACATTGCACCAAGATACTGTAGCTCACTCAACAGATATGTTGTTTTATTTGGGGGTTTTTTGCTATACAGGAATACAGGAGTATTTAGAGGTAATTAACACCACATTTGTTTTGCTGATTGCCCTGAAGGAAAATAAACACATCCCATTTCCTACTATAGCTCACTTAATTCTGCTGCTTTTCTCATCTACTAGGAACGTAAATAGAATAAACATAGCAACAGGAGTCACTCTCTAGTTTTGGAGGCTGTGATGGGACATCCCAAGTGGGTTGACAGAGCTGACAGACTTCAGAGGAGCAGTTCTGGGAACATAAAGAGCTCACCTTTGTGAGTAGGAAGAACTATGAGGTGGAATTCCACCACTTTGATCGTGTTTGTCACATTTGGAGTAGAGGAAAGACATAATTAAGATTTGGTCTTCAGCTCTGCTCTTGTGTCAAATCATCTTCTACGACACTAAAACACATATGTAAAAAATTCATACAGAAAGCAATATAATCACAGCACCACAGAATTAACTAGGTTGGAAAAGACCTTTGAGATCATCAAGTCTGACCTATGACCTAACACCACCTTATCAATTAAACCATGCCACTGAGTGCCACACCCAGTCTTTTTTTAAGCACCTTTTTTTAAACCTTTACTGGATTTCACACACAGTCACATACACAAAAAAAAAAAAAACCAAACCAATAATATTTATATATAGATACATACATATATGCTTTTACCCAGAGCAATCAATACAGAATTTAAAGACACAAAACACATCATTTCATTCTACATTGACCCTGTGTCATTGTGTTTATTCTTTTGTTGCCTGGTGACAGCCAAGGTTGAACTAAATCTCTTTCCTCCCACTCCAATCCTCACTTGA
>NW_008238314.1:582217-601261 GCF_000691975.1 Corvus brachyrhynchos
AAATAAAGTGTCTTGGCATGGGAGAAGAAAACACTGCACTCACAGAACTGGACAGTGCCACCCCTTCCCTCATTCCCACCAGGGGTCAATGAAATTCAAATAAATATGGTGACTCACTCCTTGCTCCGAGCTCCTTCATTCAGTAAATCATGGATTGATTTAGTGAGTGGTGTGGCAGAGAGGCTTGGAACACAGTGAAATGCATGTGCAGGTGCACGATGGGGCTGAGTTGACCCAAAGCTGATTTACTAACATCTTACCATTTAATGGCTTCACTTTTTTTTCCACAGAAGTGTGTGTTCTTATGTAAGCACATGTTTTTGACACTAGAAGGATCGTAGCCACTAAACTTTTATACATCCTCTGTGTATCCTTTTCACTTTAAAATCAGAATTTATGAGCTGGAAATGAATTGCATACTTCATCTGCAGTGTGCTTTTTATTTTAATTCATTCCCTGCAACACCATCACATGGTCCTTTGCTTCATCTGCGTTTCTTGAGCTTCGTTATCATCAAATAGGAGTAGAAGGAAGTTGTGTTTTGTATTTCCATGAGTATATTTCATTTCCCTGGATAAGGAGAGTGGAAAAGATGAAGGGGTGAATACAACTTCATGCAGGAAACCCAACATCCTGACAGGGCACATCTCTGTAGGTTTGTCTGGTTTGTCTTCAGGCCCCTGCTCTGCTGATCCGCTCTGAACTGAGCAGAAATCAACTATAGAAATATGGATGTCATTTGACAAAATGCAGCTGAAACAAACACACTTCAAAGAAAACTTAATGGGGCAGAAAATGTTGTAGCTGGTTCTCCAAGGCTTCTGAAGGAATGGAAGATTTAGGGTTCAGGTCTGTGAAAATCTGAGTACAGGACTCTTCCCTTTACAGGCGTGACTTTGGTAGCTAAGGAATGTTTCCTTTCCTTAATGGGTGTTTCAGTCTTGATCTTTTTCACCTCATTGAGAAGTGGATTTAAGGATTGGGATGAGGACAGGATGATTGCTTTTTGTTTTATAACCGTGTTATAAACGTTAATGACAATAAACATGCAATCAATCAACACTGGGGCTGGAAAGGCTGAAAAAAACCAAAAGACAGAACAACAAAAGACTAACTCAGGTGAAACCCTTTGTGAACACTACCTGAAGCTCTTCTCAAAGAAAAATTTACTATTGTTCCCCCAGTTCTGCCCCTGCTCCCACTGGGAGAAGGGAGGTGATTGAGCAGCTCTGTGGTGCTGGGTTAAACCACAATATCATGTTCTTGAGCCATTGAAAATCATAACTCTGTGATATCACACTGGAGTTCTGAGGTGTGGGATGAAATATGCAGTGGCAAAGCAGCAGGGAACTTTTAACTTAACAAGTTTATCACTCATGGGAAGGGACAGGGATGTTTGGAGATCCATCCTATTTCCTCGTGCTCTACTTCTTTATGAAGAGCGAGGCTTTGGCCTGGGCTGCACCTCTGAACTGCTCAAGGTGGGCGAGGACCAGCTGTTCAAACAAAGCAGAAGTGTCAGCTGCTGGCACACAGCAGAAAACACAGTAAAGAATCCTGGGTATGTAGGCACACTCTGAGAGCTGACATTTTTATAAGGAAAGCCAAGGCATGGGACATCCTAAACCCCTTCCTATTAAAAGGAACTTGGTCAGAAATGAAGCACAGTGGTAGAAATGTTTGACTGCGCTTTAAAATGAGGTTACCATAACACTTGATTAATGCTGCTTGAGTCATGCTGCAATTGCAGTGTATATACAAACTGCTTTAAGATTTATTGTGCAGTAAAAAAGTCTCATTAGAGAGATGTGTGGATATTCAGTGCCATGTAAGTCTCCTTTTAGCTTCAGGCCAGCTTTAAAATCCTGTTCTGTACTTTTTTTGCAAAGTGGCAAATCCAAACGCATCTGACAGAATTCAAGACGATTAGATATTAATAGTCAATTTAATATCCTTTCTGTGGATTAAGGAAATAGCATTACAATCCTTTTAAATTTGGAAAAAGGAAAAAAAAAGCTTTTACATTCCTGATTTTTATAGCCATTCCTGTTTAAGTATGTTGTTTGGGAAATAGGGTGTTTTGGTGTTCTTTTGTGAAACATTTTAATATATTTCACTGCAAATGTGCTATCAGAATTGTTTTATTGTAAAGATGATGGGATATATTTTCCTTTATCTTTCTTGGGAATTAAAGGGAAATACTCTGTGTCAATGTGGGTTCAGGTCTGAATGCTTTACTCCAAACTTTGCTGCAGGTCTGAGGCCAAACTCGGATCACTTGCTAAACAAATTAATTGGAATTGCTTGTTTGTAGTAAAACTGGTTTCTCCGTGACTCATCTTTTATAGAAGTGTGCAGGTTTCTACATCTTTTGGAGCAGATTTTGGTGGTAATTTATAGATTTATACATTATGGGAGATGTCAGCTCTTGTTCTTTTTCCCACAGCACCTCTGTGTCAGTGTCAGGTCAATGCTCATCTTCAAGAAATTCATGTGAGCTATAACCCCCGTGGTGCAATCTGTAACAGAGACCTGTGATCGCAATTTCCTATAAAGTTTTGAAGTCCCCTAATAACTGCTGTAATAGTTTTCTATCAAGGAGAAATAAATAAAGTGGTTGTGAAAACAAAAAGTCCCTCCAATGGCAGTGAGCTGAGTCTCTGCTGTGCTCATCTGCTGCCAGGAGCACTTTCCACTTGGTTTGTTTATGTTCTCCCTCTGGTTTTGTCTGTGGGATTGATACACATGAATTGTTTCCTGGAAAAAAACAAACCAACAAAAACTCTATAAAACTTTTCTAGTAATATTATTTGTTTATCTATTTTTAATCTGTTTATTTTCTTGGTAATAGGCTTTGAGACTACTCTGCTTTGAAATGCTAAATAAAACACTTTTCTATAAATGATAGAAACTAAACCTTGAAGACAATTTTTTTCCCAAGCAAAAAGTAAAATTAATTAAGAAAAAAATTTAAATTACTTAAGAGAAAAAAATCTGCCTTTCTGTTGTGCATCTTTCTTTCTGCCACACACTTCACACTCCCCTCATTTGCCACAAAATGTCTGTACATATCATATTTAAATTTCTTCTGCAATATCTGCTTTAGAGTTATATGAGAAAATATTTATGTACTAATGGCAAGGTAGGAACCCACAGTGTTCTGTTTAGTTATTTTTATCAGAGCAGCATTATAGAATAAATAACCCATAAATTATGTTTGTACATAAAATGTACAAACTTCACCATTGCACCCTTCAACTCTATTTTAAAATTAGCTCTAATATAAACTTCCAAAAGTAGCTGATTTTTAGAAAACATAAAGTTTATGGGATACTTTGTTAAATACTTCCAGTAGCATTAAATCCTGAATAAAATAAATGTCTTAAGGATGTTCTGACTTTTGCCTTAACTGTTGTAGAAAGCTTAAAAATGAGAGTAAAAATTGGCAAAAAACCTGTGATTTTGTCTTTGATAGAAGCAATTATGGCCACTATTATGAGAAACTGAAAGTGAAAACTTTAACTTAATTTCATGTTGTTGAAAGGTAAATTATTCAGGAGTGCTGGGCGGTTGGGACAGATGTTTAAATCTGCTGTTAAGTGTATAAAAGCAGGATTTCACAGTATACAGCAGTGTTCTACATGTCTCTACTATATATTTAGGAAAGATTTGTACTTCAATATTGAAACATTTCAACAGGTAAACTTCTCAATAAGAATATTTAAGTACTCCTTAAAAAAGAAGAGAAATTAGTATTGTATAAGTGGTAGTTTAAACCAAAAATGGGCAGTGAATTCTTGGCTGAGGTTTGTGAATTTTAGAGAACTTCCTGCCTGCAGTGAAGGCCCTAAATGGAGTTTCTTGTGTCTCACAATTTTGTGGAGAGATTTGGGGAAATTTTATGCCAGCTGAAATGATTGAAAATTCCCAGGTATTTCACAGATGTTGTGACAGATATTGGGTGTCACTTGCCATTCCTAAGCCCTTTAATGCCAAAAAAAAAGGTACCAAGTATTTCTAATGCTGACTTGCCCCGTTGTCAAATCTCAGGAATGAGCTGCACTGGTCGTTGCAATAAATCTGGGAATTTTCTCTCGCCAGTACAGTCCTCAGTGGCCTTGCCTTAGAATGACCAGTGCAGGGTTTAATAGGAGCCTCATGTGGTAGCATTTTCCGAGGAATTTCCCAGCCTGCCCTTTCCCGTCCTGCCATGGATCGGGACACCGAGCAAAGAGCGCTCTACAATTTCCTCTCAGCACATTTACAGCTGTTTTTTTCAAGCTCAGCATGTGTGTTTTAGAGGCAGGAGAAGGCCAGGGCACTCCAGGATTGTTGTCTTAAATGAAATTCCAATCAGTCCGAGGGCTGGCTCTCCAGGCAGCCGTTAACTTGCAGGTGTGCTGGACTGAAATGTGCAACGTGGTTACACAAATGAAAGCCAGACCATTTGCAGCTCAGAAATGCTGCTTAATGTGAGGAGAGAAAAGAAAGATAGCTGTGCACACCTATTTGGATGCACACACATAAAATTAGAAGAGAAATGAGATTTTTGGGCAATGCAGTTTCGAACCTACTAATGAAGGGGTATCAGGACACCTTATTTAGGCAGCAAAATCTGACACTTATGGGAACTTTGCCTATAAAATTCCTGCAAGGTACTGTGTTATTTTTTGCTACCCACCCATAACATCCACTGGTGGAGCGTTAATTTAGACCTGGTTTGTCTCCTGACTGTTTGTTTGCTATCTCTGGATTTTAATTTCTCTGAAATTACGTTTGTTTCTGAGAGCACAGTGAGAGCTCTTGATTGTGTTTAGCCCTGCACATGAAGTGGGTCTGAGTGGCTGACAATGACTACAAACTATCAGCTTTCGAAAGAATGAAGAGATCTGTGAAGAGCACAGAAGCTTTCACTTATTAGGAGTGTATTTCCCATCCCAGGCCAACATCAATAATCCCAGAGCTGGAGCTCAGCCCTGAGATCTCCTGCAGTTATGTGCAACACAGCTGGCCCTCTGTTGAAGATAAGGATGGTTTTGCTGAGGTAATACTCATTACAGGATGCCTTCCTCCTGTTTTTCTTTGCCATCTGGTTACAAATGGGTCTCTTTTCTCAATGTAGGATTATTTCAGATATTTGCCAGAATTCTGATTCTTTAGCTTATTGCCATATGTTGCTGCTGCCTGCTGTCTGATTAAAAGCCATAAAACAAGCAGTTTGCTTCAGTTTCCAGAAGAGACGGGGATGTCCATAATCAGCACAAGACTTGCAGGAATTTGAGACAATTCCTTAACAACTGAACATAATCATTGCTGAGAGCAAACACGTTCCACATGGTGATGAGACCTGGGATACTACTTTTCATCCAGGTGTGTGTGATACCTTCAACTATAAGTGAAGCTGTCCTGACAAAATCACCATAAAATTAAAACTACCCCAAATTTTTCAGATGAAGAAACTGAGAAAAATACTGTGACCTGTGTAACTCCAAACAGGAGCCAAGAACTGAACCAGAAACTGAGTTTCAGTCAAGTGCCTTAGTCACAAGCACGCCCATAATCAGAACAGGCTGTTTTAAAGGCCATTTGTGTTTGTTTCTCTCCTTCCCATCAGTCTGCTTGTCATCAGAAAGGAACCAAAGGAGGAACTGAATGCAAAAAGGAAATATTGAGGTGGATTTTTTACAGTAAATTCAGATGTCTTTAGTCTGTAATAGATAAAATATAAATAATTTAGCTTATTAGAGGACTGAAAAGGTTGCATCAAAAATGAACTGATTTTTTGGTATACTCTTGCCAGTTTTCACATGTTTTGGATGGAAAATGAGGTCCATACAAGGTGGTGTTCTTCATTTCGGTTTTTAGTACACAGTGAAGTTCCTCCCCTACACTGAAGCCCACCGGTCTTTTCCAATAATAAGGAAAAGCTTTAGTTTCCCATCAGACTCCTAAGTTAGCATACATGAGATCCACATTTACTTTACCAGCTACATGGAACAAAGGAAAATTCTCAGTTATGTGATAACTGAATGCAAAAGCTTTTGGGATGGCCTCTTTCTGTTTCCTTCCCACAGAAAATTTTGGAAGGACATATTTATCCACATTATATATTTTCCAAAACCAGCGCAAAAGCCTCGATTTATAATTACCAAGTAGCAGCTGGACATATCATTTTAAGTAGGATGTTTATAATCCCTTGATAATATTCAGCCAAATGGATTTTTTTCCTTTGGTTTACACTGAACTGATGAAACACTTTTCTTGAACAACATCTGTGATTAAGAGAGTCTGTGACCTTTTCTTTGTATTTGAGGATTTTAGACCCTCATTCTGTGGTTTCAAACCATTCAAGGAGTCCATCATGGAGAAACTTTGCACTAACATCTCCTGGAGGTGAAATCCTGAGTTCTTTTTTTCCCTTTACCACTGCCAGCTGTGCTGTGCAGATGTGCAGCCTCCTTCCTGCCCCACCAAATCCTCAGGCTGGGGAATGGTGACCCAGCTCAAACCCTGGATCTCCCTATTGCTGTCCTTGTGACCTTGAGAAGTTCTTCCCTTCTGCTCAAACTTTCCTTTTCCTCACGGAGTGATTGTGTTTTCAGCTTTTGGTGTGAGATTTATGACCTAAATATTAGGTCTGGATTTCTGCTGATTTATTTATTTCTTAACAGGAAATAGTGGCCATCAATATTACGATTCCCCTTTTACAGATCTCATGGCAAAAACACAGAGTTTATATTTACTTATCAAAAGCACACCAGAGGTTGCCTGATGAGGCAGAAACTTAATACAGATCCCCCTGACCCAGCTTAGTTCCTCCGAGAAAACCTTTGAAAAAGAAATATTGCTGGGTTTTTTCTCTTGTCTCTTCATCTTCTCTCCTCTGACTCCTGCTGCTCATTTCTACCTGATTGTATCTAAACAATCACGATGAGTAAGTACTACAAGTTCAAATCTACCAGACAAAAGGAATAGGTCAAAAGTTTCACATTTTTTACACTGTTACAAGTGAGCAAAAATAAAGAGGCCTGGGAATCAAAAGAGAAGGTAACCTTCCAAAATCAGGGTATAAAATTTTGGTGCAGAAGCAATGGTTTAAGGATCATTGAAAAATGATCCATTTTTCATCATTGAATCATAGAAAATCTGCTGGGTTTTGACATCTTGTGCACCTGGAGCTGTCAATATGAGACATTTTCCCACTGTGTTTTCCTTCCAGAACTACATGGCCTCAGCTGGTAACAAACACTTCTCATTGTACTGAGGGTCATTTCCCATTAAGAACTTCTTGTTAGTCAGAGCAATTTTGGTTTCTGAGTGTGTTTCTAGAAAATGCTGGTCAGCTGTTTTGAAACCTTCAGTTAGCTGGGTTACTGATCCTCATACATCAGGGGGTTTTGTCAAGAAACTGTGGAAAAGATGTTTGTGCTTTTTATTTTCCCACAGTAAAATGAGTAATTTTGAAATGGCAGATCCCATGGCCCTCTGCTTGTCAAGCATGTTGTTTGATCCATATTTTTGCATCCATGTCTTCTGAGTCATTCAGAGAATCATGGAATGATCACAGAATGGTTTGGGTTTGAAGGGACCTGAAAGATCACCCAGTGCCACCCCTGCAGGGTGGAGGGCAGGGACACCTTCCACTATCCCAGGTTGCTCCAAGCCCCATCCAAGCTGGCCTTGGACACTTCCAGGGATCCAGGGGCAGCCACAGCTTTCCTGGGTAACCAATTTTGGCTTGATCTCAGCTCCTTTCAAACTATCTTGCAAAATAATGCTGGAAATTGGGACCAGGAATTAAGGATGGAGCTCCATGTTTGTCCCCTGCAATTCTGCACCATTTGCTGGTTCTAATCTCCTACCTGATGGTGATCTCTAGTGTGAACTCATGGAATTTCAATGATCCAGAAAGAAGGGTTGGTCCGTGCTGTGTAATGGTTCAATCCTGCAAAGTGTGCACCTTGTTTTGCCAGTTGTTTTATACTGACATTTTTTGAGTTTTTAAGAAAATGCTCCAAATCACCTAGAATGGATAAAAGGAAGTATTTAGGGCACTCTGTGGGGTACATCAGCTCAGGTTGCTGTAAATTAGATAGCTCAGGAAACTGATGAAAGGAAAGCAACTTTGGTGCAGATGATGCTTTGCTGCAGAGCCTGCCAAAGACTGTTGACTTTTCCTTAATATATTGGGTTCACAATATTACATCTGAATACACAGAAATGCAGAATATCCTGAGCTGGAAGGGACCCACAAGGATCATCTAACTCCTGGCCCTGCACAGGGCATCCCAACAATCCCACCCTGCTGTCCAAACACTTAATAATATGTTTAGTGATTCAGAAAAGCATTAAAACTGAGGGAAATTGTGGGTTTAGGGTCTTGCCTTTGCTGCTTCTTGGAGAATTGTAACATTACAAGTTTTGGGTCACTGAGGGATGCAGATTTTTACCCTTTACTGTTCTTAACTTTCTATTACATTTCATTTCCAAGGGATATTTTTTGGAACACGATGCAAAATATATCCAGTGAGAGGAGAGGCAGAGAGGCAGAGAGTCATCTCCAATATTTCCATGCAAAGGGAAAATAATTTCCTATTTGTATCCAGGCATGGTGTGGATTTCTCACAGATGCCTTCATTGCATGCACTAAGAGGAAGAACAGCAGGGAAGGTGGTATTTACTGTATTTCTTCCACCTGTGCTGAGCAGCCACGCTCTGTAGCACTGGATAAACCAGGAAGAAGATTGCTGGGAAAGTGGTGTAATCTTATATACACATTATTATGGGGTGAGTTAAGATACTGGACTTCAAATCACTTTACAGCCTAGGGGGAAAAGAAATTTTCTCTTCTGGGCTGGCAGTTGCATAAAATGCAGCCTTTTTCTGCAGGGTTTCACCCCTAAAAGATTTATTCTCTGTTTCCTTTTCATAAATCCCAGATGAACTTTTAAATCCAGGATGGTTTGAAGCCACTGAACTTTCATAAACCTTGCTCTAGCAGCTGATTTGCATGGAACACAGAAGTCTGAGGCAAGAATGACTGCAGACTAGAATGTACCATAGATCTATGCCAGAAGCTTTGAACTCAGGTACAAGTGAATAATTTCCAAGTACTCTGGCCCACACAATGGAATATTTCCTGTCTGGATGAATTACACACTGCCTGGGTGGGCTTGTGAATGGTGAGAAAAAAACCCCCCAAAGATTAAAAAGTCCCTGCTGTACTTAAGTGAGGGAAGCAACCCAATGAAACCCTGAAATGCCAGGGCTGCTGCAAATGCTTTAGGTTTGTCCTGCCACGAGCTGATCAAAGCGTACGTGAAAGGCTGCAGCATGGTTTGCTATACAAAACACCCTCATCATCTCTTTTTTTTGCAGCAATTTTACACAAACAATCAGTTTAACTTTTCTTCTCAGTGTCTAGATTGAAAAGAAGAAAAAAAAGTATACAACTCTCCGGTTCCTATTATTGAACCACGTCATTTGAACATCTGCTATCCTTAGGTGGAGGCTGAGGAGGGGAACCAAAAAGTGATGTCAGCTTCAAATCTTCCCATTTCTGAACAGAGGGGGATTTCCACCTGGTGAGAGTTAGAAAGAAGTTTCCCTGGACTCCTTCAAGTTCCAGCCCCTGTTGGCTGTGGGATGTTGGGCCTCAAGTAGCCAGTGTTGATCAGGGCTGTAGAGCATCTTCATGTTGTTTTGTCACACACCCTGATTGATCCCACTGGGTGGATTTCTGGGAGCGTGGCTGCAGGAGGAAAAGCTTTATTTTGCAGAAAGTGCAGTGTGTCTTCCTTAGGGCTAAAAGTGAATTATTTCTCATGGCCCACTTTCAAAGTGTTTGCTCTGGTGGAAAGCCGAAGTGTCTCATCTGTTGCCATCAGAGCAGCGGTTTGTTTCCATTTAACCCTGTGCAAGCAGCTGATGGGCACCCATCATACCCCCGAGAACTCAGAAATCCACACATCCCATTCCACCACTTCCTACAGTAACTGTGCCACCTTCCCAAAAGAACCAGGTTTGTTTTGAATCACCTCCGCACAGTGGGGACCAGTCTCTCCAGTTGCTGATCCCTGAGAAAACAGGAAGAAACAGAGGAGAGTCCCATTGCAGCACCATTTCCAAGGGAGGAGGTGGAAGTCAATTTGCTTAATATCTGTGAACCAGCCTTCGAGATGAGCTCATGGTGTCCATGAGGAAGGAGGCTCCAAGCCCTCATGTTATCCTTCTCAGTTTATTATGTTTTCAGCTAAAATTTAATGTAACTGAACAGTTTGATCCAAGATTAACAAAAATCAATCCCTCATGTAACTCCATTAAATGCATTGGAGTTGCACCAAGCATGACTTTGGCCCATTCAGTGTTTTCTCTGAAGATGTGAGTCATCTTTAACATAACTTCACTGATTTAACATTTTGGACAACAGACTGATACCAGCAATTCTACAAAACCTCAGAAGTCATCCTCAGAAATTTCCATAACCCCATTTTTTTCAAAACCACATGGAAACATCAGAACTTGTATAGAACACTCATAAATATATGATTTTAAGGCATTGCTTAGCACTGAAGTTTCTGGCAGTATTTTTCCTCTGAAATAAGGGGGCTGTTGTTCCTAAATCTCACTTTTGTGATTTTGAATGTGATCTCTCAGGCCCTCTGTCTAAGCCATTCCTTGTCTGTGCGGTTTTGGTACTAAATAGGATCTGCCCTGTGAGTAGGATGGTTTAGTCTGATTTCCCAGAAGAAAAATGACGTCAACATGTAAATTCTACTTTCAGTTGGTAGAAATTGGCAGCATTTTTTGTTCAAACACCTCAGCCAGGTTTTCTGAATCTAAACAGATTTCCAGTTGTATTCTTATAGATCTATCAAAATGGTTTAGTTCAACTTTCATTGACAGTGACCTCAAGACCAAGTTTTTATTCTGATTTTTTCTGCAATTTACCCCTTTATCTGATGATTTGGCCAAGATGTTGAATTTCAGTCTTTTTCATAGTAGAATTAATATTTCTAAGTACATATAATCACATATTTATTATTTCATAATGGACGAAAGGCAATCCTTAGAACTTGAACTCAACAAATATATTAGAGAAGATCTTTAGACTGAGTTCACTAATGCTGAATGTCTTCAGCAGAAAGAAATCTTTTATCCTGGGTATGGCAGTGAGGAGTGCCATAAAAGAATATGAAAAATGAAACATTTTCTTTGTTTTAGGGCCAGATTTAATAGAAGAACTGAGAAGCTGGGAAACACTTGTTCTAAAACTAAAGAGGTCTCCATAGCAAAATTATTTGAAGAGTTGCATAATTTATTTGGAAAACCACCAGAAGAATTAGAAAATTTTTTATAGGAAGGAGGACAATTTATCCATGGAGCTTATGAAAAATTCACTGTCCTTGGCTCCTTGAAAAGTGAGTCCTTTCTTCTTGACACAGCAATGAAAATCATGGCAAAGAGCTGCATAAAGTGTATTTTGTCATTATGAAGACTAGCTAATCATTAAGTCAGAGTTAATTTAAGGATCATTTCCTCCTCTGAAGACAAGGCCTTGATCTAGAAGCAGTGTGATTCAATGTATGTCCCAAAATCTTCTTGCTAAAGGGGAAATCTTTCTTCCTTAATGCTCACATATTTGTAAGTTCTCTTGTGTGCTTATCTTTGTTCCTGTAATGAAAGAGGAATTCATTCAGCAGTTCTTGCTCAGGCTTTCTCTGTGACTGTGGTGAGTCACAGCTAAAAATATTGAAGAGGGTATTTTTGGGAGTATTGGGAGTATTTGAGATGTTCACCCAGAATTTAGGATGAATTACAATAAAGAAAGTGGATGTTGGATCCCGTTGAGTCACTGAAGGAATTCCATGGAAAAAGCCATGAGTGACTAAGGAACCCTGATGTGTTTCAGCAAAAGAAGGGGAGGAGAAGCAGTACCTTTATCTCATGGAGTTAATAAGTGAGAATTTATATTTTCAGGTGAAATTTGCCCTCTGTGCTTAAAGTAATCTTAGCTTAAATGTACGGAATTATCTACATGGCATATGTCATTACATAAGCTCATCACAGTATAATCACCATTGTGCACTTTAAAACTTTGATTTTTGTGGTTAAAAAGTGCCACTAAGGATACTTTGGGTTTTTGGTTATTCTTTTTTTCCTGACCTGCACCAAAAATCTCACAGATCTGAAAGTAGTAAAACTAATCTGAGCCTCTATTCTGATCGGTATCTTATGTTTAGGTTATCTAATATTATACTCTTAAAAAAACCTCCCAAAACTAAACAGGACCTTTCCCTCTGTTATTTTTGAACATCCACTGTGTGATTGAATACATTGGGATTGCAAGTCCGAGACTCAGAATTCATTAATCACTATAACCACGATTAATTGCGTGAGCATGTTTCCTTCCTTTTTCTTTTTGAACTTCTGGTCTCGTTTCCCTTTTCTCAGAACCCTCCTTCCAGCAAAATAAATGCAGGTGGCTCCTGGGCTCCTCTACTTTCTACTCCTTATTTGCTAAGCTGACTACAAAGCAGCAAGAAAACTCCTGGAGCAGAGGACATTCCTGGTTATGCCCTCAGTTTGTTTATATCTGGTGATATAAACTACAGTGTCTCACACAGCTGCAGGGAAAATCCAAGATATTCAGCAAAAAAATGCTTAGAAAAAGGATCAAACAAATTAGCAAGTTTTTACTTACCTGAGAACAGATGTTTAAAATGTACCAGCACCTGTGACATATGAAAACAAAAGAATATATGGTAGTGTCATGTCCAGTGCCAAGAGCTTCCTCCAAATGGTGAAACAAGTGGAGCTTTTATACAATTTGAAAACTGGAGGTGGTGAAAAGAGTGTTATGGTGTGAAATGAAGGACCATTAATTATAAAACATTAATCTCGTAAGTAATTTCCAGGTCTATTCAATTATGCTCTTTTTTTTCCAAAACTACAGTCACAAAATCTCCTTGGTTTTAGCTGAAGAAGGGTGAGAGTTATTTGAATACTTGCAATAAGGCCACTTAGCTAAAAACCTGTGTGTTTCATTGGATTTATCAGCCAAAACTTATTAATTATGCATATGACTTTCCCACTATTCCACTATAAACCCACATCCACTTATTTCTCTATATATTTGGGGGAACTTGAGGCATTGCAGTTTCCCCAGTGTAATATCTTGAATTACATTTATTTAGCAAATAGAACAGAACTGCTGCCCCACTTTTTTCTGTTGTGCTGGAAGAATTAGACATGGAAGGTGTTGGGTCTCCTTAAAATACAATTACAGGCACAGCTTTTGCTTCTAAGAGTTTGCAGAATTCTGGACCCAAACTGTCTGGAATGCAAATGTGATGGGAATTTCTGAACTCCAGTAATGCCTCAAACCCATCAAGATAGGTGGTAATGCACAACTCAGCTCCACTGAGAAATATCTCACTGTTTTTCTTGATTAAGTCAAAACTGCCTTGAGGGGCTCATTACGATGAAATCCATCAGATGTTAAAGAATTTAGATCAGAAGGGAAGAGGGTGGTGCCTCCAGCCCTCGATGTGTCCCCAGCCCAACTGGTTTCAGAACAGCTGTGAGTTAAACGTTATTCACACCGTTCAGGCCTTGAAGCACTTCTCAGATATGTCAAGTTTTCCAGCCCTTAAAAACCACTTCTTTTGCCATTTGGTTCCTGATTTACACTGGAGACCATTTGACTCATCACTAAATTATCTTCAGGCTGTAATACTGAGGGGATTACGAATAACTCCCTTTATAACTATTAATCCTATTGCATATTGTGGTTCTGTTTCTCAAACATATATATTTTATTGTTAAAAAAACAGAGATCAGTAGAAAAATGTACATGGGTGTCAAAACAGATGTATTTTGTACTTTTGGACAATCCATGATCTTGTAAGTCACCATAACTGTAATTAAATTATCTGAGGCAGAACTCATTCTTATTTTACCAGGCAGAATGCAGGTTTGGATCTGGCAGATCCATCTGGATTAATCTTCAATTCCTCTGACACTTTAATTTGTAACCATTTAATCATAATACAATAGCAAGGAGTTTTTAACCTTCCTTGTGCTTCTGCAGCTGGGCTGAAGTTTGATAATATTAGTTCAATAAACCATATTGCTAAAGGAAACATGGTCTGGCAGAAGACCCATCCCTGTTGGTCATTTGCTTTGATCATATATTGGTTTTGCCACTGGATTTTGTGTTATTCTGATACAACTGATCTAAACAATTATTTGATTTATATATTTTAATCAGCATCATTCATCACAGGGGATGTTACACTGAAACGAGCTTACTGTATTTTTAATAAAGAAAAAACAGATCAGGAAAATTGGATACAAAAAAAGTTCAAGACCCCTCTACCTCTTTTTCTGTCCAGTTTCAGAAGCTGCATTCTGGCTTTTTAAATCCCTCCATGGAACCCCCGCTGTGTGTTCAAAGCACAAAACAGCTCCTATTTTCTATCTGCTTCACGAATAAGAGTCTGATTTCTAAAGCCTGGCTCTAATTCTGTCTGCCTTAGACACTGATGGAGTGTCTACCAGCACTGTGTGCTTTTCTCGTTCCCCAGATATGGGCACTTCATGCCCTTCTGCCTCCTAACTCCTGCTCCATAGGGCAGGGATTCGCTGCTTGTCGCACACTTGGAGCACATCTCCCATGAGGAAAGGCTGAGAGAATTGGGATTGTTGAGCTTGGAGAAGAGGAGCTTCAGGGCAACCTGATTGTGGCCTTCCAGGGCCTGGAGGGAGCTACAAGAAAGATGAAGAGAGATTAATTACAAGGGCCTGGAGTGAAGTGGCTTCAAATGGAGAGAGTGGGTTTAGATTTCATATTAGGAAGAAATTTTTCCCTGGGAGGGTGGGGAGGCCCTGGCACAGGGTGCCCAGAGAAGCTGTGGCTGCCCCTGGATCCCTGGAAGTGTCCAAGGCCAGGCTGGATGAGGCTTGGAGTAACCTGGGACAGTGGAAGGTGTCCCTGCCCGTGGCAGGGGGTGGAACAAAAAGGGTTTTAAGGTCTCTTCCAACCCAAACCATTCTGTCCATGAATCTGTGATCTGGCAGCCGCAGTTTGTCTCAGGCAGAGAGAGAATCCCAGAATCCCAGAATCCCAAAATGGGTCAGGTGGAAAGGGCCCACAGTGGGGTCATCTGGTCCAACCACCCTGTTCAGGTTGGGTCATCCCAGAGCACAGGGCACCGGATTATGTCCAGAGGGTTCTGGAATATCTCCAGTGAGGGAGACTCCAAAAGGTGATCCATTTTCCTTGGGAGCTATCTTTTCAATCTTCAAAAGCATCAATCTGATAGGCTTCGGTTTTGCAATCTGAAATGTTACAAAGGAGAGCTTTGTCCCCAGATCTTGTCTCAGTATAAATTCGGAGTATTTGAAAACCTTTGAGCGTGCACATTCTGAAACGGACAAAATGATTCACTCCTTCCTTCATCAAATGGATAATTTGTCTTAATTCAGAAGATAAAGTCAGAGATGAAGTAATCCCCTAAATATTGCATACTGATGAGATAGGTTTGGGGTTTTGTGAGTACTTTATGGTACTAGGTTGTAAACCAGAGGAACAATAGCCAGCGGAAGTAACATTGCCCTTTAATTGGGGGGTAAGTCATTCCAGTGATTAAATCTGAATCAGGCACTGGATGAATGACATTATTATCCACTGCTCCCAGGGAGCAACTTCCAATGTGGAGATTGCACAGAGGTTTGGGAGGGCTGGTTGGGGTACAGCAGGATTCAGTGAGACAAAGCACACACTGTTGGGTCCAGCTGACATAATCTGTTCTCTCCAACAATCATGAAATGTTCACCTCTTTGACTGGAGAAAAGAGCAATTTGTGATTATTAAGTGAGACATTCTGGAAGCGCTCTGCTCCAAAAGACCAACAATAACTCTTGGGTTTAAAAGAGCTACAGAATGTCCATAGATGAGGTTGATTACCAAACAATAGATTAAATCATGCCTGTCACAAAGCTCAATGTTGCCACATTGGTGCACTGATTAATGGCATTTGGCAACTCTCCGAGTGGCCATTTGCCATTCATTCGTGAGTGCCCTCTGGAGTACAATATGAGAGTGACCTGTTGGGAAAAGGAATTTTTTTTTGTCATCTGTTCATTGTTTCTACTGGGGTAACAGGGAAAAACTGGGGGTGGGTGAAGCCAAGACCTTCAGTTAGCTGTGTCTTAGTGAACACAAATTGAGAAACTGAGGGAAAATCAGTTGCAATCAAGACAGTAAAATGCAATCATTTAAATCATAGATGACCCAGTTGTTTCTTCCACAGCACTTCAACTATCATATGATTGAAGTAATTTGGGCATTGATAATTTTTTTTGCTCCAGATATGGAAATTTCTGATGGAAACTTTGTCAAAAACACTTTACTGGTATATTTCAGCCTTTTGTTTCGGCCTTTCATTCAGAACCCCAGAGGTTCTATGGAAGTTCACGAAGTGCTGCATCTGTGGGAAAGACTCAGCCTGGAGAAGTTCATGGAAGACTGTGTCCTGTGGGAGGGACCCCACGTTGGAGCAGGGGAAGGGTGTGAGGAGTGCCCCTGAGGAGAAAACGTGTAATGGACTGACCACAACCCCTTTCGCCATCCCCCTGTGCTGCTGGGTGGGGGGAGGAGGGAGAGAGTTTGGAATTAAAGCAAAACTTGCAAAGTAGGGAGGGGAGGAGGGAAGGAGGGATTTTTTAAGACTTTCTTTTATTTCTCACTATTCTGCTCTGATTTGATTTGTAATTAAACCAATTTCCCCAAGCTGAGTTTGTTTTGCCCATGCAGTAAGTGGTGAATGATCTCTCCCTACCCTGATCTCTACCCACAAGCCTCTCATGATATTTTCTCTCCCCTGTCCAGCTAAGGAGAAGTTTCAAAATAGCTTTGGTGGACACCAAACACTGCTTGACTAAGAATATGGTTTCTTTTCCTGCAGACAAATCTCACTTGTCACACAGGAGATGTGCTGACAGAGTTAAGCTCCCAAGAATTTAATCCATAAAATGTTGGACAGGAAAAAAAAAAAAAGGAAGGAAGGAAAGAAAAATCCCACAGCTTCACAAATTAGTTGCTTACAGCTGGCATTTCACTTGTTAATAATTTGCTGACAGGCCTGTGTGATTGATAGGAGATGTAAAGATATTCAGAATATCTATAACAGTTTTATCTTGCAGGGTTTTCAAAGCAATCTTCACTGTCTTATTCTGAGAAATGGGCCAAGCTTTATTAAATTCACTCTGATTCCTCTGGGATATGACTGCGCACTGGTCTGAATTATTTTCCAAGATGTGGACACAGGAATTATGGCAGCAATGAAAATCTGAAATACCTCTTGAGCCAATTAAGCTAAGAAATATGCAGCTGAGATGAACATGTCCCAAATTTTGTTAGTGTAACAGTGTAACTTATATCCCCCAAAAGGGAGGTCATCCTAGGAATTTTTCAGCCACAGGATGTCTGATGGAAAGTGTGGCATTTAAGATGAGAGAGATACCTGGACCAAAAGTGTCTTCAAACAATTTAACCACATTAATGAGCACAGGCAATTTCATGGCACTTTCTGATTTATCAGCACAGCTGTCAAAATCAACTATTTTGTCAAACGTTTAAATACAAATTTAAAAAAGAACAGAATGCTTCCAAGTAGCAGGAGCATGCATATTCTCATAGGTTCCATCATCAAATAAATACAGGTATTAAAAACATAACAATTGGGGTGACTGAATCACATTTTCAAATTTGAATAGCATGAAAAATGGAGAAGAACCTTGCTTTGTGTGAAGTACACACCATCATGTATAAGGAAAATATTTTGGATTTTTTTCAGGAAACACATTCCTGAAAAAACACATTCCTGAAAAACCGTGTTTCTCCAAGGTTTCTGAGGAATAGTCCTATGAGCTATTTTTAATTTGTAAAATTCCTCTAAACTTGGCTGTGTTTCCTCTATAACCTGTTCTTAGGGCTCTGCAGGGATTTTATGGCTTCTGCTGTTTGGAAATTTCTTTGGAATGTGCAATCTGTAGATACTCCTAGAAGTCAGGAGACATATCCTGAATTATTAACTTTGTTCTGGGTGTTGTTTAGGCAATCATTTAGGATTTTATCCAGTACCCTCTGAAGTCAATTCACAAACAAGGTAAGGATGAAGATCAGCACCTTTTCCTCCCTGTCTGCGCATGCAGCCTGCAAACCATGGGCCAGAATTCTCATTTATACTCTCAATACACAAAATATGTTGTGGTGGGACAATGGTTGTGGCTGGAGACTGTAGGAGGTGCATTATTAAGGGATGTTTTATCTCATTAAAATCAGATCTTTTAGCATCCTGCTGCATCTATGGAAGTAGCATTATGAAATGAATTCAGTGAAATCCAGCTATTTTCATGGGATATAGCCACAGAAATAATTCCATCCTCTTACAAGATAACTCCATTGAAGCATTTAACATGTGCACCTCTCTGCTAAGTAAATTTTTTGTTTTACATTTTCCAGGCCTGGCTGTATCCCAGTTCATTTATTTCCAACTGGGTTCAATTTCCAGGGGCAGGCAACTTCCTATGGTGCTTTTTGTCCAATAAAGGTGAAAATAATGTTCTCCAACCAGCACTATTTAAACTGGCATGCACATGTGGCTAAACATTTTAAGTCAAGAAAGAATGCACACTGGCTGGAAATAGTATGAAAACTGATATTCCAAATGGGGGAAAATGCTAAGTGTTCAGTGTAATGTAAGTTTTACATTGTCCTTATTATCAGGAATCTTTTCCAGTTCAGATTTTTTGCCTAAGGGGGCAAATCTTCAAGCATGAATTAAGAACAGAAATACGAATTCTGAAAGAAGTGAAGGACAATTTAAACACATGGTCAAGGAATCAAGCAGGCTCCTTCCTCAGAGCAGGCCCTCACTTGAAATTAAAGACTCAATCTTCCCATCATGATGAGCCTAATAAAAGCATAATTTTTTACTGAGGAACAAATCATATACACCAGACCTAAGGATCTCATTA
>NW_008238314.1:601272-614577 GCF_000691975.1 Corvus brachyrhynchos
CTTGTCCTGATAATTTGGTTCTGGGCCCTGGCAGTTTACTTTACTTACAAAGTGGTAGGTGAGAGAAGAAAAAAAAACCCAGCCTTTCTGATATTGATTCTGGTGGCTTAAACATAAAATATTTTTCAAGTTTTTCCCTTGTTCTAGGGGCAGTGAGGGCTGTTTGCCAGAGCTGTGAGGAGATGGGGTTCAGCTGTGGCAAATCACTGCAAATTTATTCCTGGTGTGGAGTCTTTAAAAAGCACCTGAAGGCACTTTCCTGGGAGTCACAGGATGTTTGTTTCTGGCTTGGTCTTCTGGAGGGTCCTGCTTTCAGGTAAGAGAATGTCTCTCCAGAGACGTAAAATTCTTTGAAATATTGTGTTATC
Organism: Corvus brachyrhynchos; assembly: GCF_000691975.1. Taxonomy (NCBI): domain Eukaryota; kingdom Metazoa; phylum Chordata; class Aves; order Passeriformes; family Corvidae; genus Corvus; species Corvus brachyrhynchos. The sequence goes on from NW_008238314.1 coordinate 601,641, forward strand.
CTTCTTTTCTGTGTTAGTGGTTCTAGATTGCCTTAATACTGAATAACCATGTGTCTGCTTTCAGGTAAGAGAATGTCTCTCTAGAGACGTAAAATTCTTTGAAATATTGTGTCATCCTTCTTTTCTGTGTTAGTGGTTGTTCTAGATTGCCTTAATACTGAATAACCATGTGGAATTTGGCTGTTTTGGTTGCAGTCTATGGGATTAGAAGGTCTGAGGGCAAGCACCCATCAATATTCAGGTTTTGTGCCTTGAGATGCTGCAGATCCTCTGTCCAAATAGATCATCCTGGCTGTTTGTTGCACTTTGCTGAGTGGTGCCTGAAAAGACAGGGAATGTTTTTCCAATTTATCCTAATGTTTTTAAAGGAACATTTCTATTAAAGGTAACACTTAAGCACTGAAATTTCTCCTTTGTGGTAACAAACCTGTGTATGGCTTTCATTCAGAGGAAAGTGCTTTACCCCTCCTTTTTAAAACAGGGAAAAGTGTAGAGATTTTCACAGCTCTCATTATTCCTCTCTGTCTTTTGATTAGTCCCTGACATAGCCCACAGTCTCTAGATCTCAGCAATAGAATTAAAATACAAGAAACATAAAGTTTGGCAGCAAAAGAAAAAAACCTAAACTGGTTTAATGGTAGTGAAATCTTGATCTGCTCTTTCCTTGTGCTTGTAATCAGTTAATGTTGAATAGCCCTGCAAGACACTGATCCTTTTGACCTTTCTACTTCTGAAGCAGAAAATATTTAGATCTTCCTTGCATTTCCTGTTCAAATAACGACCATTTTATTTAATTGTATTATTATTTTAGACCACACTACTGTGCACATTTGTATATTTAGTGTGGCGTCCCTGAATCATCCATGACCAAGAAGTGTGAGGTCAGTTGTAAAAATATTTGGCTTGAACTGGGCAGGCAGCCACAGGAGTCTTTGCCTGTGTTTTATTTACTCTTAAAGTCATTTCTGTTTATTTCCTGTGCTTAATAGATACTGTACTTGACCTCCTTTTGATAACAACCAGCAACAGCTCTGTTTGCAGTGATATCACTTTCATTCAATCATAGATTTAAATGGTTCTGGTTCTTTTTAAACAGAAACAGTATTATTAAGGTCAGATTGTACTGAGGTGTTCAAAATTCTGCTCTAAAGACTCCCTCTGCGTAGGTGAGAAGGTACTTGTGAAGTGCAGGGGAGTATTAGAATCCACCACCCCACATATATTCATATAAAAATTCATATTTACTTACTGAGGGTGTTGGTTATCCAGAGTACTCAAAGAATTTTTCCTGTAAAGGCAAAAATTGGCACTATTTAAGAGGAAAAGAAGAGCAGCACTGCACAGATTTTGGTTTTCACTGCTTCTGATATGAGAAGTAGCCCAGCATACAGAAGTGGCAAGATGTATTTGTTAACTTTTTTTTAACAAACTCTAGTATTTGGTGATTGAATTAAGTCTGCCCACTTTTCACTGATATAGCCATTTTTCACCAGGGCAGATATAGCATAGTTCAAGCTTTAGAGGCTTTCAAACATGTTCAGAGAGCCTGGGATAGAAATAGTTTTGTATTTCACACGAAAGGTAAAAATTGGTAGTAGGGAAATCAATGCAAAAAACCCTATAAGCTTCTCTGGGGACAGCATTTCAAACAGAGAAACTGTCTACAGCTACTTGTCCTTCTAATTACTGGCCGTGTTTGGAGTTCCTGTTGCCTTTGTTTGCACAAATAACTCGAGGAATCAAGCTAGCTCCAAAGAATACATTTATAAGCTCATACATTACATGGTTACTGCAGGTGCTGTAGTGTGAAAAACAGCACTGTAGAAATTATACTTCCATTGAATGCTATCAGCCTAGAAATAGCATAAAATAAGCCCTGTAAGAGTTCTAGAATTCTTACAGGGCACATCACCAGCCTCTGGATATTGTTCCAGCTGTCCCTGTAAGGAATTCTTTTGGAGAACTGCACAGAAATTGAGGATATTTTCTGCTGTGGGCTTAGGCACGGGCTGTAGTGTGAGAAATGCAAGCACAGAACAAGAAACTTTGGCCCTCCTGTCTTAGTTTCCACGGGATGGAGCTGAAGATTGTGAAGTGATTGTTGAAGAGAGGGTGAAGGAGGATACAGGGCACTAATTCTGTTGGTAATATTAGAGCTGTTCTATCTAGAAAATGGTTTATCTGGAATCCTTTATTCAACTAAAACCGAGAAAAACTTTACAAAATCGATGGGGCCCAGTGCTCCTTTTGTTCTGTCAGTGACATGCAAAATACTCTGTAAGGCTGATGTAATTCTTATGTAACTCACATGTGCAACTGCATCTCCCACCCATTTTTAAATGAGCATCCTGTTAGTGTGGAATGCTATAACACAGCATAAGGAGCTGTCATTAGAGCATATTTTCACACTTTGATGTGCAGAAACTCCTTCAGCAGAGAATGGGAGCTTCACAAAATGTTATCTTGCAAACAAAATCGAATCAAGGATGGATTTAGAAATCATGTGAAGAAATGTTGGAGGTTTGTCTCTCACCCAGTCCTTGGCAGATTGCAAATTAGGATGTTGTTAAAAACTGCAGAATATTGTGTATAAATCTGCTGGTTGAGAACCATGCCAGCTCCTCCAAAGTTAAGAATCACTGAAGAAAAATGTTCAGCATCCTTTACTGGCATGTGTGCACTTCTCTCATCACCTCTTCAGCTATCTAAATTGTGAACAGTTTTGTTTTCTAAACCCTGTTTAGGAACCAGTTTTCCACAGCTCTGGCAGAGATTTTTGTAGTGAAGCTGAGATCACTGGCAAAGTAGAAAGGAACGAATTATTAAGAAGCTTGGCCTCTACCTTTAGCTAAACACAGCCTCATAAATGTGTGATTGGGTGTCCTTCTGGTAGGATATGGAGGAGCTTTTTAAATATCTCCTCTTGTAAGCTATTTCTATCTGACTGCAGATCCTTTTCTGTGGAGGCTGCAGCATCACTTGTTCTATCAGAAGCTTCTTGCAGCAGCTGCAACAAAATATGGAAAGTCTTGCAAGAACATCTGCTGCTTTTGTCTCCTTTTTTACTCAGATGAATGTATACTTCAGCAAAATATAAGTATAGCATGCGGGAACTGGAATGGGATCCAGGGAAATATTTAAGAGTGCTCATATCTGGTGTTCTGTTTCAGGCTTAACACAAATTTTCTTTTAAAATGTTTATGAGATTGCTGTTGGTATCAGATGACCTGGTAAATATAACCCATAGTTTTAAAATAATATTTTGGAAGGCACTGAAAGAAATAACAAACGGAAACAGGATTGTAAATGTGTCAGCCCAAAGCTGAAAGGCTTTCAAGTCTCACCCGCATCAAGATGAATTGATGCTAAATCTCAAAATGACATTGTTCTCTCTGTCATGTGGCAAAAAAGGGCAGAATGTAAAGTGTTCAAAGCATCCCGGAAATGTTCTGTGTTGCAGGAATTGCAGTACATGCTTAATGGCAACCAGCTGGTGGCAGATTCCCTAATTCACAGTGAAATTACTGTTGCCTTTAGAACACCTAAGAAGAGCTGGGGATCCAGAATGGTTGGAGGGTGGAGTAGAATTTATCTTGAGTTAAAGTTTTTGGGGTAAAGCTAATGGCAGAGCTTTAAAATATGGATTTTTTTTTTTTCTATTTATTCATTGACTAGTGCAGTGGAAAGGTCATTAACAAAATGAGTGTGTAATATCTGTACTCAGGACCATGATCCAAGCCTTTCTGAGCAGTTGCTGAAGGAGAAGAGATGGCAGGAATGGCTAGGTTTGAAAACAATTATCCATTTTTTACTTTTCCCAGGCAGACATGCATCACCTCCTGTGCCGTAGGAGTGTACTGTGGCTATGCTCTCACTCAAACTCAGGGGTGAAGTCGTTGTAGGCTTCCTTTTCCCTAAATAGACCTCAAGGAAAGTGTAGGAAATGCTGAGAAAAATAATTATGAGCAGAATAATTGCTCCCTTAGTCCTGTAGGCTTTGTTTCACCTCAGGCCCTTGTGACAAACTTGTGGAGGAGTTGACCTGTCCAGTAAAATTGAGACTCTGAGCCACAGCATGGGACCATGAAGAAGGACATCCTGGAACTGATGGGTAGCACTGGAATTTCTGTTTTCTTCCCATTTTTCCTACTTTTATATTGCAAACTGTGGATAACAAGAAGCTCATGTACACTCTTGTGTACTCCAGGAACACTCCTGTGTCAAAGGCTACATCTATTTATTCATTCTTCACTTGCCTGAGTTAAAATGGAAAGAAAATCCAGCACGTGTTAGTATGTGAGGAAAATTTTTCTTTATATAAGAGTATTTGGAACAGTTTCTGGCCACTCATTCTGGGCCCTGTGAGCTGATCCATTTGTACACAATTCCTCTCTATTTAGCTTGGACACAGCATGGGTGTGAAACATCCTGCAGGCTGCACAGAACCATGACATCATCTAATATTTCATTTTGGGTCAGATGCAGCATTGCTGGGTCCCCTCTGGAGCCAGGGCAGATTGAATGCGATTCACTGTAGGGCTGTCCATTATTTAGTTCTGCAAGGCTTGTCCCAGGGCAGCACTAGTGAGGATCTCAGTGTTCATCCCCTCCCCTGAGCTGGCAGGAACAGCACTGCAGCCCTTACCTAGTCCAAGCCATGACACATGCTTTGCTAGGCAATAGTGAATCCCACTTCATTCGTGCATAATTGTGAGGACAGATGATATTAAATGTGAAGGAATGGGTTCTGTTACCAGCTGTGAAAATATGTCAGGACTAAATCTAAAGGAGAAGATTTTTTAGACATGTGCCTTAGTCTGTGTGAGGTGTTGCTGTGGCAATCAGCCTCCATGATGGGTGGATTTTTTTTTTTTTTTTTTTTAAGTATATGAGCAAAATGTGCCATGTCCAGTAAAATTCAGACTGAGTCACAGCATGGGACCATGAGGGAAGCCATCCTGGAACTGATGGGTGGCACTGGAATTTCTGTAGTAAGTAATATAATTACTCTAATGAGTACATATAACTTTTCTCGACAAATTGTATCAGTACTACTTTACACTCTGACTTGTTGTCCTGAACACCTTCACCACATTCTGTGCAGGATACCAGTAGTAAAAGAAGCTCTGGTTTGGAAGATGAAGTACAAAATATGAACACTCAGCTTAGGAAGGGGGTTCCTACTGTTTTGGGTTTGCCAGTGTGGAAAGAGAAAAGATATTGGGTTCAAAAGGGCAGAAAAATTGATGTAAACCATAAAAATTTCTGAGAAGATGTTTTGGAAGACTACTGATGGATCACATATCTACTGTCATATCACAACTGATGGGGGAAGCACTTAAGATAATGTGCAGCTCTGAGAAGATAAAAAAAAATCAGAGTTTGTTGTGAAATGTATTTCTAATTAGCCAGCTAAAACAGCGAGAAAGAACTTAGTTGAGCAGCTCCGATTATACTGATTTTTTTTTTTTTAATAGAATGGAACAAAGCCTGAAAAAGTAAGATTTAACTCTGTGTGTGTGTGTGTATATATATGTAAATTATCATCCAGTTATGATTCATTTGCTGCATGTGAGGAGTATATTTCCTCTGAAAGGGATTTCTTTGGAAAACTAGCATTAATGTGATGGCAACGAGCTGTGAGATGGAATAAAGTTGACTCCATCTGTATCATTACATGTTGAGGAGGGTATCCAACACCATGGTGTTAAACAGCATCATTCCCAGGCCTTCATTAGCAGCATAACATCTGTGCCTGTAGCTGCTATCAAAGCCAAAGTAAATTAAAAATGTGAGACTCTGGATGCTGTGGTTAAGATTTTAAACAAGCTTTGCTCCAATTTTCAGTGATGACTTTTACCATACTCTTGGTTCAATAACTGCACGTGACATATTTTTAATGTATTCCTCTGCTTCCACCTTGCTTTGCTTCATCTGGGAAAGTGGCTTCATGCTAACAGCAGCAGTGTGCCTTTGCCAGGCTTTCTTTCTCATTCTCACCAAAAAGAAAAGTTAAAAGGATGTTCACAACCTGTGATCTGCAGGAGAGGCGCCCTAGGATCTTATTTGGTAGCTGGATGTGAGGGTGCAAAGGCAGCCTGGCGTAAACCTTGGTCAAAGACTCTGTTCATAATATTCCAACACAACAGCAAAAAAAAATCCCCCCCACAAAAGAGAAAAATAAACAAATCACTGCCTTAGCTTAGCTACAAAAAAAAAAAAAAAAAAAAACAAAAAAAAAAAAATCCCAAACAAATCCAAACCCTGTTTGCTCACATCTGTGTCTCATGGTTTGGATCCAGAGTGAAAGCAAAAGTGTAGAAGTGTTGAAATATCATTTGAGTGTCTGTCAGGAGGAGGAGGGTTTGTTGCCATTACACCTGGGCCCTTAGGGCAGACCCAAAACATTCTGTTCCTCTCTGCTGGTCTGGCTCAGGGTGTGACACCTGGCAGCTCTGCTGGGTCCCTGCTCCTCCATGGGAGCACTGGTCAGCAAAGTTCGGAGCTGTGGCTGCTGAGAAGTGACATCATTAGGGAAACCAACCTCTGGGATTCAGCCATTTCCATTCTGGTTTCATTTGTTGCCTTCTGCTGTGGCAGGAAAAGCAGCAAAAAGGTTTTGGGTTTTTTTATGAAAAGGTAGGTGTGACAAAAGGTGGCACATCCTTCAGAAATGGGGTGGGCATACACTGAATTTCCCCCACAATCTGTAGCTCAACGAACCTGTCAGGTGCTGCTCTGAAGAGGTTTGGGATGCAGTGGTTGAGTCTGGTCCTCACAAAATGAACCAAGATATATAAATCAAGCAGCTTGAGCACATCTGAATGTTCAGGTGAGAACCAAAGTTACACCGAGTGCAATAGAACTATCTTTTCCAGCTCAGCTTCAAATCTTCATGACACAGCTGGCAGGGATGAGAGAGAACTGACAGTGTGTACTACTGCTGCAAAATTTAATGTGGAACATCCACTTCTGTTCTTTCTTGGTCAGTTTTAGATCCTAAATAAAACAGAAGAATTATGAAATTGAAGTAAATTAAGCAGGTAGTGCATAAGACAGAAAAAAAATCAATTTCAGAAAAATAATCATCCTATGTTTGAAATATGGAAGCCTTTTTCAAGTTTTCTATAGCCAAATACACACTGCCATCAATATGGTGAAACACAGAGAAAGGAATGCAATGAGTGCCAAAATCCTGCGCTGTGAACAGCTGTAGTTATCAGTTTGAGTCTATGACAGAAGAAAAATGAAAATCCAGACTATTTGCGTTATTCACTGTTTCCATTTTGTCCATATTTCATCACAGTGTTTCTTCTCCATGGCCTGCCTCAGGTTTGAGTTTTTAATCTCTCATTGTATTGGTTGTGAATGCTCGAAGGATATGTTTGGGGTTTTTTTTTAATTTAAAATAACTGTTTTCTTTAAGTGCTTGCAATGCTGTGGTCTGATTTTTCTAATACATATGGAGATATCTGAATTCAAGGTGACCCAAGGATTCTGTTTCCCAGGGAAAAAAAAAAAATCACCTATTTTCTGTTAAAATCAGCACATTTATTTAAAAAAAGTCAACAACAAAAGCTCAAAACAAATCACTTCCTTTTCTTGTATTAGTGATGGTGGCCATGAATTAAAAACACTCTTCCTTTTACAGCAGCTGAGGGGAGTTCACTTGGAAATGTTTCTAAGCCTTGCTGAGTTCTGAGGCAACATTTTCAATTCTTTATATAATTATAGTTTGGCATTTATGAGAAATACTGCCGCTGTTAATTACTGGACAGTGTCTTTCAGCAAGAAAACTTTAGAAACCTTGAAATTTCCCAGTACTCTATTGAAGTATTATGTAATATTTTGCTTTGTTTTGTTTCTTATCCTTCTAAAAAGATGAAAGTCATGCTGAGCTTGGGATCCAAATATAACAAATTTACTCAGAGATCAACAAACAAAATACAGTGATTACATCCTGGAAATAAGAATTTTTTTCCATCAGGGTGTGTATTTTGAATTATTTGTGTATTAATTTGCTTTCAGTGATGAGCAGTTCAAATTACAATTTGACCACATAAGTTTAATGTAATTTTAAACTTCATTATTTTGGGAGGTTTTTTTATTAGCCTCAGTAACATCCTGTGCTTGTGCCAGTCACCTTTCCTGTGTAACACACTTCAGAATTCAAGGGTTTAGATATCCATGTGGGTGGTGCAAGCAGAAGAAAATTTGTGGTTTCAGTTCAGTGATTGATCTGAACTACTGTACACCCAGTATTTATCGATTCTGATGTGTGATTCTCATTTCATAGAAACCAAGTTAAACTTCGGTAATCCCACAGAATCACTGAACTGTTGTGGTTGGAAGGGACCTCTGGAGATCATCTGATCCAACCTCCCTGCTAAGGCAGGGTCCCTAATAATAAAAAAATTCTCCTAATTATTAATCTCATAAGACCCTTAGAATGAAATGGTGGCCCCACTGAATTTAGTGGCAAAACTGTGAGTAAAACTAAGAGTTGGAAAAAAAGGAAAAAAAAAAAAATCCCTAACTGGAAGCGTTTAAAACTTGGTTGCAGGCTGAATGTGCTCCAGGAACATCCCACAGTGCTGCCTGTGGTGACTTGTGCTTAACCAAGTGTCTGGAAACGCTGGGATCATCAGCCTCCTTTCCAAGAGCTGTGTCAGAGCTCTGTGCCAGGGAGAGCTGGGGCTCCCAGGGCTTTTTGGGGCTGAGGATGGGCACCCTGGAGCCAAGTGGGTTGCTGTGGCCTTGGAAAACCCAGGGAATGACTGCAGGACTGGGTATCCCACAAGTGCTGAGAGAGAAAACCCCAGCAGCTTTCCACAAATGGGTACAAAACTTCATGGAAACACTTCCCAAATGCTTGAACTTTAAAAAGGAAGTCAGGATTATTAAATATATTCCTGTTTAACTCAGAAAAAGGTTACATTTTCAGGTTGGGCATCAGAAGGAATTTCTTAATGGAGAGGGTTTTTAAACATGGGAATGGATTGTCCGGAGAGCTCATGGAGTCACCCTCTCTGAAGGTGTTCAAGAAATGACTGGATGTGGCACTCAGTGCTTTGGTAGGGAGTGAACTTGATTATCTTGGAGATCTTTTCCTCTGTAAAGGATCCTGTGGTAAAGCCAGCAAAAATCTCAGCCAAAGGCCCCTGATGATCTTACAATGATTACAGCAGAGCTTATTAAACACCAATATCTTCCACAGCTTAAGGAAAGGCAGCTGCTGCTTTGTTCAGCCTCTAGGTTTAAAAATATTTCCTAATATATTTTTTGAGACTATTAGATTGTGATGATCCAAAATTTGTTACAGGATGCATGATTGGAGTTCAGATACTGGAGTCTAGTTTTGAGGAGGGATGTGGGGTTTTAGTTTGGACTGCTCACTGAACAGGCAAAAATCTGGTGTTTAGTGTGGCTGGATTGCCCTCAGAACTTTGTCGCACAGTTTAAGCCTAGGACATTGCCTAAAAACCAGTTAGAGATAGTCTTTTGTATAGAACCATCACTGTTGGGTGATTATTCCCTCTTGGTCCTAAAAATGATTATAAGAGAAGTAAAAATATTACCCACACAGCATCAAGCATTTCATATTCTCAGTAGTTTGGCTACTTTGGATACCTTTCAAGATCTTTGTTTCTATTGCTTCTTGCAGATTAATATGCCAAGCAGCCTTTACTTTTACAACTTTTAAAGGTGCTTTCTCCTTTAAATAGAACAAAAATGCTCATGGCACATTTTCCAGTGAAGAGTAAAGGCAGATTGTAAATATTTTATAATTCATTATTCAATTAGCACATCGTGAAAAGTGATGCCTTCCTTTGAAAGGTCAATTGAAGCTGAACTTTTTTTCTTTCCTCATTCTCTTCTCCCCTTCTTTTTCTGGAAACTGCATAATTCATCCCAATTCAGTTGCTGAGACGAAGCACTTGAAAATCTGCTCTTGTGAGCTGTGACTTTGCACAGAAAAAAGGCAGTTATTAGTGTAAAAGAATTTTTGTCCTTGTACTCATTTAAACAAAAATGAGGGTGTTTTCCTCAGCAGGATAAAAAAGTTCATTTCTTGCTCAAATAAGGCTTTTCTTTCTCACCCAAGATGGGTGACAACAATGAAAGAAGCCAAGAAAATAAAACGTCTTGAACAGTGAACTTGGAAGACAAGTTGGGACTGGGGTCAGTGCCACAAATATTTCTGGGAAATGCAGTGTACTAAACACCTTTTGTATTGACTAAAAGAGAGTCCTGCCTTTCTAAAAAGGCATTAAAATATACAAAATCATGCAATGCTTGTGCCAATAAAGCATTAAAGGTGCATGAAGAATGTCTACAGTCTTCACAGGTGCTTTGGGGTACTGTTCTGATATTCCTCTTAGCGTACCAGTGGTGCCTTTTATTTTTCATCTTTTCTCTTGAATTTACAAATATCAGATTCTAGAAATGACAAGTTTTGAAGGGAATCCAGAGTATTTTGGGAGAACCTAGACTAAACATTTCCTTACTATTTAAGCCGGAAGAAATTATTTACGTCATTCATTCATTGAACATCTGTAAAAAACTGGAACCATTTCTTCCCAGCTTCTTTAATTCTGGCAGATTTTGCTGCACAAACCCTCAATGTGAGTTTTCTAGAAAAGTAGTGCATCAAATAAAGTGACTGTACTAATAATTAACTCAACCTCATTAAAACAGAGGTTTAGTAGTCTCAAATATTCATGTGTTTCATCAACATCTAGGTGAATAAAATGGGCAACCTGGAAACCTCAATGTATTATTAGAATTAAAAGTGTATGGTTTTTTCTCCCCCTGAAAATTTCAAATTTTTAACACAATTTAGGCTTGAATTTTTGTCTCAGATTTCTAGTTACAACACTTAGTGTCTCTCTGAGAGTGTAATTTCTTTTTTTTGCTGGGCTAAAATTTAAATTTGTATTTTTATCAGAGGTGAGAGCATTTAGACTTAAATGATATTAGCTGAGACCCTAAGAAATGCAACAAACTGTTTTTCCATTTCTTTCTGTATTTGTTGCAGGTGGGAACCAGTTCTTTGCCAGCAAAAGAGTGTTCACAACATAAATATGGGAAGAACCTGATTTCTCTGTGGGTGAGTTCCATGCATTTTAAAAATATAAAATATATGTCATTTTGAGGGGTCTCATTTTTTAGAATGCATTTCTTTATAAATTTGCTATTATGAATATATGAATTATGGACATAATTCACAGAAGCACAGGAATATAAGAAAATTAAAAAGAAATGAGAATAATTTAAAAATGGAAATATTCATGGTGCTCAAGAGACTTCCAAAAGTTTGTATATTGTTGCAATTTTTACTAGAGCCACTGCCTAGTTCAAAATTTAGAATCATTGACCATTGGGAGCTGGAAGGGACCCACAAGGATCATGAAGTTTGAAATGCCATTTTTTATGTCGTATAATGTATGTTAAATAATTGATCCTTAAGCTTCCCTCAAGCTTATAATTCTAGTTACTATCTTTAGGAGTAAGCAATTGCTGAGTCTTAATGAAAAACTTCCAAGAAAGAATCTTGTGTGGAGAAAAAGGAGAGATCTTAAAAGCCAGTGAAGACAGAAAACAAGATAACAGTTGGTAATATAATGAGAACTTGGAAAAATTTGGAGTCTTTGTGGAGGTTGGTAAATTGGAGACAAACTGTCCTCACCTAAATTCTTGAATGTCCTTTACTCCCCTTTGATCTGGAGAAAAGCATCTGGCTGCTTGTGACTTAATTATTTATAGAATCTTGTTTTCTGGGCAGGCTGGAAGTTGCAACAGAAATGTCCTTAAGATTGTGACTCATTAGGGCTTGGTGAGTCACAGGTAACAAACAGGATGCTGCTGGAATTGGACAATATTTAATCTCAAAGTGTTTGGCTTTGGTTTGTTTTTTTTAAAAAAAACGACAATTTTCTTCTTTTATTCCTTTCTAAGAAGAGAGATTGACACATTGGAAAAAAAAAAGGAGATTATGGTTCCCATAAAATCAGGGTTTTTTTTTCCTGCTGTGCTGAGAGTGATTTGGAAAATTCCATGTCTTTAAACATAGTGAGAATCAGACAGCTTTGGGAGACAGGGCCAGAGGTTATTCTGAACAATCAGTTTCACTGGTAACAATATTCCCTTGCAAAGTTGTTCAGATCCACTCCATTAAGGAAGCTTCACCTTGCACAACTAACAAACAGAGAAAGGGGGATTGGGGCTCTTGGAGCTGGAGGCAAAAGGTGACAGAATTGACAAATTGGGTGTTCACACTTTGAATTGTATATTAAACTCAATAATTAAAACTTTATACCACCAGAAGTTGATTAATTTTTGCAGTCTGATATAATTTTGAGTGAATTAAAACCAAAGGAGAAAGTTTCTTTCCTCCTGCGGCAAAATGATTGCAACTCAGATGTTTGCACCATCTTTTGTCTGCTCTGTAGGTGCTCTAAGGACAATGCTTTATTCCTCCCCAATACCTATGCCAAGATTGGTGAATTTTGACATATACAGTGATGGTTTGGTGTCTATTTTAGTAATTCTTTCTTTTGCCTTGCGGGAGTTTTATTTAAGAAGCAGACAATGAGAAAGGCTTTGATTTTTCAGAAAAGTGGTTTCAAGACTTAGCTAAAATTGAAAAATAAAGCAAATGCTATGACAAAAGCCTCTAATACCTTTTGAAATCCAACCTTCCTCAAAGACTTTGTGCCTCAACGTGGCTGATGACTGTGTTGCATATTTGTGAACCTTCTACAGGTAAGGGGAGAAGTTGTGTTTAGAAGTCTTTAAAGTGTGTGTTCAGACACTTCCTCCCTCTCAGATGATTAACTGGGTATTGCACAACCCTTTTTTGGTTCATTTTCCTCCAAGAAGAACAAGCCTATGATGAATTATCACAGAGAGAGCAATTAAAAGCACATGCTTGAAT
>NW_008238314.1:614789-633471 GCF_000691975.1 Corvus brachyrhynchos
TGGTTTAGGCACAAAATATTCCACAAAGAAATTGACATTAAACAATAGTTTGAAGATGTACAGGGGACGTCTCCACTTTATATTCTGGCTCAAAGAAAGGCTGTACCTAAAGCAGCTGAGCGCTTGAACTCTTTTGCATAGAACTGGAAAACTTTACTTTTGTGATTTTCTGTTTCTGAGGCTTCCAGTGATAAAAATATTATTTAACATTTTTGTGTTCCTTTGAACCAAAAGTAAATTTTAAAGGTTATTTATTCAAGTTTCAGTTACTGTACCTGAGGAAGGGAAGAGTTTAAGAATTTGTTGAGGGTTTTTTTTAGTTTTGATAAGCACTCTATCAAATCTGTCTCTGGTAAATGTTCTGACAATAGATGATGTCTGTCAACATTAGAATACTTTTCCTTGGAATTGAGCTCCAATATGTTTGGGAAGGGAAATGCTGTTCCTGACATATTCTGTCGTAATACTAATTCTAGTAGAAACTGGTATTTTGAGATCACCTGACTTGATATAAATTGTCAAGCTTATCTTCAGAGTTCTTTCATTTTCCTAGGACTAGGGTGGGTCCAAGGCTTAATAAAGCATACTTAAAAGACGTAATATTTATTTTATCTTTTATGTAGGGAAGCTCCAGTAGAAAATGAGTAAGAGTACTCATAAAATGATGTTTCCATCAGTACTTGACAACACAGGCAAAATTTCATGAAGCTTTGGAATTGTTTACTCAGCTGATAATAATGGCATGTGTATCATGGTCCTGCTTCCCCAAAGATAAACTGTGCTCAATGCAAAATTTCTCCCAAATTCCTCTGGGATTTTGACTAAACTACTTTGTGCATTCACCACATTTTCTCTTAAATGCATCTCTTGAGCTTCACCACTCTGAAATCCTAAGTGGCACCTCCTTTAACCTAAACACAAGCAGGGCAATTAAGTCTCCTAAAGGTTATATATTGCATTTGTAGATGTGGAAGGAACAAGCAGCCCAAGTGTCCTGAAACTGCACTTGAAATAGCAAGCAATAGTGTTGTGCAGTGTAGAAATTATTCATTCTTTGATTCTACACAGCCTTTTCCAGTAGTTCAGGGTAGGTGCAGCATAAAATCAAAAAGCCAATGTAAAACTAGGATTTCTTGCTGTATCCCACAGCCCCTTTCCCACCTCAGAAGGAAGAATAGCAAAGAATTTGGTGTTTGGCAAAGAGAGTTAAAGCAGCGTTGTGTTTACACTTGGGGTAGTGCACTCTGTAACAGCTCTGGCCTCAAAAATCTTGTCCAGAAGACCCTCAGGGAATCCTCTGATCCTCAGATCCTCAGTTTTTGAACTCATGAACATGCACAGCACATCCCATTTCAGTTTCTGGAAGGCAAATAACTGCTTCTTTTAATATTATATAAAGTCATGTCAGTCTCCAATGTGATTTGGCTTTTACAAGCATAACTTGATTCTGGAATGAGATTAGATTGTGACCTGCCATTCTTCTCTCAGCTACAGCTGATGCCCCAAACCTGTAGACAGAGGAGTACAGATCTCAGCTGCCTTTGGGATGCTTGTATTTGTATGGATATTTCAGCCTCTGACAGAAAGGGAGGCAAATCATTCTTCTGGACTTTGAGGTCACATGTAGGACGCAATTTCCTTCTACTGCAGCGGATCAGTGTACAAATCAGAAAAATGTGAACAGAGCAGGGGGAAAAGATTCTGTGCTGCTTCCACTCTGAGATGTGTGAGTGCAACACTTTTAAACCTCAGGAAATTGTGTCGGGTGAGAAGAAGGGGGGAGCAGGAGTGGCTTTATCTGTTTTCACTGGTTAACTGCAGAAATGCTTTCCAGAGGTCAGAGACTAAAAAACAACTTTTGTTCATATTTCTTAAAACCAGCAAAAGGCTTTACTAAGGGCAAAAGCTGCACATTTTAACTTAAAATTTAAATGGTAATATGGCAAAGAAAGTATCCAAGAATCACAGGCGCCTGAAATGACAACCTTTTAGAATGGAATGTATTCTTTCAACTGTTTAAAAACCTAAAGTTACTGGGATTTGGGGTTGTTAGGTGTTGCCAGACCTTTATCTTGAAATAGGACAACCTACAGCCTGTTAAATATTTCAGTATGGCCTGGTGGGGAGTCTTGCTTGTAGCAATAAATGTGCATGAGTTGGCTACAAAATTTACAACTAACCTTAGATCCTGAAACCTACACCTTGCCTAAAAATACTTGGCTTTGAATTTTTTTCTTTCATTTCTTTTTTAGTTCCTATTCGTACATAAATACACATGTTTTCAGAATGGTGATTGAAAAGTGTTTTAACTTAATCCAGTGACATATGCACAAAAAGCTTAGAGACAGTAATATTAATAAGTATTCCCATACAGAAACAATTTGCTTATGTAGATACATTTTTAATTGGTTTTTTACATTTTTGTCTTCAACTTATTTTTCATTTTGCCTATCCAAAGATCCAACCTGTGCTTACTTTTAAAATATGTGACAGGAATTTGACATGCAATTTATAACATGTGAAGGAGATGCACGTCCATGTACGTCAGAGTGTAGGATTTGGGTCATCATTCAGTCTGAGGGGAAACTGATCGGCAGTAGCTACTGGGAGATATTTAATTAGTGAAAAATTAAAGTGGGACATGAGGCTATGTGAAGAGGATGCTTTTTTTCTTTTTTAAAATGAGGAGTACCTGCAAGTGTTCTGAAAATCATTAAATTGCAGCACGAGGAGTGATATCAAGGTGTCTGCTGGACTGTCCCATTGCATTGAGCACAGGGAGTATTAAGAGGTATTTAGTTTGTTTAAAGATATTCTGTAACAAAAACTTTACACCCTGTCCAGGGAATCTGTTCAATTCCTTCATAATAGTCACTGTGAAAATGGTGGCATTTTAAATTTCCTTCCCTTGCGTCTGTATCTGCTATCTCCTGCTACCACTTTTTAGTCACCCCAAATGCTAATTCCTTTACATATGGGAGGGTATCTTATTCTCCTTGCCATATCACTTGACATATTTGAGAACCAATTTTTATCACCCTCTTTATCATTCACTCTTTTCTCATGCCACTTGTTCCGCTTGCTCTTTTTGTGCCCATGTACTTTTTATTCTGTACTTTGTTTTGCGCAGAAATACACAAACTTTTCCATCACTAATGATGAGAAACATAATTTATATTCTATTTGTTCTTTTAACTTCTTTGCAGGCCACCCTGTACATGTTTTTTTGCATGTTTGGTAGCCAGGAAATCAGTAAAACAACAATGTTGCCAATATTCACCCCTTGTTCTGGGATAGTTGTTCTCATCAGGTTCAATTGCAAATAAATAATTGTAAATATGTCTTTAGCAGAGTGGTCAGCTCTTTTAGAACCTGAAGAACAATGCGTTCACACCATTTTTAAAGCAAAACCCAGGGAAAGGCCTGTGTTGGTTCAGCTCCATCTCTGATCCAAAGCCGGAGAGGGAGGGACGTGGGTGGGTCGGGTGCTGGAATGTGCACAGGAACTCCAGTGTGCTCATTCATTCAAAAGTGTGAGTTCCCAAATATCCATCCCATTTCCAGAGACAGAGCCAGAACATTTAAAATTCAGGAACAAAGCTGAGTGAAAACACTGTGTACACAGGTCTTTCCTCCTACTCATTTTTCCTCCCTATGGCAAAACCACTCCTGATGTGGCCTGGCCTCTACCACGATTTCTCCCACTTCCGTTTTTCCAGCACTTGTTTGGACTTGGATCAGTCCTTTCACTTCCACATGTGTTTAATAGAGTCCCAACCGCCTTCCTCCCCTCTCTGTAGTTTTCTTTTCTACTTAACTATACTTTAGAAGAACTTTTCTTGTTTTACTATCAGTCCAAAATGTAACCAAACCCAAGAGGGCCACCTACATAGTTTATAGGATATGTATATACATATGTAGGGTGTACAGAATTTAACTTTTGGCACTGACTTGTGTGGATTTCATCTGAAGTGGGATTCACTTCAAGGGAATTGGGGGAACAGGAAGCTGGGAGAGCTGTAGTTTCTATTGCCTCACTGCAACAACAGTGACACAGATTTTGTGTTGCTCACTTCCTGCAACCTCCCTTTTCTTGATAAACCTCCCAGTTTTAGGGAAGAGGGGGGTGTAATGTGTTATTCTCCTCTAGACCTTTCTTCATGACTTACACGTGGGGAAAATGAAGAATTTAACTAACACTGATCCTCCTGTGGACGTAAACAAGCATCTTCTGTGTCACCTGAGGTTTGTGTAGTGTTCTTTTGATGATGAATTTTCCTGACTTCAGGGCCTTCTGCACAATAACAGAACTGCAGATGAGCTTCCACCATGTATCTGTGGCCCAGTGGTCATAGAAAGATGTGTCTGGAGCTCACTTCCTTTTCCTCTGCACCAGTTTCTCCAGAAATCTCCTCACTGTTCATTTTGGCATCCCTCTGCTGCATAGAATTTGGGCCTGACTGCCAAATTTACTCTACTTTTGGAGCCTTTCACATGCAGTTACTCTTGGGAAACCTCAGTTAAACAATTGGCATTTAATTTTCTTGGCAATCACAGGCTCTATATTCTGAGACAGACTTCATTACTCTATGGAAGGTCAAGTCAAGTGTGCTCTTCTTTCTTTTTCCCCCCAGCATGTAATTTTTGTACTAGATAAAGGAAAAGTGCCACCAAAGCTGTCATATGTCACTTCCTTCTGTTAATTTGAATTAATTTCAGCCCCTAATGTGCCCAATCAAAAGCCATGAAGGTGCAACACAGCATTTTATCGTCTCTCAGTAGTTATCTTGAGTCCAGCACTTCTATCTATGCAGGCAGTGTTTTCCTCCCTTCCAATCTACTCCCTCATTACCAATTAATGGACCATCCCACAATTAAATGTGCTTCCTATTCCAGTAAAGAGGAAGGAAGCCTCCAAATCAGATGGACGTCACTTGGGCTGCAACTTCTGCAGAATAAATGTGCATTTAGAGCAGGAAAATGTCTCCTGTTGCCAAAACACGAGTAGGAACCGGTCTTCCTCTCTTTAATGGGCAATCTAAAGGTCAAGAGCCTGGATGGAGACAAACGGTGACTTTGTGCTTGATGATTGCTTTGTTGATTTGAAATGTAATCCAGGAAGTCACTGCAAGCTGCCTGCAAGCTGATTATTGCCATTTCATTGCCCCCCTCTCAACAAAAGTCAACTACATGCAGTTATATTCACCTGGAAAATAACAGTTATAATGGAAAAGTTCTGAAAAGTAATCCTCCTACACCATTCAGCAGATAAATTATTTTCCTTTCCATACAGCATCATATATAAATCTATAAAGGTTTACAGCAGATGTCAGAAATTTTCTTTTAAAAGCCATTATATTTGGGTAATACTCATGCAAATCTAAGAGAAGTAGATGAAGTGATCACAGTGGTTAGAATATTTTAAAAATTAAATGTTCTAACTCATTTCCTTAGGTGAATATATTTGTAAAAGATAATTTATTCACAGTGTTTAAATGCATTTTACTTTAATATGAAAGAAAAAAAGATAGTTTGTTATCAAGCTCTTTCCAGACTTTATCTCTCTTTATTCAGTCTCTAGACTGTATCAAGCTTTTGTGGGAGTTGGCCCTGTCGTTTTCATTGCCACTGCACAGAGCAGCACCACAGAAATTCTTGCAGACTGTTCACTTCTGCATTTTTCACATCAGTGACACGTCTGTGCCCATTTGCCCCTGGCTGGCACTGGGTTTTGAAAATGAGCAACAAAATTCCATCAGTAAACTTTGTGCTTGGGATGATGATAGAACTCAGGAATAAGATGTACAGGGAACTCATCTGCATCCCTGGTCTTTCCATCCAAATTAAAAAGCAGGCGTTAAATCATTTTGTGATTCATGTGACAATTCCACCATATCACTTCTTTCACGTAGCAAGCTTGGGAAAAGATGTCATGTGCACACCACTGCTCATTCTCCCTCATCCCCCCGAATTACCTCTGTATTTCAAGCTCCAATCCAGCAGAGATGAATTTTTATGTTTAAAATATGAACTCCACTCTTAGAGAGCAGAAAAGCTAAGAAGCTTCCCCATTTTTGTCTGTTTGATTAGCTCATAATAGGTTTTATTAATTTTCAGATGCGTGGGTTAGGAGTGTTTATAAAGTCTCCTCAGTTTGTTTTTGAGACAAGTAAAAAAAAATTAGGTCATATAGTTTTGAGACCTCCCACCTTCACTTGGTGTTTACAGAGCTCTTCAGTTAAATCTGATATTGAGCCTAAGTGATAAACAAGATGATAAACAAGTGATAAAGCTTGGCTCAGTGGGACATGGTGCTGTACTCCAAAAAGCTGAGTTCCTTTCTGCAGGGAAGGGAGAAAATGAGATAAAGTTCTTTTGTGGTTGTGAACTCAAGGTAGCTGTGTCCTTTCTGCACTTGGTTCCTATTCTGCTGCTGAGTTATTTGATGGGCAATAGGAATTTGGAACACAGAGAGGAAAGCCTTATACAACATCCCTCTCCCTAGAAACTCAGGAGGCTGGAATTCTGTAAGCTCCTGGTCTCTGTAGAACAAATGCCAGCATGCTCCAAATTTCCTTGTAGTGGAGCTCTCAGGGTTCGTATTTTGGCTGATCATGAAAGGCCAGCAGTTCTCAGAAAGAAAAGCGAGTTAATAAATCCACAGCCCACATTTATCTTCCCGAGCATTTCACAGCCTCTCAAATTGCTTGTTTCCCTCTCTGCATGGATTAAGCACTGGGAACCAGCACGGGCCAAAGGACTGGGGCTGGCGCAGTGCCCTGGCCTCTCCTCTGAAAGGCAGCTCTGTCTGGAGGGCAGAGGGCAATGTAGCACAAGCAGAAGGGTGGTTTTAACAACTGGGCAATGTTTTCCTGCTCTTTCTCTCTCTGCAGCCAGCAGTCACAGTCTGGGGGGATGTGTGAAATACAGATTGCAATTATAGCTGGCGCTATTTCCCACGATTTGGGGCTGCAGGAGTGTCCATCATTTTGCATGCTTGTTTGGCACTGATGAGCTGTTAATCAAAGGTGAGCTTTTAGTGCTGCTGCTTTCAGGCAATCCTGACATTAGGAACATCTGCTTGTGCTTTTAGCACCTGTGCACTCACAATAACCCAGCGCCTGCTGGTATCCACGCAGGGAGATTTATGGGGCTGGGTACAGCATTCTCAGGGCTTCCTCTGGCTCTGGCTGGTGGCCCACAGGGTACACCATAGTTCTGGCACTTTGTCTGCACCTGGACACTGCAGCTGGAGGTCCCAAAGTGACTTCTCTCCTCTCCTTGCCATCCCTCTGGTGCTGTTGGTGCTGTGGAGTATCCCTGGTTTTATGTATTTGATGGTATTTGCCAAAATCCTTGTCTTGCATCCATAATTGGCATAAAAGTCTTTTTGCACTTTAATTTTTTTTTATTAACCAACAACTGATTTTAGTTGGCATTAATACTCATTCAGTGAGCGTAAGAACTGGACGGGTTGTAGCTCTTCTAATTTCAACACCTGTCAATTATTAATCACTTGCTTTTGGGGCTATAACTTCTAAGGAACTACAAGATTTATTGTGTTTTGTGATGCAAATGGCTGTTTATCCTACTGATTCCTGCAAAGTGTTTATATAGTTCATACTTCATATTTTATTTAATTACAATCTGCCACTAAGGAAACAATGCTTGAGAGGCATTAATATGGAACTGGACTGCACAACAACAAACTCCTCAGAAGGGCTGTGAGAGAAATCCACCTGCTGCTGGGGTTTTTTGAGGATTTTTATTTTCTTAGCTTTTCCTGTGAAATTTGTATGACTCACTCTTTCTAAGCAAGTAACCTGATTTAGAATCAGGAACCCAATCTGTCTTTTCTTAGCAAAATTACAAACCCAGAAGAGGAAACCAAGTCAAGACTTGGAAAGCTCTCTAAATAAAAGTTCAGTTAGATGTCACTGAACACTAATATACCTCAAGCAGCCAAAGTGAGGATAAATTGCTCTTTGAACCAAATTATTGTATTTAGTTACTCTGCAGGATCCCAGCTGAAGTAAACTAATTCTTTACAACCCAGCAATAATATTCCAGAGCGTCTTCACCCAAGGACTGAAGGGCCACTGAAACAGGGAATTATCAATCTCCAACAGTCTGGGCCTAAATGGAGAATTCATTGTGACTGTGCTGTCACAAGAAGGGAGGGGACTGCCAGGAGCGTTGTGACCCTGTCTCGACGTCAGTCCTGTCCCTAGGAAGCACTGCCTGCCTTTCCTGCTCAGCTTGGGGAGAGATTCTGTCCCTAGGGTGAGGTCTCTCCAAGATGCCCTGCTTCACAAGCAGCAGAGCAGAGTAGGTTTAAGAGCACCTATTAAAGGCTGAGGCAAAGTGCATGGAGAGTTCAGCTGGATAAAAACAGCCCAAGTTTATCCCAGCAAAGTGTCCTTATCTAACGAAAGTGGCTGCATCCAGTGGGAATGGTCCTTGTCACCTTTGATCTACACAGCTCTGCCCAGAAATGCAGTGATTTTTATCAGCAAAGCACATGCTGCAGCCCTGTTCCAGTTCCCAGGCAGGTCACAGACACTCCCGAGTTTGCTGGCCATTGTGAATGGTGGGAAGAGAGGACGTGGGGGAAAGGGGAGACGAATCTGTGAGATTTAGGAATGTAGGGCTGCTTTAGGAAGTTAGTGCAGAGAGAAAAACCCCACTCCACATTTCAGCGTAGTCTGATGAGTGTTTATACACTGGAAAACCATCCAAAAAGGCTTCCTGGAGGCCAGATTGGTGTTTTGGTGGAGTCAAATCACTGAGGTTTTGGACAAGAGAGGGTTTGTACACTCCAGTTGCAGTGTAACTCTGTCAGAGAACAGCTTTCCATCCATGTGACAGCTCTCTGCTGTGGGGAGCAGCAAGGTTAGGCCTGGAGAAATCTCTTCCCCAGCTTTAATAAACTTGAAGGGAAACAGATCAGCTTCTTTCTCGAGATAAGAAATTCCCTGTTCTAGAATTTTTAATAGTGAAGATATTTGAAAACCCTGCATGCCAGTGCTTCCATTCTCAAGATTCTCAGCTGACAAAACCCAGTCCTGACTCTCCAACCTTCAGAATTTTTCCTTTAGTCTTTTGGGTGTTTCAGGCTACAAATACTAAAACTGTATTTTATACCTAGATAGATAAATATGATATTACATTTATAAAGCATATCTAGAACTTATATAAAAGTTCAAGGGGTATTTGGATGATCTTCTCTAGTGATGGTTGAGTTTTGGGCAGTTCTGTGAGGAGCAGAGAGTTGGACTTTATTATGGATCCTTTCCCACTTGAAATATTCTGTAATTCTAACTGATCAGCATCAATCCCCTTCTTCCAGTGCCATATGGAAGTGCAACAGTATATTATAGTAATGTGAATGCATTCTAAATATGAGAGAGGGCTAAATATTTAAACATTAATAGATAATTAATACGATTTTTAAGTGTCTGGTGAATTTTTACCCTCAAAATCCCCTCATTGGGTAGGAAACCTATTCTTTCCTAATGAAACATATTTGCATCAAATTGGGGATGGGAGAGAGAGAGAATAATTGCTGTTTCCCAGTATTCCAGAATTCTAGTTGCCTTTTCTTTTTTCTATTTTTTTTTTTTTTTTTTTTACATTAATGGGCTTTTTTTTTCAGTTGAAGGCCCTGAAAAAGAGGTCCCAGTCCTGTGAGTAGTTGATAGAGCAGCTTAGCTGCTGTTGCTGGGTGAGGAAACTGTGCACAGGTGGTGGGAGTTGTTTTCAGCTGGCAATTTGGGAGAAACAGGCACTCCCAGGAGAAATAAAGAGCACTTGGGATTTTCTTTTTGTTTGTTTGTTTTTTAATTTTTATTTCTCTTGCTTCCAGAAGTGATGGTACAGAACAGGCTGCCTGTGAAGGGATCTTTTGTGAAGGATTTTTAGTTTTTCTCCCATTTCCCCTCTGTATTTTAGGGCACTTGCTGGCTTCTTCAAGCACCTATTAAATATTGAAAAAGCGAAGGCAGGGGGCAACTCTGAGATGCAAGTGTGACTGGTACTTAATTGCATTTCCTTGAAATGAAATCACTACAATTAAAGAAAACATCAGTACAGCCAACATTAACATCCTGAATAAGCTCAGCTCATGTGGCTTTCTGACTAAACATAAACCCCAAGCTCCCTCCGATTAGGGAAGCAGAAGCCTTATCTCCTTCACTGTTCCCCTTATCTCTTCAATTCCAGTACAGAGGCACTAATATTTCAGCATCTCAGAATCCAATCAATAAGCTCACTTTCAGTTTCAGACCCTGGATGAAATCTTATCACTGGCTAATTATTTCCATGTTACTTTCACCTTGGAAAGCAGGAGATTGAAGCCAAGGTTTTATGTGTGGCTATTTTTTTTTTTTTTCCATTAGTCATTGTGCAGAAATGTCATCATCTCTCTTTTGATTCTCTGTGGATAATTTTTCTCGTCCCCCTGTAAAACAATGCAGAAAAGTACAACTTTAAAGAAATTATTTAAGTGTACCTGTTGAAATCAATAAGTGCTCAGAGAGGGAAATTCAGGCAAACACTTTGAAATTTTAAATGAACTTCTTGAGGCATTTTGTGGGTTTTAGTGAAGTTATCAAGAATATTCCCAGCATGGGGAAAAGGTGAAAGAGGACCTGGGGTTATGAGGAGAAAGGAATGAAATGAGAGTCAGAATTTCCACCCCTGAAAATAAATAAAGGAAATTCTGAGTGAGGTATCTTTTGTAGGAGTTGCAGATGAATTAAATA
This sequence comes from Corvus brachyrhynchos, assembly GCF_000691975.1. Classification (NCBI taxonomy): domain Eukaryota; kingdom Metazoa; phylum Chordata; class Aves; order Passeriformes; family Corvidae; genus Corvus; species Corvus brachyrhynchos. The sequence continues at coordinate 625,553 of NW_008238314.1, forward strand.
CCTCACCAATTAAGAAAATAGGATTTTTTTGTTCTGCATACTTGCTTCTTCTGTTTTTTGTTTCTTGGGGGTTTTTTTAATATTACAGTCCTTTAGAGGTATCAGGAAAAAAAATAACTCACCCTTACATTAATGTATACATTTATACTTTAATATCTTTTTCAGCTTAAGCATAATTTAATAGATGAGACAAGAAGCAAACTGGTCCAAACAGGTTCTACCATATTTGCATGGCCTTTATCTAAGAAATAAACATTCTTCCCTCATTTTTGTTGCTTGTGGAACAACAATTAAATCTTAAATTTCTGGGCAAAGGAGATTGAACTGTAGTAAAAAGTATCTTTTCTGTATTAGTGAAGAAGGGCTGTAGCTGCTGGTAACTACCACTATACCTAAAGGAGATTTTCAGTTTGATTTTAGAAGTTTAATTTTTTAATGTATTCTATAGTAGCTCTCTGCCCAGTGGTAGAACCAGGATTTTACAGCTGGGAGAAGCAAATTTTCAACTCTGAGTTGAAAAATGTTTCCCACTTTGACTCCTAAGTAATCCAGTTAATTTCTGGGTTTGAAAAAGTTTGGTTTGGGCTTAAAAACCACCATAGTATATGCTACAGGAGTATGCCTCTGAATATTAAAAATGCCTTATGTTACTCTTCATTTTCATAAATCCCCATCTAAACCTACGTATTAAACAGGCACAGCTTGATAAGGAAATCTCTCGTTCTGCACAGTGGGTGGTATTTACATGTTTGTAGCTTTCTTCTTTGAACAAGAGAGATTTCCTGGCATTTCCACTGCCCAAACTTCCTACTTGTTGTGGAAAAGTATGGAAATACATCCAACTGAATGTTAAACCTCTCCTGGTTCTTTTGCATCTTGCTGAGTTGGATAAGAAAACTATTTTCTGAAGAGATTTTTTTTTTTTTCCAGTTTAGGCATAATTTAAGTTTATAGATGGCAGTATTAGATATTTTCTCCCCATACCCTTCCAGTCTCAACTGCTTGATTGTTCAGACATGCCCAGTGGAGAGAGCTCAGGGTCATCTGTGTTCCATAAAGTTGTGGTAGGAATTATTGATGTGTTTTTTCAGACAATTAATCTGTGATTCCCATTCTAAGATAAGGAATTAATCCAATGTTTTGGGAGAGAATAAGGTGAAAAAAGGACTGTGAGACAAGAAGTGCAGAAGTATATGAGAGATAGTAAAATATAATCCCACACATATTCTGTGACAGAATTCTGTGTAGGTGAGGCTCTTTGTTAACACATCCTTCCTCCACTCTGTGATGCACAACAGAGGGAATCTGCTCTCATGGACTTAGGAAGGTGAAGAGGAAGCCAAACTGTTGTGCATCCCATATTAACAAAGCATTTTAGTGAAGGCCGACTTGAAATATTTGGCAATCTGTGAGTCATTAACAAGGCAAGAGAAGGTTAATCATAACCAAGTTTTTATAGTGGTAAATGAGAAATTCAGCATGGGAGCCTGCTTTGAAAATAACCAGGAGTAAAAACTAAATTTGCAACACTGGGTGTAGATGTTGGTGTCATAACATATCTCACTTATATTCAAACAAAACAACATCTGTTTAGCAGAAATGTCCAAGTGCTTATTGACTGATTAGTTTGGAAATAATAAAACCTGTTAACAAATACAAGAGCTGCCAAAAGGACAAGTATGAGAAAATTTTTATGGCAACACAAGCTGGTGTATCTAATTTTCACAATGCTTTAAAGGAATGTATTTCTATTTTTTTCTCTCTTTCTTTCTCTCTTTTTGCTTGCAGCCACCTGGTTTGGTTTGGTTTTTTTTTCAGAAGCAACTCTTTTGTAACCTGCTGAAAAGTAGAGGGTGAAAACAGTTTGTTAATACTGAAACAACTTAATTTTCCAACCAGATCCTGTGTATAGAAATATCTTTGCAAAGTAATTATATGAAAAATCTTCATTTCAGACATAACAAGTAGAAAATTTTATGGGAAGACTTTAAAAGGGGGAGAGGGTAAGCTTATTTTCCCTTATTGGATGATGGAATACAGTAGGACAAGCCTTAGAATCAGCCTGAAAATTAAATTTATTGCCATTAAGTGATTTATCTCTATACAGACTATTTACCCAGAGAGGGGAGATAGCAAGATAAACACTGGTGGTGCAGTTAAGTCACTTGGGATTGTCACAACTCACATTCCCAAATAAAAGCTGGAGTGCTTCAGCCTGAAAGAGAAGAAACAGGCTTGGAATCCTGAGTGCCAAAGTAATCTTGTTACTTCCTCTTTGAACTTCCAGCCTCATTTTTATATAGGAAAAAACTGCTATTCCCTGGCTAAAAAATGACAACCTCATTTCCAGCACCTATCCAAATCTTAACTAAGTTTTTGTTGGGTTTGATATTCCAAAGCATCCTTTGCTCTGAACTGAAAAGACCTTGAGGGGATGAGATACCAAGAAATCTCTTTATCTGTCTAGAGCTGCTGACGTCAGATACGATAGAAGTGATATCCTGCTGCTCTGCATGCTTTTTATGTGATTAAGTGCAGTAATGAAATGAAGTTAGGCTGGTGCCAAGTCTTTAAGCACACACTCTGGCAAAATTTTATCTCCTGTTGCAGTTTGCATGACGCTTTGCAATGATGCAAGAATTCACTGGCAGCACAACTGTGTCCAGTTTTTTTATTGGCGTTAATCTGTCACATGTGCCTTTAATGTATGTAATTGATCAGTGGCTGTTCTTTTGCCTTTGTTGTTTATTTTACTCTAATTAAAGTGTTCAGCCTGGAAAAAAAGTTTTCCAGACGTTCTGTGGGTTCCCCATCCCTCGAAGTGTCCAAGGCCAGGTTCAATGGGGCTTGGAGCAACCTGGGATAGTGGAAGGTGCCCCTGCCCCTGGCAGGGGGTGGAACTGGATGATCTTTCAGGTCCCTTCCACACCAGGCCATTCTAAAATTCTATTATTCTATTTATATTTCTGAAAGCTATTAAGGTTTTAAAGTGGTTGTTATTTCTGCAGATTCCTAAATGTCTGTGAAAAGCATCATGTGAGGATTTGAATGTAATTGTATAATGCTGTCTTACCAGAAAAGTTGCTCTTAAAGCTGTTTTTTAATACTTCTTAATACAGACAAAACTGTAATCCTTTCCATTTCATCAAGAGTCAGTGAAATCTTTACAAAATTTTACTTGCAGGAAAGCTTAAAACCCATAATTTCTAATATGAAAGTGAGGTTGCATTCTTTAATAATTACTAATGCACAAAGACTGCGAGCCATTAATGTTCCTCCTCTTTTCCACCTAAACTAAAGGAAGCAGCATGTTTTTAGGACAAGCCCTGGGGGTTCTCAGGTGTAGAATGAGTAAATTTCATGGTGGTAAAATCTAATTTTACCTTCCATCACCCCGCCCACAAAGAGAAAAAAATCCAACAAGATGAAGCATGGAAAAAAAATCCAGTGAAAGATAAAAATCCATAGATTGTAGAGCTGGGAGAAATCATGTCAGTAGAATAATTCTGTAATCCTTCCTCTAAAAGAACCAAATGAGTGTTGGAGGAAAGAAATGGGAAGTTTATTCTTTGAGATGGGATTTTTGGGACTTGTGTGTGTACACACACACTTGCACAGACATTGTGTTGATGAGTGTCAGGAGTTTGCCCAGGTGGAAAGAATGATGTCTTTGAGATAAACTGCTGATAAGAAAGTCAGGAGCAGAGTCATTCACTCTGAGATCAGTGTGTTACTCTGTCAGCAGCCTGCAGGTACAAAACTTGGGAGTTTATTAATAGAACTGTTGGGAAAAATGCTGAGTCAAAATCATCAAAACACTCTCTGGGGAAAAAAAAGTTGTTTTTATTTAGCTGCTCCTTGCACAAACTAGGCAGGTTTCCATGGAAACTTGCCTACCTCACCCACGGTTTCCCTGTCTGAAACCAGAATTCCAGCCATGGGATGAGCACAAACTGCTTGGCAGCTGTGGCTGTGAGGGTTCAGAGAGCTGCTGGAACATCATCTCAAGGTTATTTTGAAAAGCTGAGCAAAAATATTGCATCACTTGCTGTAAACAACATTTGAGGATCTTTGTCCTCACAAATATTGGAGCCTTTTCCCAACAGGCAGCAGTTTTTCCCTCTCTCAGGTTTGCACTCAGAAAAGGAAGTCTGTGCCCTGACTGGTTTATTAAAAAGCTGCCATGGCTCATACGTCAGGTATGGACCTACAAAACATTCTCACTGTTTTTACAGAAGCCACAAGCTGGCAGAAGCAGGCCCTGATCCTTGTCTGAGATGAACTTTAACTCATTGGTGTGGAATGGTTTCAAAGGTGTCAGTGAGGAGAAGCTCTGGCTTGTGGTAAGACAGGTGTGAAGGCAGTTATTACTTTATAAACCTGTATTTATTTTTTTTTAAGTGCAAGTATTTGTGTGCTGTGAAAGAAAATTAGTCCTTCAATTGACTTTTAAAATCTGCATGCAGACCATTGTTTCTGAGAATTTGAAATTTTTGAGGTTTTTCAAGAAACAAGGCAACATTTGACCTTGCTCTAAATTTAGATTTATTAAAATATTAAAAAGTAAATGGAAAGTGTCTTTTCTAAACACAGGAGGCACTGGACTAACGATCCATGTGTTAAGAGATGTAGCTAAAAGCACTTTAATCCCCCCTTGAAATTAAAGCACTGAAATAAAGACAATCACACTTGATAGCTAAAATCTCTCCTCCTGGCTGAGTAAAACTTTATGTTGTTTGAGAGTTCTTTATGAGGAATGTTTTCATGTGTCCTTCCAGATGCAGACTTTTCCTTACTTCTCATTGCTGAGGGCTGTTGTCACTATTTTAGTCATTCTTCTGTTTTGTAAGCTGGGTGTTTACAGTGTGGTGAGAAGATTCAAACCTTCGCCTGCGAGGCAGAAGGCAAATGGAAAAAATCATCCTTGCAGCTGTGCAGGAAGCAAAATTAGGTCTGGACTTACATATTTTCAACCCTGAGTAACAGCAAAGTGTTGCACATCGTTGTGGTGTGCTCAGCAGCATCTGGGAGAGGCAACAACTGTGCAGAGCAGTGAGGAGTTGTTGAACAGCCAAACAAGGACCATTTGTGTCTCTTTTTTCAGCACACAAACACATGTGAATGTGCAAATCTGAACACAGGTGGTTCTTGCCCAACACACGACCTGTCACATCCTGTGGACTCACGTAAATCTCTTAAGTCACTGCTGACACAAAGTACTTCCAAACAAAGTCATTTAACTGAGTGTGATCCACCAGTCCTTGGTTTACTGACTCCAGGCTTCCCTTTTCCCTCCTTTTCTGAGTTGCAACAGGGACATCCTGGCACTGGAAAACTAGGATTTCTTACCTTTCTGAGTACCTCCACCAGCAGGTCTTATCCAGGACTGCCATGCCACTCTCCCACCCCAATATTTAACTTTACAACCAAAACGAAATAAGCGGCATTTGATGGGTGTTTCTGTCGAGGCTGCTGAAGCACTGAGGACTGTCAGCTTTATGTTCAGCCTGTGACTATTGATATTTCCCCCCTATAATTCTCCTCTAATATTTTTCCTCTTTTTGTTCTTAACCACGGTGTGACCCGCTCCTATTTTTCAACTCTGATCCTATGATTTCTTTCAGAGTCCCAACCCTTTGATGCAACTAAATAGAACTTTGTCATTATGTATTGGTCAAATTCCCTCAGACATTTTATCTGGAGGGGATCTCAGCTTTCTGGTCGCTCTCCTGAGGATTCCACTGTTCACTTTACTCATTTTTAAGTTTGCTTTTGAGGAGAAACTGTGCAATATCTTTCAGAATCATCACTTATGTTTAACAATAAGGAGATATCCTTTAATTAGGTGGTGGCCTGTGTCTTTTCTCTTTCAAATTTTCACATTAATGTTTCCTTACTGTCATAAATCCTCTCCTGTTCTGTTTGTCTCATCTTCGTATTGTGTGCTGTGTAATGAGACAGAATTTCTTGGGGCTAGGTATTCTTTGATGGTTTTTTACCACATCTAACTCAAAATACATCTTTTCCCAAACCTTTTAACATCTAATATGGTCTGACACCTGACTAAGAGTCCAAAATATTGTGTGTTATCTCAAGTTTTGGTTTGCTCCTTTGGGAGAGTTTACCTACATAAAATAGGAAGACACTTTTTTTCTAGGATTTATATGTGTGGAAAAGGTTGGGCCTTCAAAATCCTGGTTATAAAATGGGACTGCCTTTGACAAATGAAGGGCCAATGCCCTCAGGGAAATGCAATATGGAATAATATATCAGTTATTAGCTGGCAGAAAAACCTTAGGTACATTTCTATACCCTGTGTTATTTAACTGTGGATGTGGAGTGGGCCAGATTATTTCATGTTCTTGCCTGTTTGAAACCCTCTGGGGTGGTATCAGGAAGCCAGATCTCTCCAGCAGATTATTCCCTGGATACCTGACATGCTCACACACTCTGCTTCAGCCTGGGTTGGCAAAAATTGGCTTTTTTTGGAAGCGTGTCACCCCCTTACCTGCAGCTGGTGGCTGCCCCTTTTCTGGGGGTTGCTGTCAGGGACAGGTCAATAAAGTTCAAGATCCTTCTTCCACAGTGTGGGGTAGTTTCTTGATAATAATCTCGTATCTGTGAGGGATTTCCTGATGAGTCCTGCCCATTGCACTAAGGTACAGGGGGTTTGCTGGTTGTTTTTATCTAACTTCTCCTACAAGTGTGAAATACTGCAAAAAGCAAACAAGGAAAGGCAATGCTTCACCTCCTGACTGAATATTAGATGGTGAAAGTTGTGAGAACAGCTGCAGCAGAGAGAAAATAATTCTTCCAGGAAAACTGGTCCAAAATTATCATCACAGTATTCACAGTAATGCAACTTTCAGTAATTAAAAATAAATTGTGATTCCAATCCTCCTTTTTCTTCAGGTAGGCTTTGTGGCCCCCATATTAAATGTAATCATGCAGCCAAAAGGCTGCTATCACATCTCCTGTTTTGGCTTAGAAGAAGAAAACTGGCATTTTTATCAGCGTTTGACAGGCAGTTTGTCAGAGCTGCAGTTTTAACTGCAGTCCCTCTCCCTGGAATAGCATCAGGGATGAATAATTGTTCCTATGTAAATTTTATTGTCTGAGACCCACTTCACATCTTAGAAAAGGATACCACCCCTTCCCTCTCCTCCCCGTGGCAAAAGCAGAAGTTTCCACGTCTGGCTTTGTCCTGACACATCCTCTGGAATAATAAGTGGAAGTCACAGGTCCTGAGCAGTGCTTTCGTCACAGCTGAAAGGCTGCGGAAGTCTGGAAAATACAAGTGAGCAATAGCAACGTGTGCTAAAGGTCAGAGGGTGGGTTCCACTTGAGTGTTTGCTTGCCAAAATGCTGTTGGTTGATCAAATTGGCTGCATGAGTGATCAAAGAGTTCATCTGCCACAAGCCAAGTTCAGTATGGAAAAATGGGGAGAGTGTGAACAGAATGAGAAGAGGGAGATAAATTGTGATTTTTAAGTGGGGACTTGAGGGGATGGTAAACTCTCACAGGGAGAGCTCTATACAACACAACTAAAAGTCATATTTCCAAATATTAGAATTTGCCCTGCATAAATGAGTAGCTACTTTTCCTAAACAAGGACTGTGGTTTACAACAACAGCAAAACTGTTATGCTTGAATAAGATCACACTTGGTTTGTATTTGTTTTGGGGCCTCTGCGACTGTTTCATTGTGTGATTATCATTTTCCCCTTTGTTGCCTGGATTCTGTTCCATCACAGTATACATGTAACAGCATTTTTGGTATCCAAACTAATTCCAATGAAATTAGTAGAAGGAAATCTTACAGGCTTGGGTTCAGTTCTGAGTCATTCACAGCAAGGACGTGGAGGGGCTGGAGCGTGTCCAGGGAAGAGAACGAAGCTGGGGAAGGGGCTGGAGCCCCA
>NW_008238314.1:633687-657024 GCF_000691975.1 Corvus brachyrhynchos
CCACTTTAAAATCCGGGTGCTTTTGTACAACAAAGTATTTACTCTTAAGTCTTCACAATAACAGTCGGGGATGGGTGAATCCATGCTATAAAAACTAAGTGCATTGAATTTCTCATAGAAGATTTCTCTCTGTCTTGAATTGAGTATATTTTGCAGGAATATATTGGTGAGCTGTACAGACTAAAGAATCAGATGTAAGGAGCTAAATACAAACCACAAAGTGCCTGTCTAGAATTTACTTAAATTTCTAGCAGTATGTTGTTCATGATTTTAAAAACATAGAATTTGCTGTATTTTTAATGATATAAATTCTGGGTTTGAGTAGTATTCTCATTCTTATTGAAACTGTGCTGTAGATCAAATATTGTAGAAATAATAAATATTTGCCGTGGAATTGAGAAAAAATATTTATCCACTTTAAAAATAAAAGTTTCTTAGAATCTCTGCAGGGGTCTTTTGCATTCTTAGAGGTGAAATTCAGACAAAATACATTCACATCATTTCATACCTTCCTGAACAGATATGAAATTGATAGAAATTGTGGAGAAAAGCCCTTTTTAAGCTATTTCCGTTCCCTCCTTACCCTGCAGGTATTATAGAATTAGAAGAAAAAGAAGGGGGAATGGTTGCTTCAGTATTGTTTTCTTTCCCCTCTGTACACCCTCCACCATGTGTTAAATCTATTGCAGCTAGAGGAAAAAATTTTTAGAAGAAAAATCCTGTACAGATGAAGGAAAGGCTGGGGCTTGATTCCTAGAAATAGGAAGACTAAACATGAAACTTTCCCAGAGCACGCGTCTGTTGTACAGCTCAAATCACCAGTGGTTTCACTCTCAAAATAGGATTCTTATATTTCAAAAATATTGTCTTTACACAGATGATATGAAACTTTCCCAGAGCATGTGTCTGTTGTACAGCTCAAATCACCAGTGATTTCACTCTCAAAATAGGATTATATTTCAAAAATATTGTCTTTACACAGATGAATACTGTATTGGCATTCCCCTCAGTTTGTTTGTGACAACTCCATGATCTGCAGACAAAACATCCAACCCTTTCAACAGCAACTCTTGTGGGGCTTCATATGGCCCAATTTATTTTCCATCTTTGCAATGAGTGTGAGATGCTGGTGATAAACCCCAAATGGAAATAGGTGGAGTCCCCCTTGTCCACATGAAAATGTACCATATACCCTCCTGTTTTTGATGGTGGGTGGCTCATTTGGCTGTTTTATGGAATAAGCTCTGTATTGTTCAGTTTTCATGCAATCTGCCTGAGTCTCCCTGAATCGAGGGGGTGAATGTGTGAAGTTTAATTGAAAGCATGAAGAAGCAATTGTGAGGTTTCACAATGAACTGACCTCACTGAGGGGCAAGAGTTATGCTTTTTATATCTGCTGTACATAACATGCCTGACTATTTCCCACAGAAATCAGAGATTTGTGGTCAGATATCCAGGGTGGAGTTTATCCATGTGCCTGGAAAATGGTACTTTTGGTAGAGGGCATGATTTTAAGTCCTTTTTCTCACTTGTCCTGTGTTGAAAAGCCTGATATTGAGAAGCAGGGGGTTACTTTCTGTGATTCAGAAGGGTGTGAGGAACAATAACAACCAGCACTCCTTGGGATGGGAAAACTCCTCTCTTCCCTAGTGAGAAAGGAAGTCTCTCCACACCCAGCATTTTCCAGAACCCATTCACCACAGAGGGGAGCAAAAGAGGGCGGAGGAAACTGAATCCAGGATAGTGTGGGGATAAGATAAAGAGGGCTAAAGCACATGAAGTAATGTTTCTAAAGGTGTGTTCCTAACTCGTTGGGAACCTTTAAAATGAGTATTCACTGGTGATACTTTGTCAAGGCACAGAGTTATAAGAGCAAGAATTCAAGGTTAAATATCCCTTTATATGTCTTGAGTATAAAATATCTGGTTTGTGTGTATTTTTATGTAATGACTGAAAATATGGAAGCAGAATTGTCAGTAAGGGGGGTGAGTTAGCAGGGGTATATTTCTGCAAATTACAGTAATTTCTGTGTTCTATGAGGTGTTTATAATCTCATATCTTACCCCAAACTGGGAAAATCCCAACTCTTCAACCCCCAAACATAAACTACACCAAGGAGATGCCACCAGGCCCATGTCACCAAATTCTTACTTCAGGGTTCTGAGCCATACCACTGATATTTTAGTGGCTTACCATAAGAATATTTGTTCCCAAGCGGCTGAAACTAATCTTGAGCTAATTAGCTCAGATGCTTTTCAAGTGGCTGATGATTCAGATTTCCTAAACAAAAACAACACCTGACTGACTCAAAGTTCTTGGCATTCCCAATATTTTATTGTTTCCCTTCACTGAGGAGGCAAACAAAGCCAGGCTGGCTGCAAAGCTCAAATTATCTTGATAGATGAAGTCAAGCTCTGCCTAAGAAACATGCCAGGCTGTTTTGTGTGCCAGATATGGACCAAATACAATGGAAGAGAAAGCTTTTAGACCTGGCAAAAGAGAAGATATTCTGGAAGAAGTATAAGGTTTCCCCGGGAATACCTGCTAGATTACCCAAGCAACTATTCAGCAAAAATGGTGAATTTGACCTAAAATTCGCTCCTGAGGCAGTAACTGCACATTTTGGTATAAATGCACCAACAATCTCCAACCAGGAGCTGTGGGATTGCTAATCGTGGACATCTGGTTGGAATGTCTGCCACTGCCTGGCGATCACACACGGAATAGAGAGAAAATATTTTCCCGTAGAGAGGAGCCTTGTGAAATTGCTCTGGATGGTCTCTCACAACTTGCTAATGGCTCAAATTTGGGTTTGTTTAAGTTGGCACAGTGAAAACGTAAAACATTTTTAACTTTCTGTTTTCAAGAATCGGTGCAGAAGGGCGAAAAACATGAATCTGACTGAAACGTGATTTGAACGAAACACTGTGTTTTATCTGTACTACTTTTACAAGTCAAAATAAAGCACTTCAGATATCAATATTTAAAGATCTTATTCCAACTGTAGTCAAAACAAACAAACCCAAAGTTTAGCCAGTAAAGAAACATGGGACACTTATTCTAATCATCATTCTTGAGTCCTGTAAAACCTATGGGGACCCACAGTCTGTAATCCCATTTATTTACCTGTAATTGATCTCGTAGGGTTTCCAGGATTAGCTTTGGAGGCCTGGTTGTACACTATTTCTTTCATCTCAAGTATTAAAATCTCTCTTCCAAGGGCATTATTTGTGAGAACGAGGTACCTACAAGTGTCTGATCATTCAGGGAATATTTCCCCTGAAAAATGATGTGGTTCCTCTACCCCAAAACAAACAAACAAACAGCACTTCAATCCCCCAAAAAAGTCACAAACCCAGCTCTTTTTTTTTTTCTTTTTTTTTTTCAGTTAACAGAAATGCAGCTCTCTGCAATGCAGGCTGGGTAAGGTTTTTACAAATAGGATCCTTAATCGCACAGAGGGGTTTTTTCCTGCTAAGTGTAACTTAGCATGAAAGGGAGGAGTGATGTAAAAATTAGTTTTCAGCAAATAGGGTCAAAACAAAGCAAAAAGAAAAGGGAAAAAATGCTGATGTTCTATGGAGTGTGAGTTCAAACTTTTTTTTATTGTTGAGGATACAATTTACGTCTTTAGTGCGTTGCAGCTAAGAAAAAAGAAGTAAACCATTACTTGCCTCATAAAATCATAAAACTAGAATGCCGTGTAACAAAGATTAAGATATTCATTAAGCAGCTTTTTTTTTTTTTTTTTAATTATTTTCCCCTCAAGAAAATGCAAAAGGAGTTTTGATGAGGAAAACTCCCTTTGAAATTATGGTTGTAGCCTTTTAATTCAGCCCAGTATGTGATGTTGGTCTTCCTCAGCAGATGACCACATCACCAAATTTTCTCACTTTTAGGACACCCCAATTTCCTTTTGCAAAGCCGATTTCTGTCTTAACCTCTCAGTTAGAGACTTTTCTGTAAATGGAGAGGAACTGCAATGTTATTTGGGTTTTTTTAGCTGTTATCTGGGGTTTTTTTTAATATGATCAGAAGCAAGCAGTGGTTTGTCAGCCTAACCAGGCCTGGCTTCTGCAGCTCCCCAGTCTGAAGCTTTACCGATAAATGCCACAAGTAACACGATTCTAGAACTCTCTGCCAGCTGGTGAAATTCATTGTCTGCTTCCCGAACCAGGAAAAGAAAAATTGGAATACTTTAACAGGATCCAGGCTTTGGAGGAAGGGCTCCAGCTGTCAAAGACAGATTTCCTAAAGCTCAATCTACTAGCCCATAGCTCAGATAGAGCATTTGACAGGCAAATTGGAGCCAAATGGATGCAAATAAATTTGGAATTATTAATCTTACCGCAAATTTGATAAAAATTTTAAATATATGCAAATCATCAGGTTGCATGATTTTTAATTTTTTTTTTTTTTCTGAGTTTGTTGAAATGTGCTGGAAGAACCCAGCGGTCTTTCTCGGTTACCGCTGTTCCTGGCAGTTGAATGAATCCTGAATGTTTGCAGCAGTCTCAGCTCCTGCTTCATATTTCAAGAAAATATCCTGGAGTACAAAAAAAGCACCAGCTGGACATTCTGCCCACACCCTTGTTTGATTGAGAAGATGTAATTTGTTTTCTGTTAGAGAAGGCTTATTTATTGATGGATGACTGAACATTGAATTCCATTTGGCAAGAATCAGTTTCCAAAACTGAGTTGCTTTAGCGGTTCTAAGCTATTTTTCTACAGATAAGTGGACTCCTCAGCTCATAAAGGACTTGTCATGGATTGTCAAGTCATTACAAGAATTATTTTCTTAGTTCCATGAGGTGACAGAATGATTTTATTTTTTTTTTTTTCCCCCATGGCTCCTGTTGAAGCTACTGATTCAGAATTTTGCAGTCATTTCATAGATTAGAAATGAGCATTTTATATTTCATTGCTTTTCTCCTGCTGTACTGGCCAAAAAGTGGCATAAATCTAATTAACAGACTGTTAATAAACTGTTTGTGCTCAAAGAAAAGGGTGACATCTACAAAGCAGAAAACTATTGTAAGGTTCCTCTCCATTTCATAACATAAACTTGGGCAAACAACTGTAATGTTATATTAATGTTCTTGGATAATACGATTATTTATCAATTTTTTGCAAGCAGAATTCAAGAGGAGAAAATTCCCTGCAGATGTTTTCCAGTGTCTTTAAGCGGTGTTTATTAAATCTGGTCACTTACTGGTTTTCTCCAAAATCAAGGACATTTTGTGTGATTTCATTTTCCCATCTGAGATAACATCATGCATAACAAAGTCGTGAGACTTGATTGCCACTGTAATCATGAAACATGCTTTAAGTACATGGTGAGCACAATGTCTCCAGCTTCCCTTGCCATATGTATTTATTCCTGCCATTTAAAACATCTTTGGAATGCTATGAAAATATTTTGGTTTAAGCTTAACTGCAAAAGAATGAAAACAGAAACTAAAAATGAATCATGAAATATCCAAACAGATTTGTTCCCCTCCCTCTCCAATGGAGAACAGCCTCAGCATTTCCTCATACTGATTTTTTCATCATTAATTTCTTTCTGCAGCTCCAAACAAAAGTGTTTGGATTTATAGTGTTATAATAAAATCCAGCAAATCCAACATCTTTAATTCTGTAGCAATATTCCTTTGATTTCTCTCTTTTCCCTTTTTATCTCTCTAGAAATCTCAGTGAAAGAAAAAAGTTATTGTAACCAAATATTGCTGGCTTTTCAAGTACAGTTATTTCTTGCCTGAACAAACAAACAAGTTTACACTATGTGGCAATGTGGATAAGATGTGTGGTCAAAATACTGAACTAATTTGGCATTCTAGTAAGTAATTCATTCCATCCAGGATTCTGTGAAACACATAACGTGTCTTTTGCTGCAGACACATGCCAGATAATGCAAAGGCTTGCTGGGCTTAAGGACATATCAAATTTAGGCCTGTGCTTGCCTGTCTCATGCCCAGGTAATTCTGTTCAGTGGTTTCCAGGGAGAGAAATGCATGTTTTAGGCTGAGAACACAGGGAAGGATTTCATTCCTACCTGGTCTTGTGTTAAACCCTTCTTTGTACCCCTGACTATCAGGAGATCTTCCCTGAAACCACAGTGAAGTGGCCAGGCCGGGGTCAGCAGCTGCGCAGGAAGGTGGTGTCTGATTTTGACAATGTTTGACCTATCCTATGTCTAGATTTGATAATGAGTTTATTGAGGGATGTATGTGTAATACAATCTGACTGAATTTGATCAAATTCTGGTAAAACGTGCCAATCATCCCTTAAAAAGACCCCAAACCTCTATGAGATTGCAAATGTGGGGTGTTTCTTTAGACTAACAAGTGAGTATTTTAATAAGTTTTGAGCAGTACACAAGTGCTGCATGTCCCCATTGAGTATATGGACCTATGAAAACTTACATTGTTTGTGTTGCTAAGGCAGGAATTTGGTTTTTTGTCAGAACATAAGTTATCATTAATGAAATTAAATACCATTTTAGTAGCTGTTGCTGGAGTCTATCCATACCTCTTTAAGGACTCCTTACCTGTTGTTTCAGGCAGTTTGATAAAGTGATGCTTTCCAGCAGATTACAGCTCAGAAAAGCACTGTCTGAGTAGAGCTGGTTTTTCATCAAGCTGGGCAGCTACAGACAAAGAAAATGCTGAAACAGAATTGTTTCTGTTGGAGGAATATGAAATAATGGATTTCTTTGAATTCTGTCAGACTAACTTGAAAAAAAGCTGGGAGAGTTGATGCTGTTTGTGAGTCACTGGTGGTGGATAACACAGACTGAGGGGAGACAGGGGAGGGGGAATTCTGAAGAGACACAAGTGGTAACTGAGGACAAATATATAAATATATAATCTTATACAGAGATAGTGAAATGAGGCTCTGGATTGGAAACAATTCTCTGATTGTGTGGGATTTATGACCATTTGTTTGGGGAAAGTGAAATAAGAGGAGTCCTTGCCTGAGTTTCCATGTCACTTTTGACCTTGCCATTCTAGTGAAGTGTTTGTCTCGTGGTAAACTGCAGTGAATCCTCAGGGAAAAAAAAAAAAAAACAACTCTTCCCAATCGTGAGGATAAAGTGCTTAAACTGGAAAATGTGTGGATTTGCATGGGAAGCGGGGGGGTGTTGCAGCATGATTAATAGGAATAAATACATATGCTGTAGTGGTATAAACCATACAAATTCGTTGATTCTCTAATCCTTTAGCTCAGATTATATTCTTTTTGAACATCAGCCCAGACCTCTGGCTCATTGATACGCAGCCACTGCCTCAGCAATTCTGGAGTTTACAATCTGGCTCCAGTGGCCAGATGCAATCCAAAGGTTAAAAATAAACTTGAACTCTGCTTAAGATTCCACTCTCTCTTGTCCCTCAGCCATAGCTGGCATACAGATATTCTGGCCTAATTCTTTCTTGAACACTTTATCATGTCTTAAAGCAGATTCTTTTTGCTTTTTCAGTGGGGTAACAGGGAGAGGCAAAAACCCCCAAACAACTTGGTCTCCTGACCAAAGAAAACAATCCCGAAAAATAACACAAGGAGAGAAAGGGAAGAGTTCTTTTGATTTAATGGAAAGCTTCAGGTCTACAACTATGTACATGACAGCTGACCGAGACCTGTGGGGCATAGCAGGCATGTCAGCTCGGTAATAAGAAGAAAACAATAGATCTCTCTATTTGGATTATTTTTCCATAGAATTCAAATCTTGGTTCAGTTGAGACACTCTCCAGGGAATGCTCCAAAAGTAAACTTGAAAATGTAAGAGCAAGCTCGACTATCAAAGTTACTGACAATAAAGCTAAGCAGCTTGCTGGTGACAGTGGATGGGGGAGGGCAGTAAGAAACGCATGATATCATGTTCAAATTGCATATCCAGTACAAGCCAAAATACATCTTTGCTCAGGGCTTAGATTACAAAAAATATCAAGCACCACTTTTTCAGACATTTGTCTGATTTGGGATTTATTTCAATCTAGTGAGCTTTGAAAGCATTTCCTTGAAATATTGATGTAGCTTTGAAAATACAAAATCGACTTCCTACAAGCTGCCTGTTCCTGTAAAATTTCCATTGGTGTCTTTACGTATGCTTGAATTTACAAGAATGCATAATGAACAGGAAATCCTGTGGGAAAATTGGACTCCATTTCCCATCCCATTGCCTTAAAGCACCTTTCTTTTCCAGCAACCCGAGTGTGCAGGCAGCTATACAAACACTTGGCTAGAATTTCAAGGATTCTGAATTCTCAGACTGAATTCTGAGCATCTGATTGACTTCCTGGTATAGACAGGGAAAATCACACCCTGTGGTGTCAGTTCATGGTGGTTGAACATCTTCCACAGCAACTGTGGGACAGAATTTCCTCTGCCAGGAGGTTTTACTTCCTCAAATTTGTATTTCAGAAAGACGGACAGTTCTGAAAATAAGGGATGGAAAACAATCCTACAATGCAGCATGTATTGACAGAATTTCAAAGTGATAAAAAATGAAAACGATTACTTTAGGAAATATTAAGCACAGTTCTCCTTCCCCTTTACCTCACACTTGGATAAAGACAGCTCTGATTTTAGGCAAATAACAAAAGACAACCTGGAAGGTTTTTTCACGTACAGCAATAGTTAACGAATCCAAGGGAACTAATGTGTTTCTTGTCTTATGCAAAGTCTGGCACCACAGTAAGGAAATTTGGGATCTGTAAATTTATCCACCCTTGGGCCAACTTAGCCAGGCTGGGGCTATAGCAGCAGACATTTAGGTATTTCAGAGATAACCATGCAAAACCACAGATCTGATGGTGGGCTTATTGATACTACATAGCTAAGAGCAAGTATCCTCTCAGAATTTCTGTTAACAAGCAGATTTTGGGTTCCATTTGTCCCACTTTTGTACATAAGCAATAAAATACAACTTCTAGATTGCTGCTCTGCTTGGGAACTCTCCATAAGCATGTTGGAAGTGTAACACAGTGCACTTTTAGGCCACAAGCTCCCAGAACCGTAGACAGGGACAAATATAATTCCTTTTTCCTGTAGCGGGTATAACGAAAGAAGAGCAGCTATTTGTTCTGTGAGGTACAGCTGTCATAGCACATCCCTGCCTCACTCATCTTTTCTACAGCATCATCTGTCTGCTGTGCTTTTGATAGTTTACAAGTACAAAGGTGCTTTTATCACAGATGTTAAATATTCCTCAGGTTAAGTCTTTCTGTATTGGGAACATCTCTCTTTGTGTTACACTGTCATCACAACAGGAATAAAAACTACGTTGTGCTGAACATTGTACAAAGGTACTTTGTATTTCATCTAAGAGATTGTCTAAAATTAATCAGGCTTATGCACCAAATAAACCAGTTTGGTGAGGACAGGAGTCCAAGAAGATGAGGAGAAACACCAGTCAGTTTCATTTAGAAAAAATGAACACTTGGAGCCCCATTCCCTAACGACTACATAACAGCATCAAAAAAGTAGCCCCACATCCCTCAGGAATGTGAGGGAAAACATGGGCAGGTGTCACTCTGATCTGTAGAGGTGCAGAGGATGGGCAGGGTGACCTTTGCCTGTCCAAATTATACACTACATGCAAAATTCAGAACTCTGGGGTTAGGTTTCTTTGAGTTTTCAAGCTCCACAGCTGCTGAGAGTTTTGAAGGCAGGTGCTGATGTCTGCGTGGTTTTCCATGGGTGTTTTCTTTGATGTATCAAAGGCAAGGTTAGGTGGAAGTGGACAAAAAGCTGCTTTCTAAGATAACATTAAATGAATTGTGCTAGAAATGGTTAAAACTTTGCGATTCTGAGAATCGATACTTTTTATACTGTTCAATACAATCTCATTTCTCCAACGTTTGCTGTGACTGGAATGTCTCCTCCCACTCTTCTGCTTGGCCAGCTGAAGAGTGCAGGAACAACCTCTGGAAGTGTCCTGACAGGGAATAAGTCAAATATATCACCCCAAATTTTACAACGAGAGATGTGTTTGTTTAAGCAGAGGTCACCCTTGGCTGTGGCAGCAGCAGCATGGCACATGTAATCCACTGAATTTTGCTTTCAAAGCAAACAAGCCCAATTCTGGCAAACCTACTAAGAACTATTTTCATTTCATTTTGCAAGACATACTGATACTTTGAAAATTCTTCCAGTTTCGAGATAGAACAAAATATATATTTGAAAGACTGAATGGTGTACAAAACAAAAAATAAAGTATCAAGGTTGTTTTAAACACACAAATTTTTAACCCTTGAGACAGAGTTTTGTTTTATACGATCAAAGATAAGAAAAACAAGCTTATTTTTCAATAAGAAAATTAAGATATTTAAAGTATTCAGATAAAAATATTTCAATCATTTTTTGTTTTCTCTAATGTTCAACTGGAGAATAAGTAACTTATTAAAATATTTTAGGTTAAGTTAATTGTTATTTTTCTGATTCGTGCTGGAGATTTAAGATATTGAGATATAACAATAGCCTCAATTGCTGCAGAATTTCTGATATGACTAGAAAGAAAAGTTCTGTTCTTATGTGGATAAGCAAGGATTTGAATAAGATCTGGCTTAAGTATCTTGTGTCTGGCTGTTGGAGAGGAAGTTGGTTTTGAATGGTTGGCCTCAATTTTTTAAAACTCAATTAATATTTAAGACACATTGAAAAATTAAGAAATGAAACAGAATTTTAGGGGCTGGTCACATTTTAGGACTTGCCATAGCTTTAGTTTGCATGAAATAAATAAAAAATACAAAGAAAACTTATTGAAAATCAAATTCAAATTTAAGTTAGGTCTTCAGAATACAAGGATGTAAGAAACCTGTTTAGCGATTTTATTCTTGAGTCATAAGAAAGAATATTCTCTGATACAGTGGAGTCTCCATGGCACAGCAGTTTCTTGCTCCATCAGAAAGGGAAGTATTGAAAGCACAGGAGAATTCTGTCCTATCACTTGGCACAGCATCAGTTGTGCTCATTCTTCAATCAAGGCTTTTGAAAGCAGAGAGACAGCAGCTGTCTGGGTAGGAAACACTAACTCAGCCAGGAAGCTTTCCAGTCAAATATTAAATATCTGCACTTAAGCTCTGTAAAGTTCTCTGCCTTGGGAGTGCACACCTCACCAGAAAGTCTCTTCTCCCTGAGGTGGTGGGGTTTGCTCTTCACTGCTCCTAATTTACATCTGCACTTTTCCTTGTGAAATAGGGGAATGATGAAGACTCTTCCTCTCAGACATTCTGCACATACCCGTATGAATAAAAATAACACGGTGGAGCCTTTACTTGGCTCCTGCCAGCACAAGGATTGACTTATAGAGTGTTGCTAGGTAAGTCACCTGAGCGTTTGTTGTGTTGCTGCATCCTCTCCAGAGCCATAAAGCCTGATTCAGCTCTTTTATACACAAATATCACAGTTCACATATTATTTATGAAGCCTTAGGAGGACTTTTTGGCATGTGCATTTGGCTTGCAGTTGGGAAATCTGTGGTAGAAGTTCTCAAACTGTATTTGGCTTTCTTTGAGTACAGTAACATCATTACCTGTGTTGCCAGGGTCTCCTTCCAGAGCCTCAAGTGTGGTGCAGTGACATCACCTGGGTTGTGTAAAATTTGCACCTCATCTGCTGAATCATTCTGGAATCAGAAATGGAGCTTTAATGTAAAACTCTCAATTGCACATCATCTGCCTCCCCGTACTACCAGAAAGGCGGCGCTTCTAGGGGTTGTTCCTGATGATCTTCGGGAATCTTTAAAACACCTTGCACTGTAGGAGAGCAAATCCATGGCACTTCATCCTCATGGTGCTTTATCACTTAAGAGCATTAATGATTGCTTAAGAACAGCTCTGTTGGAGGTGAGCCAGAGGGTGATCCAGAATTTTAGTCTTCTAAATCTGTGTTAGCCTGTAATTTTGTTAATTCCTACCTGTGAGAGTGGGGAGGCCCTGGCACAGGGTGCCCAGAGAAGCTGTGGCTACCCCTGCATCCCTGGAAATGTCCAAGGCCAGGCTGGATGGGGCTTGGAGCAACCTGGGATAGTGGAAGGTGGATATCTGGTATTAAAAAATGATCAAAACTGGTCAAAATCCTCAGCTCTTGTAAGAGGTTTATGATTTCAGTGCCTATACACAGAAAATTCTGACTAACTGCTAATGTGGCTTGGTCTGTAAAATCCACAGATAGATCTCACTCTGGTTTTAATTTTAAGGGTGTAACTCTAAGCAATTCTTGGGATTTCAGTGGGATTAAGGCCAAGGAAGAAAGTAAATGAGAACAGACTGTGATCCATATTGTTACAAATCTGTTGCTTAATGTCTCATCAGGATGATTTCCAATGAGCTTCTCTTTCTTTGGAAAAAAAGAGTAGGGAATACCAGGGTCAATGAATACTGTTAGTACTAATTAATCAATTGGTTCCAATCAATATTTAAACCTCTTATTTCTTGAAAAGAGGAAAGGTGGCTCCACTGCTTTCAGCTTAATCTAACACCAACAGCAACAGAAATACAAATGCTTTATGTGAGATACTTTTGTAAGTTTTCCTCCCTTCATGTGTATTATTATTTGTTCTTTATTTCTGGAGGTGTTGTGTTTTTAAGTAAGGACCTTCAGAGTTGCTATGCTGCTCTTCCCTTGAATTTTTAATCATAGAAAAAGCAGCAATTCAGGCCTGTCAACAGTTTTCTAGTTCTCCAGCAAAAGCTAATAAATATGATAGTTACTGCTGATTACAGGTCCATAGGCAGATAAGATATCAAACTCTTGTATTACATCACTCTGTGGTTACAGTTAGAAACAAAACACTCCACGTTGTGGTTTGCATTCAGTTCTGCAATGAACACCCTATGGTGCATTGTGAACCCTTGGTTTTCAGATTAGCTTGGTTACTATGAAACTCTCAACAAATAATAAAAATAATAAATGTAATAATAACAAAACCTCAGTCCAGTTGACAAGGTTATGTCCTTTTTTTCCACTAATCTAGGTCTAGACTAAGTGACTAGCACTAAGACACTTTCCAGTGGACTGTCACAGTCTTCATTTGATTCAATAGCTTAAGGTTTTGGTGCAGATAAGAATAATGTTTTATATTTGTGGAATATTTGCTGATACAGTTATACTTCTTTGGTTTCTTAGCCTTAATTATGCAAGGAAATCATAACTCCACACCATTAGCTCCTCCTTCCTCTGTATTCTCTGAGCTGCAGAGACAACACTGAGACAAAAAAAATGCCAAATATATGTGGAGATAAAGCTTATTGGCGATTGTTTTGTTAACAAACTCATGGTTTCAAGCTTGTCAACCTGTTCTTGATGAGAACACAAGTTAGAATAGTTTATAAGTCAGAATATTCTGGTTTTGCCACTAATGTTTGTCAGATCAGTGGGACACGCTTCCATTTATTTTTCTCATTCTGGAAGGCCCAATAAAACAGACTTGCCCGCTATTTTCTCTTCAGATCTGTGGAGAATTTAGTATAAAATTTAGAAATAGATAAGCTAAATAATAAAATATAAAGCAGTACTGAAAGCACAATCCAGTTCTTCTGTCTCTAAACAAGACCGTAAAGGTGTTTCTAGTGCATTGTTCGCTGTCCGGAATAGCCACAGTCACACTCATCCTCAGAATTCAGCTCTGCCAAGGACACATGCAGAAAGGTACCTCCCAGTTAAACTCTTACAATGGAAGTATGGGAGGTATTCATTGATATAAAGACTCTGCATCGTTGATTGAATTGGCAATCTAAATATCAGTCCTTGTTTTCACATAGGTTCTGTGGCAGATGTAAGGAACAAAGTAAATTCAACTGCATTCAAGAGCATTTTCAAATTGCTTCTTGATTTTTAAAAATTTTTACAATGTTGTCTCACTTCAGTCAGAGAACACTATGGTTGGATATTTTTCCCCAACAAATGCATTTATTAATTTGCCACTGAAAATAAAGGGAGGGAAGCAGCTATTGGAGGAAAAAAAAGACAGGTAAAGTCTGATCTTTTTTGTAAGCCTGCCTTTGTAGAAGAAATATTGTGAGGGGAAGGTACAAAGTCAGCCAGGATGAATTGGCCTGGGCAAGTTCCAGTGGAACAATCTGGAAATAAAAAGGCAACACAGGCAGGAACGTGTTTAGTCTGGATGTGTCCCAGATTTACGTAAATACACAGGAAACTGCTGGATGTGAGGATAATTGATGTCCCAGTGATCTAGAGAACATCCTTGAATTTCTGCCTGTTTAGCTATATTTACCCCAGTTATCTTGCAGTGCAGTGCCTTTGCATGAAACAAATGCAAACCACTGCAGGAAAACATTGTTCTGCTCACCTCTGTCCTCAGCTCAGGTCTTTCAATAACCAAAAAGCTTCTGGCAGGATCCTAGCACCAATCTATTGATGTAATGAGCCATTAGGTTCTAGAGGTACATAAATCTTCCATGAAAAGTAAGAATAATGTCTCCAGAGCTTTTGGAAGCCAAGAAAATTTGTCTGGACCTACTCAGTTGTGTTCACAAACCACAGTTTGTGCAGTGAAAGCTTGGCTTATCCTTGACTCTGGTGTTTCAGTGCTGCTCAGCTCACGGAGGACAGAGGGCTATTTTCACTGGATGGGGTCTCCCACAGAATGCAAGAGGATTTTTTCCATTAGGAATGTGCCTCCAAAGGGCTGCTTTAGACTGCAGAGCACAGTGGAGTCTGGGTTTCTCTATCTGCAAACACAGAGCAGCCAAGAGGTTGAGAGGCCGAATTCTGCCATCCCCTGGGAGCCCTTCCAGCAACCACTGGGATTTATAATTTATAATCCCAGAGACTGCTGAATTGTAGAACTGATCTAATCATGAATCAGTGTGACCAGAACACTACGAATGGGAAATGCCAGAGTTCCCTGCCAGACTGTTAAGCCTCTAATCTTGATCTTATCTTTAACCTAGGCCGATGTTTGGTAAATATGAGCTGTTGGCCACTTTCACAGATGCTTTTTCCTAATCATCTCTGTGCCTTCTGTGACAATGGGAATGTGGAGGGGAAAGAAATCATTTATTTTCACTCTCAGCAAAAAAACCAAACTATTCTTCTCATCATATCTGCCAAGACAGGAAAGAGAGATGGGAGGTGGCACTCAAGTTCTCTAAGTCCAGGCCTTGAAAGTTTTTCAGGTTGAACTTCCATGGTGGGTTAATTGTAAGAATACACCCAGTGATAAGTTGGTTTCCCAGAGTGTTCTGATCTTGATTTTCCTGTCCTTACTACAGCCTTTTGCCACTTTGGGTAAAATGGATGTTTCTACAACAAACTGCGGCTTTGGCGTATGATTTTTTACAAAGACTATTGGAAAGACAGAAGTCCTACATTACTTTGGTCCTGTACGTTACCAAAATTTTCTGCCTATAAATATAATTATAGCTAAAGTTCAAGCTTTTGATATTAAGAAACTTCAAGTATGTAGGAGTTACACCCCTGAGAAATTTGGAAAATAGGGCCACTTTTATTCAGGTGTTCCAATTACTTTCAGGTGATTATCTTTCAGTGGAGGAGAACAACTCTTTTACTGTATTCCTAGGATTTTTTCCCTTGGACTTCAGATGTGGGAACAGCTGATTGTCACAGTGAGAAAAATGAATTATTAAGGTGAAGACATGGACTCCTGCCCCTCTCTGTAAAGCACTTTATAATAGCAAGGCCTTTATTTATGTTACTTCTGTTAAAAAATGAATGACGTTTTATGACATAAAGTAATTTCACCTGAAGTGCTTTTCTAGAGTGAACATGACTTGTCCTTCCTCCTTTCCTGAAGCTGCAGAAGGGCTTGTTATGCTATAGAGTACAGCAGTAATAAGGATGGAATATTGTTATTTCTTTCTGGACTCTGAAGATGTGTATAAAATATCACTTTTTCCCAATGCTCAACATCAGAAAGGTGGAACAATTCACAGCATGTGACAGCATAAACCCAACTTTTGTCCAAAGCTGTACAAAACATTTGTTTGATCAGAGGAATGCATTCAATAACATGTTGGAGATAAGGACATTTCTGTGGAGCAACGCTGCATGTCCATAACTTGCAGGGTGTGCATTTATTCTATGGATGCAGCTGACGGCTCTGTATAATTTCATAATTTAGCTGACAGAGCTAAAGACATCAGCCAAAGAAGGGGGAGGGAATGTCTGACTTCTCCAGCAGCAGATTAATGTGTCAAAGGGAGAGGAAGCAAATATTGAAAAGACCAGGGGCACTGCTGAGCTGTGTGTGCCAGAGGGGGGACCTGCCCAATCTGCCCCACAGCATTATTACATCAGTGCTCACAAGTTAGCTCTGCACTTAAAATTCCTAAAATTGAGGCAGCATTTGGAAAAGTCTGTGCCATACAAGCTGACATAAATGCACCCACCCATCCAGACTGTAACAGCTCAGGAAGGATTACATCAGCTGAAGGTTTACATAATCATGGCTTAGGTTGGAAGGGACCTTAAAGCCCATCCAGTGGCACCCCTACCATGGCAGGGACAACTTCCACTATCCCAGGCTGCTCCAAGCCCCATCCAGCCTGGCCTTGGACACTTCGAGGGATCCAGGGGCAGCCAAAGCTTCTCTGGGCACCCTGTGCCAGGGTCTCCCCACCCTCACAGGGAAGAATTCAATCCCAATATCCCATCTAAACCTCCTCTCTGTCAATTTGAAGTCATTCCCTCCTGCCTTGTCACTACAGGCTGTTATAAACTCTCTCTCAATCTTTCTTCCAATTAGACAAGATGGGCCAAACAGCTCTACAGGAATCCAATGACACTCCATTCTGTTGAATTTAGAACTATGTCAGTTTCCACTTTATTTTGGTTTTGTTAAATTGAGCAGATAAAATGCCCTGATTCTTATAAACAATATGGTTTTCTGATATATTTTTTGTTTATCGTCTAATTGACCAAAATAACACCTATAAAAATATTTCTCTTCCTGGCAAAAAACTGATACTTCCTATGAAAACAAGACTCTTCATTTTCCAGAATAGAAAGTTATTCTTGTATTAAATACCTCTGTTTCTACATGTTACTGAATTGAAAAAATGTAGAGAGGAATAAAAAAAGATTACTTCTCACAATATTTTGTTTTGAAACAAGACCTAAAATTCCTGCTAATTCCAATGTTTTCTGCTGTAGCTGTAACAAATAACTGTTGAATATAAACACTGTTTGGAACTAAATTTTGCTTCAGCTCAGCCAGTAACCCTTGATTATAAAATGCTTTACAAGCATTCTGAAAAAACAGCTTAATTAGAAAATTTGAAGCAATGCTAATTTGCTGATGATTAAATGTACTATCTGCAGCAATTGTTAACAAAATCTAAGTGCTAATTTGCAGCAGAAATTCAGCACAAGAATATGATTTAATTTAATCTTCATAACCACAATGTGTATGTCTGAATCTGCTCCATGCTAAAGATGGAGAAATGCCAGTGCCTCCAGTGAGAATGGAAGCAGAAACATAAATAATTTCTGCCTGAAATCTGTATGATTGGGAAATATTAAACTGGTTAAACATGATATTGTCTCTAAATAAGACAGCACAAACAGGGAATGTTATAAGGCACAGCTGATTCTGATCCTGGTGTTAAAAACATGCCCTGAGTGAATTGAGGACATAATTGCTGAATTATTTAGGTGTAAACTGACTTGTTTTAAAGCAACAACTGAACAAAAGCTCCTTCCTGACAAACCTCCTCCTGAGATTTCTGACCACCAGCAGTATCTGGATTCCTGGAGGATGGCAGAACTTTACCAAGAACACCCTGAGTGCTGCAGATTTCCTTTAAGATACAAGTGGGCGCCTTTTCTTCCCCCTTCACAGACAGGCAGATCCTTTGGCAGGTGTCTTATGCCTTGTCCTTTTATTTCTTTTGAGGACACATAATTGCCACTAAACTCTGACCCAATGACCCTGGGTCAGCTGGGAAGGAATAATAAAAACAAAGAGGTTATACTTGGTTCTTTTCCTGCCAAATTTCCTTGAAGACAGTTCTTTCCATCCAAGGTTTAATTTATATCTTCCTTTAAGTCTTTTACCTTGCTGTAAGATCCTCACACTCTTTTCTGCTTCCCAGGAAAGTTCTTTTCGCCATCTTCCTCACAGTCTCTAAATCCCTGTGGGTGCTCCCTCCTCCTTTCAGTAATCAACAGAATTTGAGACCTTTCCTGGCATTCCTTTGAGTTCCCTCTGCCACCCTACAGCATCTTTATTCAGACATGTTTATTTCCCCAAGACAAGGCACAATCTTAGTGCATTTTTTCTAAGAGTTCCTACCTGGTCTACTCTGTCCTCTTTTAAAGAAGCATTGCAAACAGATTGAGAACAAATAAAAAATTAGATAATTCATCATAAATCAAAAATTTTGTCAAAACCAAAATCTATTTTCTGCAGGTCAGATTTTCAAGCCAGTGTAAATTAATTGAGAGAAAGTATTTCTGAAAACTGTGATCCTATTAAATAACTTCTAAATGTCCCAATTGGAGTACTTTAGAACTGACAATCCATCTAGTAGGACCATGATAACTTAGTGTTATTGCACAACTGAAGAGAACTGTAGAAAATTATTTCATACCTGTGATTGTTTTAGTTTTGCATTTAGATTTTTTTTTCTCTAAGTGAGGATCTGTTCCACAAATGGTTTCCCATCCTAGGTTTGAAACAAGGAAGTTGTGTATGAAATATTTTGAAGTTGCCATTTTAATACTGTCTTTAAAATATTGATCTTCCTTTAACTTATTTTACCAATTTCAATGTTGCCCTTTTCTTTACCAATGCATCCACTCTCTTATAAATTGCTTTGAAACTTTAATTTCCTTTCTTGTCTCTAGTTCCCATTTCCCTCTCCCTGTGCAATTTATACCAAAGAGCCTGAATCCAATGATATGGCTGTAACCAGATTTTCTCTACCACTTTCAACATCTGTTGGATTTGCCATACTTTCACTGAAATGAATGGAAGTACAAAATAAATACTCTTTGCTTACATAGCAGCTATTTTTCTTTCTGTCAAAGAGTGAATAGAAGCATGAATTCATAGTGTCTGAGAAATCTCAGTTCAGAAACATCTATTATTTAATCGAGATTTTATTAAACAGGCTGTCTCTTCTCAGTACTCCTTGCAGGCTACTTGTTAAACACATTTTTAAGGAACATCTTGTTTTGCTGCACATTTTTTGGACACAGACTGGGAGATCCCTGGAGCTTCAGTATCTCCACACACTGAGTAGCTTTGAAATAATGTTTGTCAAGAGCATTCGGACTTGTAAGTGACACTGTGTGTTTTATAAGGCAACTGAGATGCCAAAGTAAAGAGTATCCTGCAATTATCCCTGAAGGAATTCTGGTGCAGTGGTGAAGGGAAGAAAGGGACAGAAGGAATGGCATCAGTGTTTTCATATAAAACAGTGTTTGTTCCCTTCCCTGCTCCTTTGGATTTCCAGCCTTTTCCAACAATTTCGAAGAATATTGGCTTATAACAAAAATATGCTTTGTGTTAATATGAGAGGAATTTAGGTCACCGAGCATTGTTCATTTTTGTCTAACCCTTCAATCACATGAGCTTTCCAATAGCCACTGCAGCTAATGAAAGTTGTTTCTGTTTTCATACCAACTTGCAGACAAAGAAATGCCAGGGAAAATCTGCAGGGCTGCTGGTTTGCCAGGCCCAGGAGGAAAATGTGCTATCTGATAGTAGGAGTTCTGTTCTACAGAGAAGTTAAATTATGATTAATTGACTGACTGATTGATTGATTGATTTGGAATACATTCTTCTCTCCAGAAAACAGGTGTGGTAGAATTCTTCATGTTCATTGCTTTGTTCTTAGATGTTAGAGTAGGAAAATGGAGTCTAGCAAAGCTGAGAAAGTAGTTTTACAAATTTCTTAAGTTTTTGGCTGAAACTAGGCAGGAACTCTGGAGAAAATATTGATATACTTGGTATCCTGAACCAAGAAGGTGGCTTGGAAGCAGTTGTGTTAGGAGAATATTTGCTCAGATTGATACTTTCTGGAAGGGTTGTAACTGTTCCTTCTTCCTTTTTTTAACCAGTTATAGAGGTCTTCTTTCACAACTGGCACTGCTTCTGAGGCAGACTACATAAACAAAATCAATACAGTGCCCACATATAAAAACACCCTTCAAAAGACCCTCATAGTGTATCCTACACCCAGATGCCAGAAATCTGGGTGATTTGGGCCAGAAACCTTCTACAACATTGTGGAAAGGAAAAAAGTTGATTTGCTGAAGTGGTTGCATCTGCCCGTAGAACATGGCACGCTGCAATTCCAACATTAAATATGAGAATTAGGAGCCTGTTCCCTAAAATGATGTTGTTAGGAAGGAATAGGGAAAGTACAACATGTAAACTCAAAGCCTGAAAAGCAGGAAATGTAGAAGCTGAAGTTTCCCACATGAATTCAGTTTCTGTTTCTTCTGCATGGGTTCTAGGAGAGTTGTTTTCCTCTCTTCCCCTCACAAGATTTCTGCATAATTCTGTGCACAGACCAGACAGATTGGGATGGCTCCACTTGGTTTAATTAGCAACTGTCCAATAATTCTTCCTTCTGCTCATTGTGTGGCCCTTTTACTGTGTGCTGGTCAAAGCCACATCTGAAAACAATGCTATCCATTTTCTCCTGAGATTTATTAAGAGATGTGTCAGTGGAGAAGAACCACTTCACAAACATTTCATTTTCACAGTGCGGTGTTATAGTCATTCCCACAGTGAAAATTGTAAACCACAGTACAGACATGGAGATTGACTGGCCACTCATTTTTGGTGCCAAATTTAAGACAGGCAGGGTCTGGAATTTTTTTTTTTTTTCCAGCTATTTTGACAGATGTGGAACATTCCCAGTAAAATCCCTACCACCTCCAGTTGTCACCATGAGAGTGCAGTTATTTTGTGGGTCACATCCAGGAGCGTCAGTCTAGACAAACAGAAAATGCAGAACAGCCCATCAGCAGCTGACCTAGGAAAAGTTCAGCTTCAGGGAGTTGTCCAGCACCACACTAAAAGTCTGGAGCATGTTATTGTCTCATTCCTTTCCCCAAGGCAGGATTCAGCTGTACAAGTCAAGAGACCAGGACTTGGAGAATCTTTTGAAATCAAAAGGCTTCTCAAGATTTTATCTTTATTTTCTCCAAAGTCTGCTCAGAACATGGGGTAAAAAAGGAATAGAGTTTCATCATTTAGCAACAAGTACTGTTTGATGTGTCTGGATTTAAGCATTTCAATTTTTTTATTAATTATTTTTGTAGTAAAGGGCTTCCCAACATATCTTCCATCCTCTTTGAATAATATCTAATTGAATAAAAAGGGCAAAGAAGTTGTAATTGTCTTTTGTCAAATGAAGAATGTTGTGAATTTATTTGAAACCATAACTGCAAAAAGCCAAGAAGACTATCAGGTTTCAAGGGAATTGAACTTTTCTTTACTGATCTTGGCATTTATAACCAGTTTTCCTGAGGTTGTGCCTCATTTGCCTTTTAATCTCTGTAGGTAACACAGCAGTCATGTCATGACTCTCATTCTTTCCCAGAGTGGGCCCATTCTTTGTTCAAGTGACACAGCAGTTTTGGGAACTGTACCCTAAAATCCGTGCACAAAAGCCTGAATTAAGATTACGTGGGAAACGATAATTGCAGCATTTCCCAGCTTTCATCTGCCTGCCTTGTCAGATCTAATTTTACCCTGTGTGTGTGTGTATGTGCATGTGTGTGCATGAGGGAGAGAGAAAGGCCACAAAACAAGCGAGTGAGGCCCTCCAGAAGCAATGTGGAAGTGGTTCTAGTCCGTGGGCATCTTAGGGCAGGAAAGGAAACCTCCGGGAGCAGCATGGAGCTGCAAAATCCAGAGCTCAGAGCTCTGCTGCTCACTCTGGAGGCAGAGGAGGAAGCCTTGAGCAGAGACCTGCCTGCTCTGCAGGGCCCAGGGCCACTGGGGGACACTTTCATGGCTGGATTAGCAGCAATTTTTATATATAAATAATACATAATATACAAATATATCTGTAGTTTTAAGTGTCTTACAAGCTGTGGGAAGGAAATGTGACATACAAGGGTGTGAATTCCTGCTTCCACAGCTGACCTGTGTTCCATTGTCCCCAGCAGATCTTTCTCTTTTCCTGACTCAGTTTTCCTGGCTTTTTCACCACTCCACTCACTCCTTCAAGTTTAATTTTCTCCTCCTTGCCTCAGTCTGCTTAGGTAGTGCCTGTTCTTCCTGAGTCATAATGCATTTTTTCCCTGCTTTATTTGCATGTGGTCACCTTCTAGCCACCTGAGCACTCTCCATTCCCACTGGCTCCTTGTTTGATATTCATGTTCCAGTCCTCGTCCCGCTCCAGTTCACAACAACCCAAAGACATTTCAGTTTTCTGCAATTCCAAGATTTTCACAGGTGGGACAAATGGGATGTTCACAGAGTCTGAAGTGCTCTTTTGCTGAGAGGAAAACTCTCTTTTCCTGTGCAGGAATCTGGTGTTGGTCCTGTCGAGCTGTGCTTGTAATTCTTTGAACTTGTTTAAATCTGGCTGCATCTTACTGGGAATGATCAGGACAGGCACATCTGACCTTCAGTGGTATCATTGTGAAATTGCTTTTCAGCAGTGCCAGGTCTTTCCAGCTGTTCTGTTTTCTTTTTTTTCCTGCTTTCAAACAATATTATTATTATTATTATTATTATTATTAACTGCAATTTATGTGGGTAGAAAAACACATTTTCTCTTCTCTTGTTCTCAGAAATGGCTGGTGTGTAAAACAAAAAATCAGCCTTGGAGTGGCATGAAAAATACCAGCCTACATCTGACAGTAAAGTTTAAGGATCTGAAAATGGGTTTTTCTAGCAGAAGTGTCAGGCAATTTCCATAAGTAGTCACAAGTCACCATGTCATGCATTAGCAGAATTAATTCTGGGTTATTCCCCTCTATCCAGAAGAATAAAGCAAAACATAAAGGCCCTTAACATGCAAAGTGTCAAATCCCAGAATCTGAACATGTGGCAGTTCCACCAAATGGAATGAGATGTAATTAGTTTTTACGTGCCCATAACACCCACGGTGAACAATTTATTATATTTTCATTACTTTTATGGTGCAGTACCTTTGGGGAGTGCAGGGCACTGCTATGCAAATAACCAATACACAGTAGCATGTTGGAAAGTGTCAAGCAGTTGGGAAAGCCTTCTTCTTCCTCCTCTGCCCCTCTCTTTTTTTTTTTTCTTTTTTTTTCTTTTTTTATTTGCCTTGGCTTGGTTTCAAGGAATTTGGAATTTTGAGGGTTTAACCCATTTATGAGCTTTGGAAACACATCTCCACAAATCCCATTTGGCTGTCATGT
>NW_008238314.1:657064-663389 GCF_000691975.1 Corvus brachyrhynchos
TTTTCTTAGGCTGTGACAAATATTCTCTTGGTCTGGGAACACAGAAAGGAAGAAAATTGGATTTCATAGATTTTTGTTCCCAAAACTCTTCAAATAATTTGAGCTGCCTCTCGTTTATCTTTCATTTTTATAAAAACTGTGGTTGTGTTAAGGACATTTTGAGACTCGGGGCTTTCTTTTAGTGACAAACAGACGTCTTAAAGCTAAAACACACACAAGTGTAGAACACCACTGCCAGTTTTACAAATCCTGCTGCGTAAAATCTTTACTAAAATACCATTATGGCTTTAAACATCTGGTTTAAACTTTTACACGGGTATTAAGGTACTGTAAGTCTAAATGGGGGAGCTCTGGTTTTGTTGCAAGCATGTGGTCCTTAAAATTAACTCTTTCAATCTTAAAGCTAAAACACACACATGTGTAGAACACCACTTCCAGTTTTACAAATCCTGCTGCGTAAAATCTTTACTAAAATACCATTATGGCTTTAAACATCTGGTTTAAACTTTTACACGGGTATTAAGGTACTGTAAGTCTAAATGGGGGAGCTCTGGTTTTGTTGCAAGCATGTGGTCCTTAAAATTAACTCTTTCACACAATATTTCTCTTCACATCTACTCTTATGTTCTAAATCATCCAAGCTGAATTCATCCTTCCTTTGGGTTCCTTGTGGTAATGAGAAGAAGTCATGGGCACAGTTTTTAAACTTCTGAATGAGCATTTGAGAAATTAATTTGAGGGTTTCTGCATTCAAATATGAAGTCAAGGGCTTGGAGCTCTACTTAGTGTTGACAATCTCCAACACTTTTATTTTCTGGCAACAAAGAACCAAAAAAAAATCTGAGGAAACATTTAAAACAAAAAATGCAAGTAGCAGAAGTCTGGAGGAAAATTTCTAGTGGAATATTTTTTGTTTTCACATTAGAATCTTAAAATTCAATGTGAACTGCTTGATTTTTCCAAGAGGATTTTGTATAGTAGAAATATGTTTTTCATGAAAACATTTGGCAATCTCCTGAACATGACTGAAAATCAATCACTCTTTTATCCAGGGAGTGGTTTAGTTTCCAGATTTTGTGTGTCTCAATGGAGAGGAAAGATTCACCAACAATTTGCTGGACCAACTATTTAGAAAATCCAGGGATGTGTAATGCAAATAATAAAATATAGTATGTTCATTAATTTTCTAGCATATTATGAAAACATATATTCTTTTTATAATCCATTACAACAAATAATTTTCTTAATTTCCTCTTAGCCTCCTCAGCCATTTGACATTAGCTCTTTCTTCCCCCTTGAAAAAGTATTTTTGAAATTATTTTATGGTGTCTTTATTTGTAAGAACTTAGTACCAGGTTTTATTCTTCCTGTCCTCTGAGGTTCAAAGTAGTGTAATAGGGAATTATTATTAAAATAACTTTAAACTGCTCCTTCTTCAGTTTTGTTCCACTGCTCTGATGTAATGTGTGGCTAAAAAAAATAAGTCATGAAACTAAAAATGCATTTTCTTTATGAGATTCCAACTGCCTTTCCCAGTGCACAAAGGTGGCTCAATGAAAATATTATCTGCAGAATCCAAATTGAAATAAAGCTGATAACTTGTTCCTGCTTGCACAACAATAAATGTATTGTGGGTTAGGAAGGAGAAGGCACAGGGAGTTTGGCAGGGAGAAGGCTCTGGGGGTGGTGGTTGTGCTTCTGCAACACCAAACAGCCACCGTGAAGTAAAACCTTATTTTCTTCTCTCAGAAAAGACTCTTGTTAAAGCTTCTCCCAGGACATTTCTATTCTTGAAGGTTTTGTTTCCCTGAATTGTTTCCACATTTAAAACGTTTTAGACTCCCATTTCCTAATTTTCAAAGTTCACCCTATTGCATTTTTACAATCATGGCATTCAGAGTTCTCATTGATTTACCTCATTCTGTGTATGGTTTCTCACTGGCCTTTGCACCCTTCTCATACCTGGGGTTTTGTTCCAGTTTTTAATCATTCAACAGCTGATAAATCAGCAGGACTCAAACCATCTTCCTCAGTAGCTGATCAATTTTCCAGGAATACATTCCAGATAAATGTATTAAGGAAATGAGAGGTTTGACGCTGTGTGAAACAAAACTGGTCCGTCTGGAAGGTACTTTTTATATTCCAGAAAGATCATTATCTGAGGAGACTAAGAAATTACCAGTTCCTTGGTGTCATGAGAGGATTCATTCTAGGGAATTTTTAATAAAATGTAGTACATTACTAGCTGCTTTGGAAGCAGAAAGTTTTTTGCTGTATTTTACACTTTTCAAGCACTGTTCATTAATGACTGACTTCTGCAAGTGGTCGGTTAATCATATTTTATATATATTTTAAAATTGCAGATGAACTTATATTCAAAATTACCCAGAAGCACAGAGAAATAAATAATGTCATAGCATCCAGCAGTCAAAATTTTACAGCATTAGGCACAGGTTTCACTACCTTTATTTTTCCCATGGAGTTGAGTTTAATAATGCCAGTGACTTTCTTTTTCCCATCTCATGCATTCAGGTCCGACTAGAAAAAGAAAGCATTTAATAGTCCTGCTCCTACCTTTTTGGGGAAAATTCTGTGTAAGACAGGAGCTGTGAATCTCAAAATGTTTATTGTCCATCCTCACAGGGAGATTCATACAGCTCTATGGAGAGCTGGATAGGATATGAGGGAAAAACAGGTTTCATTTAGGAACAGTCACCAGATCTGTGGCACTTCCCTTGCAAAGGATAAAAAAGTCAGCAGAATGGCTAAAGGATGAGTTCCTTTCTTCATTAAGAAGCGCTACTTTTAAACCTCTGCTACCCCATAAGGGATTTTTGAGGGAGGGTAATAATTTTGCCTGTTATGTAGCAGATTTCATATAAGATTTCCTTAATAAGTTTGTATTAATGGTGCTGAACTCCTTCAATGCCTTTACTGGGAGAAATGTCATTACTTTTGGTGCTGTTGGTGTTATTGCAGGGGAAAAAAAGAGATATCACATGCTTGGAACAGAGAGGTTTGATGTGATAGTTGTAGATATCTCAGCAAAAGCAGACTGAAGTGCTGAACTGTTCCTCTGATAACACTGGTAAGTCCAGAATCAACACGGCCATGGGTCACTCTAATGGTTTGAGAAAGGCTGAGCCTTTTTGTACTCATGGACCCAGAGAATAATGTGTCAGTCCTAACAAAATTTGATTGAAGGCATATGGCAAGGGCAGGACAAAAACCATTCATATTTATCTTAAATTTAGCCACATGAATTTTAATTAGAAAGGACAGGGTGTATTTTGAAACATTGTTTTCTGAGGCACTGGGGAATGGCAAAAAGAGGGAGCAGATCTGTAGATTAAGTGTGACGTGTGCGGCTGTTTTTCCCAGCTTCAAGATGGGGGGAAACCCCAAAAATAAACAGATTACCAGAGGGCTAAACATAAGAATTTTCATCTAAAAATTTGGCAGGCAGATAGGAGGAATTGATGAAAAATGCTACAGAGCACACTATTGAGCCTTGTATTTAGGCAGTTTCAAGTAGTGGTCTCATGTGCTTGGATGACAAAAGTATTTAAAAAGTGCCAAGAAAGTGAAAAACAGTTTAATGAAAAATATTTCATAGCCTGTTTTACTGAAAGAATTTATTTGTCTCTATCTAGTTCACCAGTTTCAAGGTATTTGACAAGTTTAGCATGGGCTTTCCTTATTTTATTCGTGTATTTCTTGCCTTGTATGAGGGCAGCCACGGACTTTTGCCTTTGAAAAGTGATTCTCTTTTTTTTTTTTTTTAAATAATATTCTGTTCTATGCATTAAAAATGCCCCTCAAAGAGGGTTGTAACTTGTCCTTGGGCATGAGATAATCCTTATCTCAAACACGGTGAAGTCCTACCAAGATTGTGACTGTGGCTATTTGGAATGACTGCACATTAACAAATATTGCCAATACTTATTTCTCTCATTTCATTCAGTCTGGGCCATCAGTTCTAAGCTGTCTTCAGTAGGTTTGTCATTGTCAAAGGCATGTCATGAACTTTGTGACTTCTGTGCTGCCTCAGGAGCTGTTGAATTTCAGCAGGCAGCTGGATGGAGATATCCTGATTAGGGAAATTGTCTTTTGCAGCCTCTGTTTATTTGCTCAGCAGCGTGCATGAGCAGGGGGCAAGCTAAAGGCCAGTATCTCTGGAAACATGGAAAGGAGCACAGGGGACTAAATAAAGTCACCAGGGAAAGGAAAGGCCTGCTGTGAACACATGAAGTGCTGTGTTTGTCGTGGCAAAACAACAGCAAAACCTCATTGTCAATGGTTTCTTTTGCCAGTTAAATTTTTCTAAAATCGGGTTGTTACACCTTTCATGGACTATAGGTACATATATTGAATATTACCTTTGCAGGATGACTCAGAGGTTGAACAGAACATCAATGGATAAAATGGAATATTTTATTAGTATTGATTCCTCATGTTTGCTCCTCAAGTTGGTGGTGTGTAACCACTCTCAGTCAGATGGTTTAAAAGCTGGTAAAGTTCTGCTTAACTCCAGATTTATGAGGGCCAAAGCTTCAGGTGTTTTAAGTACAAAGACTTCCAGCAAAATTCTCTTCAAAGAAGGGAAAAACAACTTTTGGTCATGTTAAAACTATATAACTCTTGAATCCATACATGACAAGTGGACCCCAAAGTCAGTGACTTCAGCAAGTTTTTCAAGGCTAAATCTTGTGTGTTTCGCTAAATGGATGAACCACCACGTATTGTCAAGGCTCTTGTAATTAAAAATGACACTGGGAGCATTTTAGCAGCACAATTTTTGTTGTTTTTCCTTTAAAAGCTGTTTGAATGTTCAGCCTCATGGCTTCTAACACGTACACATGTCTAGCAGAAGTTGCCCTCCACTGCATCCCGCTTCATTATCCAGTCTGTCAAAGAAACACTATCCCAAGAGTAAGGGGAAAGCCACACACAGCATCTACTGTATGTTATTGTTGGCATCCTGAATTGGCACGGCTGCTACAATTAAACAGCAGCTCCAAAAGGTTCCCAGCTCAGTGCTCTTTGTCAAGGCTTTGACACTGGGAAGAGCAAAGCACGCACAAGAGACAGAGGGAAATAATGCTCTGAGTGGTGCAGAAACAGATTGATAGGGAAGAGAGCATCCTACAGGGAAATACAAAGGGGAAAGAAAATTTTATACAGAGAAAATGAATTCTATCAGATTTGCTGTTAGTGAACTCTGAAGTGAAACTGGAAGGAAAACTTGAATTTAAAATAGCAGTGTAATGATCTTGCAGATGTCACAATTTTCTAAATACTTTTTTCTTCACTATTTCGGCAAAAAGAAATTATAGTTTCATAGATGCCAGGGTCCCTTTTTTTCACTCTTAAAAAGAAAATATTTATGAACAAATTTACATAGTTTAAGAACACTGTTTCCAAAAGGCCTCAGGAATTCTTTCTTCTCCATTGTGTTATGCACATCTTTTAATCCTTCAGCTTTTTTAATAATAACAAAATAACAACAGAAGTTGTTAAACTGTGCTGGAAGAGCACACCTTTTTGAGGTGGTTGTTCTCTGTTGTTCACAGCTCAGGATGCCCAGTGCCTGATGCTGGTCAGTGGCACCTTGATGTTTCTCATCATTATTGTCAGGAATGAAGCATTCCTCTCTTTCAGTTTACCAGAAGAATTCTGTAGTATCTCTGTGGCCTTGTTGAACATTCTAGAATTCTTCGTCTTTCTAAATACCCACATAATCATAAGGTAAAGAGAACTGCTGTTCTAAATAAGCCATCTTCACCCTACTATCACAATATTTATCTGTTTAAGAGAGCCACAACAAAAAAGGAATATTTGAGAGCTATTCAATCCTCCATGAAGTTTAACCTCCACAAGGCATGGGGTTTTTTCTAGACTGTGGTCCAATACTGAGGTGTGACTTGAAGTAACTTTGAGTTCAGAGGTCTAAAATTTGGTATTGTCATCAGCTTTCTCGTGTCTGGCTCAGAAGCAGCACAAGGTGGTGAATCTTAATTTGAATCAAATAATGCAGTGTTTGGTTTTTAACACATTCGCTAAGAATGTGCCAGGAATATATTTGTTGATGGTGGTATTTGGATGAAAAGGAATTCTCTTCAGCTTCCCCTTTGTTCTCGGTCTTTTTTGAGGAATTCTGAGGGGTTTTTTTTTATTTTAGAGAAACATTTTAAAAGCTAATCCAACTTTGCTCTTCAATTTTCCCTTCTGAAAATAAGAAAGATCCACAGCAATAAGAGACAGCTCCATTCCCTAGATATAGATCATTTATAGGTGGGGACAACACCTGCTGCCATTCCTGCCA
>NW_008238314.1:663418-674946 GCF_000691975.1 Corvus brachyrhynchos
TGGCATTCAGCCAGACCAAGAGGAACCACATTTCTGGAGATTTCTCCTCTTCATTCTGTCCTTGGAGTGATATTTCTGTATCTATTCTCTAAACCCCTCTATTAAACACTGGGAGAAATTATGAAGGCAGGTCCGTCCTGAAGTCTTGAGGACTAGAATGAAGACTCTTTTTGTGAATAAATATTTTTTTGAAGTTGAACAATAAGGGAGTTCTGGTAGAGATTTTCATCAGTTAATCAATTAATTAAGTGACACACAGTAGGAAATATTAAAAAGTCCCTACAGGCCACCTAAAATTATATTTACAATCCTAAATTTTACTGTGACTATACACAGCTTAAGCTTCTTTCAGCAAATTTGCTGAGCCTAAGACCTCTTCAAGTCTCCAAACACTTTGATTTTATCTAAATATAACAGACTGAATGCATTTTTGCTTCATTTAATTTCTTTTTAACTCTGATGTCTCTGTAAGACTTATGTATCAGTGCCTGACAAATTTGAAAGGAAGTATAATTATCAATTAACAAACAGCACTCTGCAGGATATCCCAGCACAAAGGAAACCAGCTTGATCTACAAAAATGACCTTTGCCACCCCAGCACTAGGCAAGTCAGGATTCTTTCAAGATAACAGAGAATTGGAACAAGGCCATGGCTGAGGAATGTGCAGATATGAAGGGCTGGTTATCTCCTTCTGTGCCTCTGCTCTGTGTATACCCCAAAGACTTGCCATCAGTGATGTGATGGAATGTACAGATTACACTGAAATTCGCAGCACAAGGATCGTCCTAGGCTAGGAAAATGGCCTGACCCTCTCATGGTCTGAATAAACTGCTTCGCCTCACAAGGAATTTTTTTCTTGGCATTGATTGCGTTATCTGAAATATTCCTCTGGCTGGATGCGTGACAAAGGGCAGGTTGAGATGCTGTAACTGTAGGGTATTTATTTATTTACTTATTTATTTATTTGAAAATGAAGATGGAATGATCAGAATTCATCTGAGTATGGCATGAGGTCATGAGCTGTGTGTGTCCTCTGAGTGTCCATTCCCTGAAAGGGGATCCCAAACGGGCACTGCCTTCCAGGAAACTTGTCCACAGTTAACTCCCAGCAGGGTGGAACAGCAAAAGCTCTGCCTGTAAAACAGGTTTATATAATACAGTACTGGCTTTGTTTGAGTGAATACCATTTGTAAATAAAGAGATTTTGCAGACAAGAAAATATAAAAATAGTATTTGTTAAACGCAAGGACTTCCCTCTCAACATGCAATTTAAAGAGGCACATTAGAACATTTTCATTCCACATGTCGTAAATTTTAGAAAGTGTAATAGATGAAATAGGACAATTGCAGAAGCCAACATCAGAAAATCAACTGAGGGATAAAGCAGAGACAAGGATAAAGCCATAATGATGATTGATGTTTTTGAGAAGGTATGAATATACTTTCATAATTTATTGCTAAATTGTAGTAAGAAATATTCCATGAGCTTAAACAATCTAAATGGAAAATTGAATTATTTGAATACTGAGTCAAAAGTGAATTACTGAGGAAATACTCAAACCAATGGATGTGTTCAGGCACAGTTTACTTCATAAATACCTTCCTCTAATATTTTTTCATTATATGAAGTTTGTGATAATCTCTAAAATCTCATGGGTTGTGTCCCTGATGCAGACAGCATCTTCAGAAAAGCAAGAGGAAACTGGCAAAAATATCTGGGAAGAATTTATTGTCACGTTAACCAATGTTATGTTGTTTCATATTGATCTATTTCAGAAAAGCAAGAGGAAACTGGCAAAAATAACTGGGAAGAATTTATCGTCATGTTAACCAATGTTATGTTGTTTCATATTGATCTAAACTCAGCTGAGATTAAAAGCAGTGATTTTAAATTACATTAAACCTTTCTGAGTACCAGGACATCACCCCTGACGGGAGAGGTCTGTTTAATGAGGAGTAGCTGACACAAAAATGTTCCTCCCCATTTAAAAGGGGAGGGTGAAGTGAGAGAATTTTGGGTGAAGCGTGAGAATTTTTTTTTTTCATTTTAAGGGAAATAAAACATATAAAATTATTTGCCTCAAATGTCCAGCCAGTGTTTGACTCCCCAAAATTGCACTCACAATATTCTTTGTGCTCCTCCTGATCTACCTTCTATGGGGGACTTCACAAGAATGCTTTATAACCTTGCTTTTTTAATTTTTTAAAAAAAATCATGAAGAGCAAATTTCACCTTTTTTTTTTTCCCCCCAGTTTTCTCAGTAAATCTGGGAGGGAATTAAGGTTAGGAATTACCTTCTGAGGAAAAACAGCAGTTTTGTTTGCCAACAAATACTGTAAAACATCCAGTTCAGGTCTGTCCTCCTATCTGTGAGGAAACAGCTGGGGAGGGAGTCGTAGTCTGCTCTGATAGCAAAGTTTTCTGCCTCCCTACCCTGCACTGAATGGAGTTAAATACCTACATGAACAAATCCAGACAATTTTCTTGTCTTTAAATACCCTCAGATAACACTATGCCTGTTCTGGGCTACAGGTGCTTGTTTTGATAATCAAAGGCCAAAGCTTGTAACCAGACACAGGCCCACAATAACCAAACCAAGCTCTTGTACCTCGAGATTTGTCTGTGGGACAGGTGGCAGAAAACAGTCCTAGTTTTATGCATGTATTTATTTATTTATTTATTTTTATTTGTTTGCATTGTGCGAACAGCATGAGAGATACAGCCAAATGAATAGTAGTTTCAGTAGTAGTTGGCAAAACAAAAGCTGATTTCCAAAAGGATTGATGTTTCCTGATGGCTTTTAGACTGTGAGCAGAAAAATAACCCTGCACTGTCTTCAGTTCTCATGAATTGCCAACAAGTTTAGCAAAACATTCTGGTGGCCTCAAGAGCTGAATAAAGATGAGTTTCCTAAGGTTGCTCACTTTGACTCTTCCAACCTTAATGATTGTTCTAAAATTAATAAAAAACAGATATCTAGATTTTTAAGAGAATAGTTTTGATTATTCCTGAGTTGTTGCCTCTGCTTTTGTGATAATTAAATTCAGATTTGCTACCTGTGCTGAAAATAAGAGCAGAATGTTCCTCAATTAATTCTGTTTTGTGTAATCCTGGCAGGGCTCCTGGCTTCTTGTAAGTCAATGGCAGAGCTTCACCCACTCCTCTTCAGTCAGGATTTCATTAAATGAATATTTGGGGTAATTAGGGATGAATCATGAGACTCCTGTTTTTCATTCCTAATGATCACAAATAGGATCCATGAAATGCCTGCTGGAGTTAATTGGAAGACCAACGTTGCTTTCAATGGACTTTAGTTCAGGCTTTTTATTTTGCACACAGGCACTTGTATAACTTTTTTCTGGTTGTTTGGGGGTTTTTTTTTGAAAGGCTTTTGAATTCATGATGGCACTTCCCCATTTCCAGAGTTCCCACACTGTCCCATACTCCTGAGCCCCAATGTGGACACTGCTGGGTCAGTTGTGTCCCTTCCATGACGTCAGTCCTTGTGTGATGGTCACTGTTGGTCACCATCCCTGGTTCAGAACAAGGGAGGGGATTGTCCTCTCATGCAGACTCCTCTCTTCCAGATCTGATTAGGTTTAGTAATATGAACCCAAATTTTCTCCTTTCCTATTACCCAAAAATTAATTTGGTTGTCCAGTATCTTCTGCATTTCTCATAATTCCTCAGTACCTCTCTCTTGTAGTTTTAATTATAATTTATCCACTGTTTTCATTGTAGGACAACTTAATGTAGGAACACAGAGAGAAAAAGTAGCTGAACCACCTGAACAGTTCCTTTTTCTTTTTTTTTTTTATACATAGAAGCATAAATTGCTGAAATCAAAGTATTTTCCAGGACGCAATTTAGGGTAGACCTTCACACGTGGGTTAAAATGGTATCTTTATTTTAGGAATTAAAGTGAGAAAAATTGGACAACGCTGCATGGCGGTGGTCTGTCAGTGTTATTATCATGGAATATACAATTCCAGAAATGGTTTCAGCCTGAAGAACTTGGTATCTGGATAAGAATTTGCTTTCTTTCTAAACCAGAAAGAAACTAAGTCAAGCAAATATGAAAGAGCAGAGAGAAAGCAGGGAAAAGTCAATTTATATTGAACTGTGGAGGAAAACTTGTGATATATTTTCTCTCTTTTGAGTTGTTTCTTCAAATTACTTCAATTATTTCAGTTCTTCCTTCTTACTTTACTTCTCCTCCTTCAGAGGGAAGGGAAGGGATTCTCTTTATGCCTCTTCTTTGCTCATTTCTAGTATCATAAATACTGGAAAGAAATTGCTAATTACCATGATTAAGGGCTCTCTGTCAAATGATGCCAAATATTGACTTTGAACACAGCAGGAAATAATATGGAGCTGCTTTTTTTTTTTTTTTTGGAAAGCAGAGACAATTAGAGAGTTTGTGTTAATACCAGTGATCCACAGGCATCAGTGATCCTTATCTTTTGGCTGAACTTTTGTTTCTAATATCATGAGCTCCTAGAGCTGATAACTGCATTTTAAAGAAAGTTTAATATCCTCCCATGAAAAATACCTTTGCACATCATTTGATAACACCACAAGATAACTATTAGGAAGGATCAGACTAAATCTTGGATGTCTGATATAATCCATATCCTTCTTTCTTAAATTAAGTTGGAGAAGAAAGGTGAAAGTGTTCAGGCATGCAAAGAGTATGGAAAAAATATAGTTTCCCAATTGCTTCAAGAATTTCTTCATTTTTCCCCAGTCTTCAGAAACCTCTCCAACAGGCTGTCATTTTCAGTGGTGGGAAATAGGGGTTGTAACAGCATTTGCCACATATTCTTTTCGTTTACAGATGAATCTCATCAGTCCCATGCACCTGTTCATTTTTCTTTCTTATTTGACAGTGCAGATGCAAATCATGCACAAGTGTGAGCATCTAGACAGTGGTGAGCCAGAATGACACTTAAGGCTTGATGTGAAGTGATAAACTCTTTATAAAAATTGCTTTTTATGTCACCTCCTAAAATGTTCTGCTTAGGAAGCCTCACTCTTTTCTGGGTGAACAGGCTTCTACAGATGTGCCACTCCGAGATTTATGAATTGTCCCTCACAGAAGAGATGCAAGGAAAGGAAACTCAGTCTGAAAGTTATGTGAACACCTGGACCATGTCTGGTATTTTACATTCTTGTTTTCTCAAACATTTGAGCATTAATATTAATGGTCTCAATTTTGCAACCAAAAGAAATATCAGAAAACTATGTCAAACATCCTAAACTTTTCATTCAAGTGTCTTTATATGGACAACTTTAATGAAAAGCTGCCATTAACCTTTGGTAAACCAAAATCCTTGGCTGGAGAGCCAAGTTAAACTTGGCATTTGAAGCCAAAATATAAACTGAGCCACTAGAGCTGACTGCACATATATGAAAAGGAAAATAAGTAATACTCATATACAGAATTTCTGTGGCCAAATATTTTATGTCCTGCCTATTCTCAGCTTCTTCATATGTTCCTAGCCAGGACTGTGAAAACAGAAATTGGGAATGTGCAAACAACCTGCCATATTCAAGGTACAAAGCAGCAAAAATACCCCAGTGTGACAGGGTGTAGTTCCCTGAAATATCCGTGTTGT
This sequence comes from Corvus brachyrhynchos, assembly GCF_000691975.1. Classification (NCBI taxonomy): domain Eukaryota; kingdom Metazoa; phylum Chordata; class Aves; order Passeriformes; family Corvidae; genus Corvus; species Corvus brachyrhynchos. Next base: position 669,040 of record NW_008238314.1, read on the forward strand.
CAGCCTGTTCTATCAAACTGGGATATTTTCAATCACATTTATCCTGGCAGAGGTCACTGCTTCTCCGTCTGCTTTCCCACATGCCACTCTGCTCCATTGCTCACCCCCTTCTCCGCAACACATGCTTTTCCCAGGGAATACGAATGGAACAATAAATATAAATCATATAAATCATATAAATATATGTAAAAACACACAAGTCAGAGAGGTTGTTCAGTGTCCTGGGGCACTGAAAACTGAGTTGCTGAAGGAAAATATGGCTGGAAGGAGGTGGCGGTGGCACCTCAAGAGCAGGAGCAAGGAGAGAACTTTCTTGGGCTTTTCCCTTCTTTTTCCTACCATTCTTCAGCCTGAAATTCCTTGGAGCAGTGTCGTGTGCCCAGCATTGCCAGTGACACCCCATCAGGAAAGGTCTGCATTTACTGCAATATCTTTGTTGTTTGTGTTATATATTTTATTATATTTTATACATAAATATTTCCTTCAAAAAGTTGTTTATTTGGTTGGAAATACTTGGGTTTCTACATGAGAAAGCCAACAACAAGGGCATCAAAAAGAAGAGGGAGTGAGATAAAGGAATAGTAGAATCTTCTAAAAAAAAATGCCCCAATGCACTTTTCCTTAAATAAGTCTGCCGTCATTTTGTTTTCTAATATTTCTGGTTAACCAGAGCTAGAAAAATAATGGTCTGCTGTTGGTTGCAAACATCCTCCTGAATTTCAGTGGGATCTGGAAGTCGCCTTTCAGGCCTTGTACCTGATAATTAAAGATGGAGAGAGTTGGCTTTCCTTCTGGTATCTGGTTTTTGGGTTATGTTTTGTTTTGAGGTTGTTTTTGGGTTTCCCCCTCTCCTTTCCATCTCGATGTCCAAGTTTTTTGCAAGTACTGTGCGAGGGAATGACTGACGGCAAAGATTTCCACCTCCTATAAAGGTTCAACCTCTCCTTGATTTGGGATCATGATATCCACTCACTTTGTACAAGGGAACAACCCAGTTTCAGGTTTTTGTCACTCTGGGAAAAAGAGACAGGAGCAGCAGCAAGATAAATCGTGTAGTAACTCAAGGAAGAAAGTACAGAGAATATTTTTTTAATCAGAGCAGTTTTCAACCCACTTTAAACATTAAGTTTCCATCAATTTTAAACATTAAAAACGTGCAAAATATAAAATTTAATTATTATTGCTAGATGAAAGTTATAGAGAGACCACAGTTCCTTTTGGGAAGGGATTTTTATTAATTTTAAAAGGAAAAATACTATAATTTCTGTCTTAAGGGGTATATGTAAAACTGTATCATATATATTATAAGAGTGCAGGAAAGAGCTCAGTGAGTCTTGGTGATGGATTGTTTCCTTTTTTATCATTCCTAATATCTTCTTATCAGAAATAACCTTCCTTGATGCCTGCAATATTTCCATTTAGAATTATGTGGTTAGCTGGAACTCTCAATATCTTTGGAGTTTCCTGGTGCATTAGAATTTTTGAACATGGGGAGAGATCAGGTCATGGGAGAAATTTATGTCCTCAAAGATCTATTCAAGATTATTCTGTGTATATATGCTGTGTCCACACAGTCTATGCATGAAAATTCAACATTTTTGTCATGGGAAAAATGTTTGGAATGCACTTTGCTTCATAAAGAAATTCTCACTACAATTCATCAATCTCTTTTTCCTCTTGGAAAGCAAATGTCTTTTGTGTTCTATGGTGCAGGAGTTCATAATCCAAAGAAAAGCAGAACCACCATGACGGGAGATGTTCCAAGTCTTTGCAGTCAAAGAAAGATTATTAAATGGAGAAAAAAAATGAACGAAAGGACAAAAGTTACTTGAATGTAAGAGCAGAGTAAAATGAGAGTTGTAAATGGGCAGGAGTAGAGTCATGTTCAGAAAACAGAAAGGTTGCTGACTTATTACCTCATTTAATACCTCTACAAATGGAGAAACATCCCAGAAGAATTAAAAAAAATAAAAGTCTTTAATGATTGCAGTTTAGGAAGGCATCGTTCTTAGACACGTGGAATTACATGTTGTTCTGAAAGACACATCTGTAATTTTGTTCTTTCTTTTTCATATTAGAATGGATTTAGACCTATAAGAGCTCAAGGAGGGATGGCAGTGGATAGAAGGCTTTGAGGGTTTTGTTTACTCATAGTCCTACAGTTGAGAGATAAAGATACTGATTCACTTACACTTTGTTTTTTCTTCTATCAAGAATAAACCAGATGCAAATAATACCAAAGGGTGTTCTCTGAAAAGGGTTCCAGAATCTTCCTCCATTCAGGTACTTTCCTTAGGAACAGAAAGCTTAAAAAAATATTCAAATGAGAAGCAGTTCCCTGTTAGAAACAACATTTAGAAAAGGATCTGAATTGAAACAGTCTAAAAAACTTCCATTGTGAAAGTGGGAAATTGAGAATTACAAGTATGAATTCTGGCCACTCTTGCCATTCCTGAAATTTATTGAAAAGCTGCTTTTAGTATTCCTCAGAACCAATATTCTAGGAAGTCTGGAGGCACAGGATCCAGCCCTCTTCCTGTTCATTTTACTGTAGTATTTCCTGGCAAGGAGCCAGCATCATTAACTAATTTGCTGCAGTATTTCTGTGCTCTGTGACCTCCAGGTTCAAATAAGCTTCCAAACAAATAGTTTCCCCTTCAAACAAAGTTCCATACTTAAAAAAATATAAATACTTCACTAAGTCCTTGCTTCATCAAGTATATATGGAAGAGAAAACGATACATTTTAAGGTATGGGTCAATGTAGCAAAAATGGTAATGAGGAAACACTGGAAAAAGTCTTCAAGACCAAATCTTCTGTAGCAAATTTTCATTAATGGGTTCATGGTTATCCTCTGTTCTAACTTCCTTTAAGCTGCAAGTTTTTTTCTGTGGATTACAAGGCAACAAGTAGTGAGGAACTGCAACGATCACTTTTTGGAATTACAGGCAATAAATTACCTGTTAAGTGGCTAAAAACGTTTGGAATATCTGGTGTTCTTTGTGTCTTTACATCTTCACATTTCCCTTTACATCTAAATACCTTAAATTGAATTAATGGAGCCTTCCTAAGTTTCTCAACAATCAGAGAAAGATCTATTCCTTTTTATTTATTTTTGTAGTATTTCCTGCAGTTAAGAAAAGAATTCTTCAGTGCCATAATTTATCTGATTTCTGAAAGAAGATTGAGACTGTATCTGGCCCTGTGTGATTTCAAACTCTGGATTTATTATTACTTCCTTTGAAATCAAACACAATACAAAATTAATACATAACCCTTAATATGCATTACCCAAAATTGCCTAACTTCAATATACAAATAGCTCACTGAGATCTTCATCTAATCTCCAAAATCTTATTGGATCATTGCACTATTCATGCAGGTTTATTTGTTTTCCCTGGTTTCAGTAACAGAAAACTCTCTTTGGGTTGAATGACAGCAGAGATAAACTCTTTATAAAGGTTCTTTCCTCTTTCGCCCTTTATATATAAAAGATAAAGCTATAAAAGATTGCTTGGATTATATCTTTTCTTTAAGATTTGTGACAGACAGCTATGATTTAGTGTAAATACATATCACCATGAAAAATACATTCTAAGTTGGTAAATACTCTTCAGTATCACAGTTATCTTCTTGAAGCTTTTCTGTCAATAAAGTTTATTGTTAGAAATTAAATGCAAAAGTAAAGGAGACATTAAAAATAACCCCCAAAATTTAAAAATTGCATTTTTCCCAGCAATATTCCAGAAATATCAGGAACCCACAGATACATCAGAAATTCTCACAGATAAAAACCAAGCAATGAGCTCTTCACTAAAATATTCCAAGAACCAAGGGACAAAAGGCCCAAACTTGGCCTCTATTCCAGGACAGTGAGTTGTTATTTTCAGAACAGGATATTGATTACATTGCCCAAAGGTCAGCTAGTCCTTACTTGTTTCCTAAATCGACTGCAGAACTTCCTTATTCAAATTAGAAGCAATATCATCTTTTTCTTGGGGCCTGGTTGAGCAAAAAGCCTTTAAAAGCATTAAAGAAATACTTAGAATGTTGAAAAGAAACACCTACAGACACAATTCTTTTCTGTTTATCTAACATTGCTATAGGATGTTTAAAGGTAATTGCCTGTGGCACTGCTGGTATCTGTAAATAAACAGCTGAGGATGGAGATCTGGGCCATAAAAACATAACAGAATTATTTGGCAGGAAAAGACACTTTCAGTTAAGCTGTAAAGGATAAATCTTGTTTGACCTTCCTTGAGTCTCTGGTGGGTAGTTCTGAGCCACTGGCAGAATGAGGCCTGGAATTTAATTTTGATTGACAAGTGGCCTCCCACTGAGGGAACCCTGCAAAGTGCTGAGGAAGGAACATCCCATGAGAGCAAGCTGGGATTGCTTGTGGCAATCAGGATAACAAAATAAGCAGATTAGAGGGGTGCACAAATGCTCCAGGCACTCAGGTTGGGGTCCCAAAAATCATCTGCATGCTTTTAAGGAGCATTCAGGTCTTGATGTCTTGCTGGAGCCATCAGGTGTGGTGACAGGAGGAGGGGATGGAGAAGGATGAGATCAGTTTGAATGTTTCCAAACATAGCAGTTTCTCTGTCCATCCTCTGTCCATCCCTGGAATTCTGCTGATGCTCAGTGTTACCTCCAGCAGGTGTAAAAGAGCAAGGGAACGATGGTGATGTGGATTTAGTACTGAGTAAAGGAGTTTATCTGCAGAAATGAGTGTGCATTTCTCATTGCAGGAAAAAACCTCTTGCCCACGTGGCTGACAAAATGTGGGGAACTTCATTTTGGCAGGGCAGACTTCAGAAATTATCCACCTGCTGTCATTCCTTCTCTTTAGGAAATGGGCTGAAGCAAGGGATCACGTCCCAGGAGAGTTTCCTGTGAGCCTGTGAGTTTGTAGCAGAAATTAATTCCTTTGGTGCAAGACAGTTTTGACAGGAACAATGCTGAAAATGCATTTAGTTACTAATGGGCTTGAGGTGTGTTTGCTTACAATGTGAGATTTGATGCAGCAAGGGACAACCTTGGAGCAGTGGAAGATATCTGGGAAGAACAAATAAGAGACTTTTCTGTTGTATTTGTACACAGGTTGGTTTGTCTGTGTTTGCAGCTTTGCTATTTTATTTTCCAGAGTATTTGAGAAGGAAAAAAAAGCCATCTCATAAAGGAGTTATGGAATTCTCTGTGCTTTGCTTGGCAGGTTTTCACACAGCAACTTGAACCCACCTAACTTTAGTCTATCTTTAACATAAATCATCCAAAGGGCTTCAGAAAGACATAAGCCATTGAAAATACACAAAGTGCTCTTTTCCCACCAAACTTCAAACATAGCAGCTGTTCTTTGGCTTTTTTTTTTTAAATTATTCTGCTGATTCAGTGGTTTGACAAGTTGCAATATAGATTGTATTCATTTAGTTCATATTTTGGGTTTTAACAATTATTTCAATACCTATAGAAAACATTTGAATTTACGCTTTACACTCTACATTTTTTTTCCACTCAACTGCATAAAGAAAAATAATTGTCCATTGTCCATTGCATTTATTATCCAAGAGTATTGTGTAGGAAACTGAAAAATATTCTCTGTCCGCCACAGTTTTGAATTTATTTAAAGAGATATTCATATTTAGCAGCAATTTGTATCCAGATTTCTCAGAGAAAACAGAAATTAGGGACACTATTTGATATACATATTGGCAGAAAAGTAGTTTATGTCATTAGGGGCCTTAATGGACATCTGAAACACAGAAGAAGTCAGAACTGACATTTAATGACATTTAATTGACATTTAATCTGTAGGCCCATCACATGAAGGGCCAGACATTTCCAGCCAGACTAGAGAAGACATTTACAGTGCAGTTCACAGCAGCTAAAACTGCTCCTGCAACTCTT
>NW_008238314.1:675037-690285 GCF_000691975.1 Corvus brachyrhynchos
GGCAGTCCCCACCAGCTAAACCTGCCCCTGCACCTCTTTCCCAAGTGCAGGGCAGGCTGCCTGTGCTGCAGCCAAGGAAAGCACAAGTCCAGGATCTGGTGGGAGCTCCATTTCAGTGGAATCCTTGCTGGCTGTTTGGGGCTGTTTGCTTTCGGAAGGAGGTCAGCTCTCCGCTGTGCTGGGCTGTCTGGGCTTCCCACAGCCTCGCTCAGAACAGGTCCTGCTGGGATACTGGTGTGGAGGGTGAGGAGTGTTCCAGCTGTGGGCTCGCTTTCAGAGGCAAATGGGACACGGAAAGCAGGGAGCAGTTAAAGCTGAGGTTATTTCTAGCACCAAAGTACCATACGCAATTGTGTTCTGCCTTCTTCAAGAGATGAAACTGCAATTCAGTAGCCTTTGTTTGCACAGTGATGTAACCACTGGAGTGTGTTGACACTTCTGAGGTACTTACACATTGCTAAATGCCCAGCTAGGGTTGTAAGCCCCCAATTTTTTTTAACTCAGTGGAAAATAGATTAATTTGATTTCACACCATTGGTATGCATTGGTTTTGGTGCAGCAATGGAAAATCCAGAAGTTCAGTAGTATTTAAGGGTGTTGCTGCTGCTGTTTGGTCTTTCCCTGGGTAACAAGGTTGGGAAGATTTGAAGAAGTAGCCTTTACAGACATCCTCGAAAACACACTTTTGTAAGTCAAACCTGGGACTTCAGCTTTGGTTATGATCAGATAAGAGGAAGAAATCCTTCCCTGTGAGGGTGGGGAGGCCCTGGCACAGAGAAGCTGTGGCTGCCCCTGGATCCCTGGTGGTGTCCAAGGCCAGGCTGGAGGGGGCTTGGAGCAACCTGGGATAGTGAAAGGTGTCCCTGTCCATGGCAGGGGGATTGGAACTGGATGACCTTTAAGTCCTTTTCAACCCAAACCGTTCTGTGATTTTAACAGGCCTTTCCGAACTAGGAATAAGATTATTTAATTACTTCACAATTAATATATAAACAGGAACAATTCCTTTGGAGTTGGTGCCAGCTCATGCAGCAGACCCAGGGAAGTGAGCAGAGCAGTTTTTTGTTGCTGGTTGTGCCTCTGCCCATGGGTAACTCTCACTGGAGTTTCTGGTTTCGTATCTCATCTTAAACAAGCCTTGCAGTTATTTCATGCTGTAGTGGTTTAACCCCAGCTGGTAATTAATATTTATTAATTATTCTTCTCTGATCCAGTGAGGAATTTCATCCCATATCCTCTAGACTGACAGGGAGAGTCATTAAAACCTAATTGATTGAATGGCCCTTTGAGATTTCCCAAATGAGAGGAAAGTACCTGCACAGCTTTGGGAATATGGTTTGCCCAGGATGTTCTTTTCAACCTCATGCCTACTTCAGACATCCCACATGGAGGTAACATTCCTTGGGTAAGGAACAGGTCCCTCCAAGTGAGACCCTGATCCCACAAACCTGCTGATTTCAGCAGAGCAATGCAGAGCCTCAGATTTATGTGGGGTCTCTTCATGAGGTCAAGCCCAAAGCAATTAAAGAAGTGAACATAAAGAATGTGCAGTCCTAGGAGAAGGAAAGGAGTTTAATTACTTGAATAAAGCCAAAATTTTGTCCTGAACTCTCTTCTTGAAGCAGTTTTCGTCATAAACCACTGGGGGTGGTCTCCTCACTGCCATTCATAAAGGTTTAATCCAGTGGAATCTCAGGCATTTCTGTAATATTTTTATTAGCCACTTTCTCTCTTCTAGATCAGTGATAAATGCAATAAGAAGTTTGAGATATTGAGAAATGAAGCTTAAAACTTAAAGTTGGAAGAACAGGGTTTTCCATCAATAGTAAAGCTCAAACATTTGATTTTATATTTTGCCTGTAGTGGCTTTCACTAAATGAGGAGTACTGCTTATATTAGTGCAAAGCATCTGCACGGATCTTTCCACAATGCAACCTCAATTTTCAGTATCAGACTGTTCACACACCAAATTAATTTTCCTTACCATAAATGACAACTATTCCCTAACATCACCAACAAAATTAAAGAAAATCATTTGCAAGATAAGATGTTAAAAATCAAGACTTCTTGACAAATCCACTGCACTTTGAGACAAGCTCATACATTGTCATTATTATCCTTTGGGGAATGGTTTTATTTTTTAATCAAAATCTTGGATTACTTTGTACTGATAAAACCTATGACTCTCTGCCCCACTTTAGAGAACACAGCAGTTCTTCCAGTGGTTGTTGTTGGTTGGGGTTTTTTTCTCCATCTTTAGTGTTATTATAAAAACAAATAGATTTCTAAATGATTTTTTTAAGTCAACAAACCTATTTTCAGCCACTCCCGCACTGTCTTTTATTATCTGCCTCCTGTTGCCTTAGGCAACCTATTTTTATATTCAGATTTAACATCATAATAGATCTTATATAACTGTTTTCTTAAGGAACTTTTATGTGGCATCTGCTGGGCTGGAATGTCCTAAAATACTTCTGCAAGAAGTGCCAACACTTATTTCATGCCTGTAGGGAATCTGTGTCTCTCTCTTTGGGGCATTTTGGAACACAGCACCTGTGGATGCCATTTCCTGGGGTTTTGCTGTGTTCGCTGTGCAGGTGAACTCTTAAATATTTTTTACTCTAAAAGTCAACTTTTGAAACATCTCCCACTGCAATTTCTTTCCTGATAAACCCCTGGGATCTGATGCACCTTTGTCACTACACAGCAACCAAGTTTGACATCAACTTCATCAAGACATTTGGGAGAGCTGCAGGCACAAAAGAAACTTGATGCTAAAATATTTTAAGTAGAACATTTATACAGCAAATGAAAATAACAGCATCAGGCCCAATTTTTCTTGTTTGGGCAACATGACAGACTATGTCTGGATCCTTGGATTCAGAATTTTGTGTAGTATTTTTCAATCTCAGACCTGTTGGAAACAAAGCAATACATTATAGAGTGTGATATGGAAAGAAAGAGATTTTAGCACATTTCCTCATATTAGAAAATGCCGTTCCAAATATTGAATTTAAATCAGCTCTGGGCAGCTAAAGTAATACCAGAGGTAATAAATATAATGAGTTGATGTCTGCTAAAGCCATCAAGGCTGTAGCTTTAAAAACATAGAGTGAAAAAATATTCACATTTTAGTCTTTCTTATTATATTCTGGGTGACATCATGATGCAGTGCACGGCAGCTGGATAATGTGCTAATGGAACTTACTCCAAAAAGAGTTCAAAAATCTGCTTCTTCTTCTTCTTTGGTAAAGCTCACTCCAATGTATATTAAAGCAACACAAAGATTAGCAGGAGGAGATTCCATCTGAGAGAGAAGCCAGAAGAGAAAGAAGAAGAGAAAAGGGCCACAACCTGAATTAAAAAATATAAAGAAAGCAATTCCCAGTAACACTTTGTGGAAAAGAAATAAAGGATGAGGCTTTTTTTTACCTGAGGTTTATATTAAAAAATATAAAGAAAGTGATTCCCAGTAACACTTTGTGGAAAAGGACTAAAGGATGAGCCATCCTACTGGCAACAAATTATATGAATCTTCCACATTTTTAGGCCCATGCCTAATCAAGACGATTTTTTTTTGTTTGTTTCCAATCCCTTGTAAAGAATGATTTGCATCCACTGAATGTTTCATTCATCAAAGACTGCAACATTCTTGCCACATAACTTCTCATTTTCTATTGGCTCTCATTCAATTTTTCAACTCTATATCAAAGTAAAATCCCGACAGAGAAAGAAAAGAAGGAAAACAATCTTGTCCTTAGACTTAGAGATTAAACACAGTTTTGATGTTAGACAAGACATTGCATTGCAGTTTTATTTCCTATTGAATTTCTTTCAATATGACCACGTCAGGCCTCTCCCTTTACAGGGCCAGGTCCTTGCCCTTGCAGAACCACGTGAATTTATTTTATATGGATTTAGAACGCTGAATTAGTGTGGGTTCACAAGAGGATACAGAAACAGGTTTTTGCACCGGTTTTGATTCACCTGGAATTTCACCAGGTTTGCATGAAATGCAGGGTTCAAAGCAAATTTGAGTGGTGCCTTCCAAATTTGGTTTGGGCGAGATCCAGACACGTAAATCCTTCACCTTTGCGGGGATGCATCAGAGCACTCCCCGTGCTCTGCGAGTGGGACACTCAGGACTCAGCCCAGCTCTTCAGAGAGCTCGTTTGAAGCAAGGCCAGGATTTAGGGCTGTAATTAAACCAGAACTGAGGCAGATTTAGCCAGAATTTGCATCCAGTTAAGAGCAATTTGCAGGATCCTAGGAGGGTGGTGTTAGGCCTTGCTGTTTCCTTAATTCCCAGTCTCCAGCAGGAGGAGGGAATGAAGGAGGAAGTCACGGTGGTCTGATCCTCCCTGGTAAATGTAAATATAAATGTAAATGCACTTTCTCCCAGGCATCTTTTGACTGAACTTTGTTTAGAGCAAAGGTCTGTCTTACACAGAAACAGATAAAGCTGGTTGCATCTGCTTTTGGATTTACTGAGGGATACCAGAACCGGAGTCAAGATAAAATCCTGGATATAAATAATATATTAAATTGTTTTCCTTCCTTATTCCCTATCATTTTGATTTGTTGCTACAACAAAAAACAATCAGTGTTTTTCAAAGAGATGCTGTTGATTTTAGGCCATGTCTTTGCCCATCTTGGAATTAACGTTTTCTTTGCTTGTGTACTGTGAGCTCTTTTTCTTTCATGGTTAATATTCTTTTTAATTAGAGACAATAAAAAAATGAGGGACTCTGTTCTGTAAAACTTGTCCTTTAGTGTGAAGTTCTGCCACTTATTACTGAATTACTTTAACGAATAGGTGTTCTTTTTGGACTAGACCTTCTACTGACATAAATAAGGGTACAGTTTCATGTGCCATATTCTTATTCAGCAAATATCCCCTTTCCTTGCTTTAATTTCAGCACTAGGCGAGCATGCACATAACTTTTTGCTGGATTTAATTTTAATTCTGCTCTGTCCAGAGGAAGTCAAAAGGTATCCAGTCACTTTTTCCAGGATACTGATGCACGTGCATGTTTTCTGTCTTAGCCCGTTTGAGCTTTCCATCACCAGGAAGCTCCATGGCAACTCAGTGTATGGAAACAGATGTGAGGTCACACAGAGCCTGTGGAGTGAAACCTGAAGACAATGGAAAAAATTCTTTCAATACACTCTGGCAATTGGTGCAGCTTCATATATGAAAAGCTTTCAAGTCATTTCATGCAAAAGTTCACTACAATTAAATAGTTATTTTAAGTATCAGTCCAGCTTTTTTAGTGTGAAAAGATTCTGCTTCAGTACACCACTCTCTCTTACCTTCCCTTCTTCTTCCTCCCTCTGGGATTCTTAATTCATTTAAGAATCTTCTAAATTCATTTAAGAAACTTTTTAGAATGGTTTGTGTAGGAAAACTGGAGTTGGCTCCAGCAAGCCACCTTCACTTAAAAAGAAATGTGGAGAAGTTCCAGAAGCAGTTCTGTCTTATTGACTATCAAAGAGATAACAGGCCTCAAATCATATAAAGCACTTCTCTAAAGAAGCTGTGCATTCTTTCATCATACATGTACTTTGAAGGCCTCAATGCAAGATCTCTTTCTATTCAGAATATTCAGAAATGTGAAATGAGTTTTAATGTTACCACTCTGTGAGTCACATGTCAGAACCTAATTTACGTCCTACATGGTGGTCAACAAACCTCATTCCCACCTGCAGCAGGACTTAATTTCCTAAAATTTCTTTTTTTTTTACACAAAAGTAATCTGAGTTTAAATTTAAATCTTAGCCTTATGTGCATTCTTGTGCCTATATGTTAAATTGCTTGTACAGAAAAGACTAATATTTGCCTATCTGCAGTTTCAACATAAATATCAGTGATTTTATCTTTCTTCTGGGATGCTTTGATATACGATGAGGCTTTTTTTCACCTGAGGTTACAGGTGTGTTTACATAATACTTTCCTAAAATCTATAGCAAGTTTTAAAAGTTTTAAGCAAAATCAAACACCTGCTGTTCTTTAAACCAAATAATGTGTCAATTGTATGACTGGAGCCTTGCATTTGAGACTAAAAAAAGAGTGTTGTAGGTCAAAAAAGAAGGAATATTTGGATCTGTGTGAAATTTACTTAGAGCAAAAATACCAGGAAAGGGGTTTTGCCCCAAAGGGTGCAACAAGCATTGTTATTAAATCTGTAACTGCTCATGTCAGGGACAACCAGTTCCTCTTAGAAGAGACTTCACTGTGTAAATGTAACATATTAATGCTTCTGGGCCCTCTGAGACCTTGCCAGAGCCCCTAAATGTGTTTTTGTCCCCACAAAGGTTTATTCCCTCTTCACTGACAATCCAATAAGGGGAAATTGTTGTCACATTTATTGTGGCTGTAAGCAATAATGAAACGTTGTCATTCTCACCTTGTTCTTGAATTGTCTTGGTAAGGCACAGAGGCTTTTTCTCTAGGAGTTGTTTCAGGAGGTGGCTACTCAAAGTCTGCACATCTTCTCTAACATCAGTGCAGAAGGGCAGGACTGTAAGGATGTCCCTGCATTCCATCATCTCCTAATCCTCAAAAAATGGCAGAAATAAAGGAGCTCCAGTGCTTTTTGGGGGCTGGGATGAGGGGTCTGTGTTGCTTGCCCAGCATGGAGACAATGACAAAGGAGCCATCCAGCTTTCCACTTCTGTTTTGACAAATTAGAGGTAACACTTTGAGAGTCCTCAGATAAGTCTGGAATTAGAGGAAATTAGTGATGTGCAAGTTAAAAACATTTAGAAGAAGTGTGACTAACATAAATCAAAGGCAATGATGTAAAACCAGAACTAACAACCCTGGAGTTTTGTCCCTATGGAGGGAGTTGGGAGACTCTGATTTCTTAGAAACTGTTCTTATATCCCATCTGTATTCAAACAAACTTGAAAGATGTAGAGACCTGGCAAAAGGGTGTCTTGGAAAACTTCTCATGGCAAGGTTAGGCCTTCTGGAAAAGTGGGCTGGCCAAGGCAGCCTCTGACTCCTTGTCTGGATTTCCCCTGCACAAACGAGGATGAACCCAGATTCAAATCCCTGCAGCCACTGGAGTGTGAGGTAATGGAAAGGAACAGATTATGTTGTAAAAATGTTGAAGCTTCTGTAACAGACCTTTGCTAAGCCCCAGAAACCTCTAAATTAGCTGCTGGATGTTTCAGAAATGTCCACGTGTACCCACTATTGTCAGGCTCTCCTGCTTGTGAATAGATTTCCTAAAGCCTCAGCTGTTAATGCTTTCCATGAATGTCAAACATGTGCAGCTCTGTTACCCTGAGATCTGAGGCTGGGCTAAGCTGCTCAAGATGTCCTGAGCAGGGAACTGTGTGGGAAACTCATGAAAATCCTGGGAATAGATGGAGAGTTTCATTTCCTTGCAGAATAGGCATCAAAATACGTAAGGGAGATTCAGGGTAATTCCTGCTCAGTGTTCAGAAAGAGCTTGGGAAGGCACAACTCTGAGAGAGCATCATCTGCAAAGGACTGGGGGAAAACTTGAAAAAACCTACACTATATTTAGGAAATACATTTTATTAAGTTTCAGTATTTAAGGGGTGTAGGGAACTGAGCGTGGATTTCTCAGTCCTGGGCCCCACAGGACTGAGGGCAAACACTGAAGGTTTTGTACAGCAAAAATAAAGCAGACCAGTTTTGCTTTTTCAAAACTTGAGTTCCACTCCTTTTTCTCCTTTGTTTTGGGAAGATGCTGTAGACACCCATGTAACCAAAGAAGTGCTATCTGCTACTGAAATTGCCCTTTGCTTCCACTGTCAAACTCTTTTATATTCATAACTTTGTTGATATTATTCTGGTGTCAGATGTCCAGGTGTCTATGTAAAAATTTTGTTTCACCAGCTTGTGAGGCAATAAAAGAAATAGGTTGAAGTGTGGGATACAATTTCCAGGAGGATAAAGGAAGTATCTCCTGAGCTTAAAAAAAAGTCCTAGTATATTTTTCACTGAGAAAAATTCTTGCTCCTGGTTTAAGAATGAAACCCCAAAGTTTTGCAAATAGGGAATATCGCTGTGAGAGTGTTTTGGCTTTGGTTTTTTGTTGGTGAGGTTGTTTGTTATGCTGTGCCATGTGCATGAAAATCCTGTTTCTTATGATTTTCTTAGAAGAAAAGAGAATGTACTTTCTGCCTGTGAATCATTAGACCAACAAAAGTAGAGATTTATCAGTTTACAGACTCAGGAAACCCAAGGAAGATGAATTTATACTGATCCTGAACTCATTTTACCGGAAAATAGTTGCTAACCCAGTCAACATGGACAAGTTTCTTGAACCGAAATTTTCAAATACAAATGCAGACTGGCCATAAAATGGAAAGTGAAAGCATTCTCAGCATTCTGGGGAGTTTAGCAATGCCTTTTATTCCTTTATCAGCCTGGTACCAGAGAGCACCAAGTGATGTAATGAAGGCTTGGGAAAAAAAAAAAAAAAAAAAAAAGAATAAAATCATTGTTGAGTCTGTACAAGTGTTCAAGCCCACTAAAATTCAACCAAAAAATAGAGAGAAAAACAACTACTTGGGATCCATGGAGTGGTGATATTTTCTACTTAATGGGTTTCTGTCACTCTCTTTCTCTCCCCCACCACCACCTCTTTTCCTATTTCTTTCTCTCTCTCAATCTTTCACATTTACTATTAAATAAAATCCACACTACTGACTTCATTTGCACCTTAATTCAGGCAGAGACACTTCTCTAAAAATACCAATAAGTGAAAGTGCACACCTAAATAGTAGAAATCAGCAACATTGTTGGCAAACCAAAACCTTTCCCATCACATTTTACACATAGACAACCTCAATTGTTTATTTTTCCTGAAGGCTCTTGCTTATACATTGAAAATGTTGGGAAAGAATTGCAATCCTATTAATATACATTGCCATTGATTGAGCAGTTCTGTGCTTGAAGTGGTGACTCAGACACACAATATTTATTTGTCTGTGTTGACACCAAATATTTGCTCTGGCAGCCAAGAGAGCAACAGCCCAAAACATCTATTCCCCAACTGTGTGGCTGCTTTTGTTTCTGAATTCTTTTTTTTTTTTTTTTTGCCATGCAAATTTTTTCACAGCTGTTGCTTATAAAGTTGACTTGGATGCTGCTCAATTCAGAGAAATGGTATTTTACAACAATTTATAATTCTTTCATCTTCTGAACACAATGGATTTATTCGTGTTTAGATTGGGCTATTTTATTAATGACCCATGGCTCTGGGCAAAATTAAGATTCCTGGCAGCAACTGTGAGAATTTTTTAATGTATGTATATACACAACTTTTGTCTGCTCTGCTTTTCAATACATTACCTATTGGAGGGCTCATATTTTCCATGTCCCTGCTCTTCCATTATTTTGTTCTCATCTTGCCTAATTCTTTCTACCCATGCTAATTCACCCCTGTTTGTTTCCATCATCCTAATTCAATATCAATATAATTCTGATCTATGATGACATGAAGGTTAGAATTGTAAATTTATGGCACCTCTTTATAGGTGATAGAGTCACACCACTTATGATTTTTTTCTCTTTTTTTCCTTTTAAATTGTATCAACATAATCCCCATACCTAGAATTTATAATGCGTTTTTAAATAAACCAACATTGTTTAGGGTGTTAAATACATTTAAATCCTAAAAATATTTTGCTTTATCTTCTTTGCATAAATGCTGTTTATTATTCCTTCTATTTAAAGTCTCTCTTAAACTACTTTTCATGTGTGTTTGAGTTTTGTTGATATTGAGTTAATTAAGATTGTGTCAACATGCAGCAAAATGCTTTAGGTAATTTTAATCTGTTATCCATCCTTTAATATTTAAACAAACATCAGCTTTGTTGGTGCAGCAAGAGTTGCTCTGGAGAGAGTCTGGATGTTTTCTGTATCAGTTTTCATTTTGTTTCAGTTACAACTGGAACAATTGAAAGCTGTGACTTGAATCCATTTTTTCCCTTTGGCTACTCCTCTCAAAGATTCTGCACTGTAAAAATTGGAGACAAAATAAGGAAAACTTACTGCATTCTGAGGTTAAATTTTTTTTTTGGCTGGGTTTGTTTCAGAGAAAACCCATGGCATGGCATTGAGCTGTAAATGCTTCAATGAATGTTCACTCTGATTCACAAATTAAGTAGTTCAGAACTAATTCACTGCAGAATAACAGGTCAGTGGAATAAATCAGTGAGACAAAATCACCTGAGACACTGAAATCTGTGCTCAGGGGTGGTGACTGAGCTGTGGCTGAGGGCAAAGAGGGCTGGACACACAAAATTTGCTGTAGCCTTGCCCAGTACAAGCACCTTCGGCACTATTGTGTGTTAAAAAATCCTAAATTTAGGACCCTCGCAGAACCCCGAGCACAAAAATGTCCTATTTCTGTGTGTTTTATGGGATCTTTGCCATGGGCTGCTGAGAAGAGCTCTGGGGAAGGGAGAGGAGCGAGTTTGGAGGTGACAAGTTCTGTGGTGACAGCTTTAGAAGTGACAAGTGCTGTGGTTTAACCCTGACAGCAACTAAAACGTCATTATCAACACCATTCTCATTCTAAATCCAAACCAGACCAGCTTCCAAGTAGAGAATTAATTATCTTAGCCAGATCTGGGAGACCCACCCAAAGAGTCAGGGCATTGTGTCAGAAGAAGGTGTGATGGCCGTCAAGGAGGGAAATATATTCACTACTTACATCAGCAAGCAAACTCAGTAATTCCAGGCAAATCTTGCTGTGCGTTGGAAGGATTTTGCTCAGGAGTGCTGGCTGCACCCTCCTTGCTTGAAAGACTAAAGACAGAGCATATAATTTGTGCTTTTAGCCAAGAGATGGCAAATCAGGTTACAGATATTTATCTCAAGTTCAGATATTTCAGATATTTCAACTCCAATCTATTTTAACAAGCATGGATTGTTTTGTTTTCTGTCAGTACCCAGGGGATTTATAGGACTAAGTCTTCCCACTAATGAAACTCACACAGAGATCTTTCTCAGTCATCAAAACTTGGCTGGAGCCTAAAATTGCTTGCCAAATGTAGGATATCTGTGCAATTCAAGGATTAAAATTCTTTATTCCCCTTTTTCTTTAATTATTCTTTTTCTTTGTTCATCAAAAGCTACAGATGTGTTTACTAGGATAGAATTTCCATAAAAAGCATTTGTTACTTGAAAAATACATTCTCAGAAACCAGTGCCATCAAAAGAAGGCATTTTTAGTTTGATAACCTCAGACCAAGCAACATTATTGAACAGGTTTATTAAACGTACCAAACACAAATTCCACAATATAACCAAACCTTGATTACCTTTTGAATTAGATCCTGCTTTATTGGAAAACTCAGGTAATCTTCTCAAAATCTGCATTAGAAGATGAAGAGGTTTTTCTATAACTGCATCTGTCTAAGAGATGGAGGTTTTCTCCAGAGATTCAGCCTATCATGAGACTATAGAGATTTGGGTGATTTATCTCCAAAAGGAAAATAGCTAGAGGGAATATATCTATATGAACTTCTGCTCATGGCCCCTCCCAGGGTACTGGACTTGTTTGTTTGTTTGTGCTCTGGGTTCTGGAGCACAGTTTTGTAGAAATAAAAAAATTAAATCTGCCATTCTTGCTGGAAATTCTGCCAGTCTGGTGTTCCACCTTGTGAAAAAATCATGTCTGTAAGGACAAAAAGGAACAAAATACCAGGTGGGAGACCATTGGCACATGAACTGATCTTGCAAAAGGAAAGCAGCAGAGGATGGAGACACATAAAAGAGTTAAATGATTGTTTTCCTCTTGTTCTGAGCAGCAAACAGAGGAGTGGAAGGACGCTGCGTGTCTGGCAGGGTCCCCCCTGCCCTATGATTTTTTTGGCAGGCTAATTGAGGCAGCTGACATCAATGGCAGGTCAGGAACACACAAAAGAAGAGCACTGAATCTTGGCAGCCCAACCAGCAGCCAGAACACGGACATTGCGGGTTTAATTAGTGAAATAAAGTAGCAAAGCACTCGTTTTCCCCAGAGAACCTCGGAGTGAGGCCTTATCAGATCATTGTTGGAGCTTGTGTCATCGCTCACAATCTGAAAGGCTGATGATGCTTTTGTGGGCCAGGCTCTGCTGCTGGGAACAACTGAATTCCCCCAGGAACACTGCTGGAGCAAAAGAGAACCACTATCTTATGTTTTCAAAGAGGTTGCAGGGAAGTCTTTCTGGAGATTCTTTTCTAAAGAAAGCCAAGCAGTTAAACAAACAGCTCCCACACACACACACACACTCACACACTTTGTCATCCTTCTCTTGGTCATCCTTCTCTTTGTTCCACCACTTCAATGTGCTAATATTTAACAAGAAGAGCTTTTACAGAACCAAAAGGCAGTGGAAAGTTTAGGGTTCTCTCTCAGCCTTTCTGTCAAACTGATTTTCAGTGGTCAGTGCCAATGTGACTCTGCTCACAGGAGTTACTTGTGGGCTGCAGCAATCCATCAGCTGCCTTCAAGCTGTCCTCTCCTTTATAAAAGCACATTTCTGGGAGTTTATAGACTGATGTCCATTTTCTTCCTTTTTTCCCCCTGACAAATGACTGTATTAGCCCACATAGCTGATTTCCGGCTCACAACAGGGTCATGATGATGTGATACTTTGTTTTAGCTAATATTTCCTAGGTGTAGAGAGAGAACCAGAATAGGCCTGTGGGCAAATATGAAAATAAACCATATCAAAATTCACATAAAAAGTGTGCAAATTTTAATAGAGAAAAAGAAATGTGGTAAAATACAGCAGATAATATAATTACTTTGATGTTTAGAAGTCAATGAAGCAAAAGATGGAGCAATTTTTTAGAGAGCTAGCAAAAACTTCACGGTCTGCTGCTGCACTTGGCTGCTGGCAGGAGTCATGAGAATTGCAGTACTAGGCAAACAAGTGGATTTTTTTTCCCCAAAAATCATTATGTAATGTTCTTAGAAATATTTTAGTTTCAAATACTAATATCATAAAACATTGTATGAGACTCGTGGTTTTATGTGTGAAGCAGCCAGAGCTGTTTGTTTCTTGGGAATGGCTGCATCAGGGAAGGTTTGCAGGAATTCTCCAGGTGGCATCAGCAAATAAACCTGTGCAAAAAATTATGTGTAGAGCCTAGTTTGAGTCACAATCAGGAATAGTAAATGTGGACTTGAACTCACAATTTTCACTGAAAATAAATACAAACTGAATTATTAATATAAAAATTGAATTAGCTGAGCCATGAATCAACCAGAGAGAGAGGAGAGAGGAGAAAAAGATGTACAGGTGCCAAGTATTGTCTTGCTGTCTGACAGAGCTGGTGTTTTCCCATAAACTACTGGATTATCTGGCCTTGTAAATGAAGTATGGAATGTCAGGATGGCATCTGCAGCCCGGATCTGTGGTCTGGGCGTCACAGCAAAGTTACAAAAACACTTGTCCTCAAGGTGCAAGTGTTAGAGCTAAAAGAGCAGAAAAGCAGTTTCATTTCTAGCTGGGCCACAACACACCTAATCTCTGGAATCCTGACAGTGAAGTGATGTTTGGGTTGGGGTTATTGGCTGCTGCACCTCTGAATGTCCTCAGTTATTTCTGCACATTTTGTGCTTTACGCACAAAGCTGAGAGAGTTGCAGCCCCTCCCCTGGCAGATATGAAAATGACATTGCCATTCCCCTCCTGCCTGCCCTCAAATGATGTCCTCTGGGGTTTTTTAACCAGGAAAGCCAATGTTTTACCAGCAAAGTCATTCCCAGGTTACAGGTCAATGATTTAAGTGTCTCTGCATCACTCCCATGGTGGTGTGCGTGACTGGCCTGCATGCTCACGTGAGACAGTTTAGAACCAGAGGTTAAATTTTAATGAAACACCTCTAACTTGATGTTCGACCTCAAATTGATGAGGTACTGCTTCTGTGGGAATAAAGCAAGTGTCTTCTGCAGCTTTATCTTCATTCTTGATAATTGCTGTGGACAAAGGGAGGTATTTTTAAATGTTGGAGTACTGTGAGTGCTACCA
This sequence comes from Corvus brachyrhynchos, assembly GCF_000691975.1. Classification (NCBI taxonomy): domain Eukaryota; kingdom Metazoa; phylum Chordata; class Aves; order Passeriformes; family Corvidae; genus Corvus; species Corvus brachyrhynchos. Next base: position 689,050 of record NW_008238314.1, read on the forward strand.
TTGCTGAACACTGACAGCTTTCACAGGAGAAGAAAAATCTAAGTGTAACTAAAATTCTTAATGCTTTACCACCTCTCTCTGCATCCAGTGAGTGTGTGTGGAGGTAAGGGTGTAGCTGCAGCAAAAGCAGAAACCAGGAATAACCTGTTTTGGCCTGAGTGCATGCAGAGCTTGCATTTAGAGGTCAAACTAAGGAGGGAACACATTGGGCTGCTATGCTGCTGGTCTGAGGAGAAAAATTTGGCCCTCAATTTCCCATTATTTTTTGTTACAGTGGTAAGAATACTCACATTAAATGGAGCATGAATTGGTGGTGGTTTGAGATGTATGTTAAAAAATGGGTATATGCAGCCAAAATATAGATCAGCATTTAAGAGCTCCACAGTGCTTGTTACTTGTTCTTGCCAGCAATTCAGCTATGGGGATACAATGAAGACACTCTTTAAAAGTATCATTAATAACTGAAAAAAATATTCTGCTTCTGTACATACATGATATAATATGTGTTGGGGCTCATTGCTGTAGTGTCTGACTGCATTTAGATACAGGAGAAATGGAAGAATTAGAAAAATACCTCATAATTTTAAGAGGTATTTTTAGCCCTGCTTTCAACTGTGAATGGCCAATGTGTGCAGAACTAGGTTTCTGCAGGCTGAATACTCCTATTTACTCAAAATTCTTTGTAAAATACTTTGTGAAAATGTATTTTGGTCAACTGTGATCCTCAGAAATGTGAGGGCTTACAATTGGGTATGAATCACTTCTTGCTGCTTCTGTTTCTTGATTGGATGACAACAATTTCACCATTCAAATTCCCAGAACCAGCTCCAACAGCTTTAATATTAAAATGTGAAAATATCACCCATCATTTTGCTAAAATGTCCAAGGATAAATTTTTGACTAATGCCAATAGCACAGAAAAATAGGTGGCTTCCTGAAGTTTAACATCTGACCACTAAAATATAACCAGGCTCCCTGACTTCAGTGGGATATTAACCTGATGGAATAACTTTGAGCTAACCTGTTCTGAACTAGTTTATATCACCCCCACAGAGCCTTTTCATCTCTCTTCACAGCCCAGTGTTTCCTAAAGTTAGGATTTTGTTTCCCTGGACAAACCAGAGGTGAGGTTTGCAGGATAGCTGTAATATCAGGGCATTGAAATAATTACCTATAGAAACTTCAGATTGTGTTGCAAAAATACAGAAACATTAGATATTGTGACGTTCTGGTTCA
>NW_008238314.1:690555-708049 GCF_000691975.1 Corvus brachyrhynchos
AGTTATCCCAGAATCTAAGATCTGGACACTTGTTTCCTGTGTTTCCTAGATTTTCTCAGTCTCATAGGCTAAAAAATCCTGGTCTAATGGACTCTAAGAGAGAGTACCTAAGATTACCTAAGAGTGAGTAATCCCCTCTCTTAGCTGCCTTTCTTCCTTCTCCCTTTTCCTCTTGGATAGAAACCTCATTCGTGCCCTCTTCCCTCACTTGCCCACATCTCATTTTCTGTCTCCAGTACAAATCTCTGGTTTCTATTTCTTTTCCTCCCCAATGCCAGCTCTCCCTCCTGCTCTTTTCAGATCCTCTGTTCTACCTGCAATGACAGGTGCTCTAAAAAGTCTTTATCTTTCCAAAATTGCTTTTGTCCTACCCTTTTCAAACTAGTGATGGAGAAGCTGAAAAGATGGATGAGTCTCAACTTCAGTGGTGGTTCAGTGCCCAAACAAAATATGGACTAGCAGGTCTAAGAAATTTTTCCTGAGTGTGAACAAACTTTTAAAAACCTGCCTTTGCTACGATGTGGACACTATTGGGGGCTAGCAGAATATATATCTTTGACAAGAATGTCTCAGAAAAATTTGAATTATGTGGTTTGAATTCCAAGGCATTTGGAAACATGTTGTGGAAACCTCTTTTTAAATGGTCTGGTAAAATTCTTTTCATGGAAGTTGGGTGGTATTAGGTGACCTTAAAAAGAAAGAAGCCACTACCTTCACCTGCAACCAGTCAGAAGAGAGTTTTAGTTATGGAGTCTCTCATCATACTTTGTCCTTGATAGCAGGCTCTGGTGGAATTATTACCCTGTAATTTGCAGTAAACATGATCATCAGCAGAGAAAGCTCTGAAACCACCACCTCCCTCCACTCATGCATGAAAACCCAAGCTAGCTAGGAAATGCAAGATCAAACATCTGCAAAAACAGATTTTGTGCTGCATCTTCCTAAACTGTGTTTTGTACCCGCATTAAGCAAACCACATGAACTTGATGCTATGTAACCTCATAAAAACACAAGAAATAGCACATATTGCCCATGTAGAAGTGGTGGCAAGCACCAGTGAAACCTCCCTTTAATGGATGTTTAAATCATTGTGCTGGCTGTTCAGAATCTGCTCTGTATCCCATCACTGACTTATTGACAATAAAGCAAGCTGACTGCAAGGTGACACTTTTAAAGGTTCATTAGATCATCCTTCAGAGACCTATTTCAGCCTGGTCTTAAATTAATGAATGTTCATCAGGCCAGTGAAATAAATAGGTTTTTCCTCACTGGCCATCTTCCAGTTTTATATTGCCTTTATCCTTTGAATCTTGTGCAATATGTCTGGGACCTAGAGGAAGACTTTTATGATAGGATGCCAAGCACAGCTCTGAAGGAACTGTGAAGCAATGGACTGCTTTCTGTGTGGCTACTGAAGGAAAAGGGCAGGGGTCTTGTTATTTCCATTCAAAACCCATGCCAGGGAGCAGGGAGTTTAGGATTAGGGATTGACAAAGCTGGAGTTGTTGGAAATCATCTTGACTGCAATGGAACTTTCCAAGTTTAGTTTCTCTTCCTAAGGGTTGTGATGCACAATTATGGGGGTCATGTCAGCTGAGCTGACTGCAGTCCAAGGATCTGATGCAGATGCAGGAGGCAACACAATCCCAGCAGCAGGGGCTGCAGAAGGGTCACTGGGTTTGGTTTGTGGAACAGATGGCATTTACAAGAACAAACGGATGGCGGGGCTAAAGATCTCTGACAAAATAATTTGGGTGAAAGGATGAGTTGGAGAGCTTGGTGGAGTGCCTAGAAAAAATAAGAAGTCAAAGCACACAGCCATGTCTCCAAGGTGCATTAATGAGCTCCCTTATTTGCTGGGGAAATTGCCCATGGAGACAAGTTCATGTAAATAGTTGTTATCTTTTTAAATGTTGCCAAAGGCTGGGGGGAAAAAAAATCAACCCCATTTGAGGAGTGCAATAAAAGAGGAACTGTTGGAATTATCATCACTAAACTTGCTGAGTTTTGGACAATGCTTTGAGGGACATGGGGTGATTCTTGGGGTGCCCAGTGCAGAGCCAGGAGTTGGATTTGGTGACATCCCTTCCAGCCCAGAATATTCTATAACTCTGATTCTAAGTGAGTAAATGCACTCAAAAGATTGTCCCTGCAGGATAGAAAGGAATCAGGAGAGCTGGACATGCAGCACCTGTGGAGTAGCACAGATCTTTTGAGTGTCTGAAATCGTGTCTGAATCCAGCTGCTGCTGGATCAGAGGTGGTGACAAGGAGCCCCAAAAGGCACAGAACAGCACAGCCAGAGGGATGGCTGGGTGAATCTGGTCATCCTGGCCACAGGAGGAAACTCCTCCCACCCACAAATGAGTTACTTTAAACCCTCCCTTCTCTTCGTGGTAGCTTTTGTCTCATTTCTACAGACATCCCTCCATGTCTGGGATTTTCAGGGACCTCTGAAAGGCATTTAAATACCTAAATACTCATTTAAATATCTGACTGTACAGACATTGCCCTTGAATTGCAAATGGGTGAGGATTGTTTGCATAGCTGCTGGGTAGGAAACAGACATCAGGAGCATTATTTTGTTCAGGATATTGCTTGTAGCTCACTCAAATAAAGAGTTTTACCAAAAAAAGGAAAAAAAAAAGAAAATGGAGGGCAGCCCAGTGAAGAGAGATAAAGGAAAACACACGGCTTCTGTGGGGAGTTTTTCCTGGAAATCTTTAATAAGTTGATGTGTTCTAAGTGGTAAAGAGAGTTCCCTTCTTCCCCCAAATGGAGAAGTGTACAGATGGTTAAGGGCTCTGCCCAAAGGATAGAAAGGGGGAATTGTTTAAGCAGACAGATGTTAGAGGGGTAGCAGAGCAGAGAGAACAAAAAAGGAGAGAGGACACAAACAGAAACAGGGAGGAAAAAAAATATAAATAAAAAATAGATAAGGAAAATATTTATAGACACTACTATGGCAACAAATAAAATAGGCTAGAACCAAAGGAGCGATAATATGTCTGGGAAAATAATGCATGGTATCCAATCAAAGGAAGAAGAATGACTGAAAGAATTAAAGGTGCATGAGGAGGAAATTTAGAATTTCTTGGCTTGAAACATAGGAAAAACCCCTCAGATTTATCACTTTTATGCAATAGTAATATGCCTATCAAACTCTATGTGATGACAATGAAAATTCCAAGTGATAAACCTGATTTATATTTTTGTTTTCCTGTACTGCCAGCCAGTTAAGGTCATCTAACTTTTTGGCACAACTCAGCTGACTTCTCTGTCCTTTGTATACTGAAATAAAAGTATCTCTGGCCTAAAAACATGACTTTTTTTTTAAGAAAGAGCATAGGTATTAAAAAGAAAAAAGAGCAGAAAGAAAAAAATTAGAAATTACTTGTGGCTTAACTATGTTTCAGCTGCACAGTGCTGATAAATTGTGGTAACGACGTGCAATAGAATGCATTTAATGTTATGAGTGACATGAAGGTATTGCGTGATTTCAAATATTTAGCATCAATACTTTGTCCCTTGTTACTCTTCTCTGGTGCCAGGTATCTAAAGTTTTACAGTTGGAGTAAGATTGAAGATTTAGCAGTTAGGCAGCACTTCAGGGGATTTTTGAACATGGATTATCCTATCAACATCATTGTCAAAATTTAGTGACAGCTGGATAATTTCTGATACACCTGAACTGTGTTTTATATACCAAGCATGAAACGAACCTTTTGTGGAGGAATTCTGTAGCAATGTTTGCTTCTCTTTTTTATTATTAAATTCATATTCCTTTACATTTTCCAGTTAGAGCCAGGTGAGAGGCAGAATTGCCAAAATACATAAAAGTATGGGTTCTTCTGGTATTTTTGGCCTCATTTGTCCTATTTTGGCACTTTATCTTGGCTGTAATGGATTTACATTTCTGTCCTTTAACATTTCTGTGGTTTTTCTCCCAGTTTGCAATTCTTCTACATTTTGGACCACTTGTTCTTCTATCAGGATTTGTCCATCTCTGATTGGCTCTCTTGCCACAGCATCTCACATTACACACAACATGAACATATAATAAATACCAATTCACTACAAAAATATATACAGGGGGGGAAAAAAATCATTCTTGCCATAGTTTCCTGCCTTCTCTGCCCTGTGTCCCCTGGGTGACTCTCACCTCCTCCCCAGCAGCTCAGATGTGATGAAGCACTCTCACAGAAGGATTCCTTTTAAACCCCAGCTGTTTATTTTGGCACATTCCAGGAGCAGGAATCTGGTGCTTAGGAGAGGAAGGGGTAACCACATCACAGGGCTGAGCAGAAGGGCTGCCAGCTGTGCTGCAGGGCAGCCCTGCAAGGCAATCCCTGGCCTTGCCTCCCCTTGTGCTCACAATTTACCTTGCAAACTCTCTTGGAGGTAAGGCTGAGGAGCAGCATTAATAATAAAACAAACAAAACCAAAAAAAAATAGAATATCTTCTTCTAAATGTTATTCTGATGATTTTAGGAAAGATTGGTGAACAGTACATTTAGAAATTTCAGTATTTAAGTGTTCTCAACTGACAAAAGACTTTTTACTTCATTCTGTGCTGAAGCCTTTTAGCTCAGTGCTCCCCATTCTGTATTTTTCATATAAAATAAAGGGAGGAATTTATTTTTTAGCATTATTTTATTAGTATGCTTTAGAATGTCAAGGCAGAATCAAAGGGAAGGAGGCTGTGGAAATGTCAGTAATTTTGTTGCTTCAAATTCTCCACATCTTCAGTTTTTGGTGTGTTAAGGTGTTTATAGATCATATACACACAGAGAATTACTTATGTTGGCTGGGTTACAAAACTGGATAAAAAAATAGGAATTTGTTTTAGAAGCCTAAATCTGAGAGCAGTCTAGATCTTGAAAGTTGTACAAAATTGTGAGGGACTCAAACCCCTTGCAGCATATGGTATGTATCAGATAATCCAGTTTGGGGTGGGACCAAGGACATAATGAAGATATCTACAAAGACATCACTGGAAATATCTACAAAAAATGCAGTTGATCTCAGAACTTGAGGTTTGTTTTTCAGTTATTTCCTTGAGTTACTGCAGTGGTAGTGCCATCTATAACCAAAATTCTCTGAGGTACACAGAAGTTATAGAGAGTCAGTGCCTTTTTCTCATTTTTCTATATTTCTATATTCCCCTGTTTACCTCCCACTATGGGTTATACCTGCCAGGGTGTAAACATGGCAGTTTGTTGCTCCATTTGCACACAACGACTGGGATATAATCTGGAATTTTTCTCTTTATAGTCTCTGATTTATAGAATTATAGTCTCTGATTTATTCTCCTAAAGACCTGATCTTTTCATAAAGGTCAGTGTCACTCCTTTGAGTCTTGGCAGCAGCATTTCCAATTGCATCTTTGCAAAAATAATTTTCAAAAAGAGTAAGATAATTTCCAAATTTAGCAAGGTAGTACAGTTTGCTACCTTGGGTGAGGTGTGGGGTGTTTAATGCCCTCAACCCAGACATACAGTTTGGAAAGAAGCTCTTAGCTCGAGCAGACAAATGCACTTGTGGCATTTGGATACAGCAAACCAAACCAGCTCAGGGGCACATTCTGGCAAGTGGGAGATTTTGTTTGGGAGCTGTACTAGACACTCCTTTTGCTGGATTCTTTTCATTTTAAACAGTGAAGCTGCTTCAGAGTTTGTTTAGCGATTTCTGTTATGCTTGTATAACATGTGTTCATGCTGATGTGGAGGCAGCAGGTTTGCATTTCACTTTAATGGCCAAGTGTTTTTCTAAGTCTTGTTTTAACACACGCAGAGCCCTCACACTGTTCAGTGCTGCTCTGCTTCTCAGTGAGCAAAACCGGTTCTTCCAGACTCCCCAGATTATCACATCCAGGGTTATGTCATATCAGGAACAGTCTTTTGAGGATTTTGAACCCAGAGGTAACCTGAATTTTCAGTCTTGCCAGCACTATTACTCAGCCAGCTGTGTCATGCACTGCCACAAAGGCAACAGAAACAAATGCCTGGTACGGACAGTACCTGACATTCTAAACACCTGGCAGAGATTAAATTGACCAAAATTAATGACAACCTTTTCTGCATTTGCCTTTCTCAAGTCTGTCAAGCTATCTAAAGGAAATACAGGCTTTCTACCAGTAAGGGGTTTTTATTTCTGAGGTCAATTTTTAAATTTATCTCAACATCAACAGGGCAAGAGGAAACAGCCTCAGTCTGTGCCGGGGAGGTTCAGGCTGGACATCCAGAGGAATTTCTTCACAGAAAGGGTTCTCAGGCACTGGAAGGGGCTGCCCAGGGAGTGGATTTCCTATTCCTGGAAGTGTTCAAGGAAGGACTGGATGTGGCACTCAGTGCCATGGTTTAGATTGACATGGTGGTGTTCTCTCAAAATTTCTTGGGCAAGTTTAACAAGTTCTGCTTGCAGAACTCCTATATCATGGTGCTCTTAGTATCTTAAATTATATGCATGGATGTCTTCCATATATTGAACACAAGGTACAGAGGCGAGAATGTCTCTTTCCTGTGCTCTGAAATGAAAACAAACCCAGCTTCTGTTCCGAAGTGTTTCCCTACTACACAGTCTACCGAGTTTTTGTTGCCCCAGTCTTCACTCACACCAAGGAAGACAGAGAATTACAGGTCTGGGTATCAGGAACAGGAAGAACAAAAGGACACATTCACATGCATTCACACAGATGCATAACACAAAAAATAGTGTCTAATATTCCTGAGAATCTTTCCTCTGGCCAAGTGATAGATATATAGACATAGATATATTACAATAGATGATATGGTGTATCCAGATTTCTTTGCTTAACTATAAAGCTTGCAACTCTTAAGATTTTCTGGGAAGCAGAGACCACATACCTACCTATTTTGTTGCCTGGATTGTTTTGAGAGTTCTTAAGCACCTTCTTACTTGGAAAGACTGGGTGGCAAGTCAGAAACTGTGTATATTCCATGTAGGTCTATGTTCTAGGTGCAGTAGTATTGCCAACACTGAAGACTGATGAAGTTAAAAAAGAATCTTTAAAATTAATGAAAAATTTCAGTATTTCAGATGTTGACAGCTAGATCCAACAGGCTGTTGGTGAAATTAAGGCATTGTCAGGTGTGCTGACAAGTCTTCCTGGCTTGTATTCAGTTGCTGTCTATCAACTTGTTCCCAAATTTTAAAGAATTTTGGATGTCCTTCCCAAATTTAACAGCACCTAGTACATTGGGATCCAAGCCCATAACTGGGGTTCGTGGGCACTTTGATAATTCAAGCGGTAGTAATAACAATAAATTACACATTTTCAGTAGTGGTGAAAAAACATAAGGACAGCTCATGTGTCCCAGGCCACGGCAAAATGTTTAATCCACAGTAATTAGAAACCCCAGAAGTGATTAATTCCTAATGAGAAAAGTTTGTGCATGAGCAGCCGTGCCACTGAAATGTAACACAGTGTTTCAGTGTGAGCACCGTGTACAGACACTTCTACACAAATGTTCCTTACTGCTGACAGAAATAACATCTCCTCCTGCAGCCTGGATTTTTAGAACTGGGTCCCCCATGTCAGTGACACATTTGGAGCAGTAGATTTCATCCAAGTTCTTGCCTTGTCGGCTTTTGAGCCCTGCAATTTCTCCTGACGATGCTCCTTGCCCAAAAGCTTTCTCCTGCAGCAAACAAAGTAATCAGATTTCAGGAGGGCTGGGTTGTTGCACACTTCCATGTAGCTCTTGGAGGAAGCTCCTGAAGGAAATAGAAGTCTGTAACAAGCTCCAAATTTCCTTCAGGGCCCCTGGTTCTCTGATTTAATCTTGACAGAGTCAAGACTTTCAGCCATTCTTCAGACAGAAATAGGCTGTGGCATCAAATTCCCTTCAAGAACTTTGTGCTGATCTCTAGTACAGCTAAATAGATTTCCTCCCACCTTTTGTGAGCTCCCTCTCATACCACCAGTACTGAAAATTTAATCTCACAGATGCAATAGCTGACACTTTTTAGAACTTGGAAGAATAATCTAAATGAAATACCACATTCTCAATGAGGCATTTTGTTCTGAGCTTCTTTATATTTGAAATTTACTTTTAAATGGCTAAAACAGAGGAAGCCTGTTGCTAAATTGGTCTCCTCAGTAATTTTTGATTATTGATTAAATACAATAATTTTCCTATATATCACTCAAACTCTCTTTTGCTTTCTTCCAAATTCGCAAGAGGCATATGCTAGCATTTTTTCATTTTGCAGAGGGAAGTTACATTAAATTCAGACCACATTTTTTTTCTGGGGAAAAAAAATGCATAAATAATTCTTTCTTTTAAGAATAGTTCTTCAGCACTTGTGTGTTATGTAAGATTCATATGTCCTTTAACCCACTCCCTGGAGGTTATCCAGGAGATGGCATCTTACAATAGTTCCCAGGACTGCTCAGTTGAAAGGAAAGACTGTTTTTTCCTCCTAACCCCATCTGTAAGGATGGGAACCTTAAACAGCATATCCTCAGAAGATATGAGAATCATGGCACTATCACCATCTTGATAAAGGAGTCCAATTAAAATGCTATGTCATGCTCCATACTCCAAATTAATTCCTGCTATCCTCAGTATGCCTGTTTGGAGCTCACAGTTGGGAGAGGTAGGGAAGAGTTTCCCCCAGCTGCAGCAAACTCAGGTTAAAATCATTTAATGATGTAAAATTTTTTCTCAACATGCCTTGAAACCTTTCTGAGCCTGGAAGTAAAAAGATAAAAGAAGTAGAGATAGAACAGATTTATGTTCTCACATCTCTGAGATAGCAACAGGTTTACCCTAAATGAAGTGTCTAGAATCAGGATGTCATTAACAATCCAATTGTGTTAGAACAGACAAGATATTTGTATTTATATTCCTCTCTTTCAAGGTGTTTCTGGTTATACAGATACACGTCTTCACCTTCATATATCTATATATATATGTTTTTGATTTCTTTTAAATTCAAACGTTCGATTGTTCCAAGACAGTCCAATCCCATTTGTGGGATGTTCTAAGTGGTTGTGGTCTAGGTCAATAATGCCAGGGGAAATGCAGAGGTCTGACAAGGAACCTGGAAATCACATTGGGGTGACAATAACGGTTGAGGCTTCTTCACAAACTTTGGGGAAAAAGCAAAAAGGTCTTTGCTACTGTTTTTGATGTGCCCCTAAAACTTGGCTGTTACACTTAGAATAGTTACAGGAAGCTGTGAAAGAAATTGTAGTTTGGACTCCTGTTTTCTTTATAATTTATTAGGATAAGAGAGCCTGCTAGGGGTAGAGACAGATTTCTTTATATACTTTAAAAAGCTACAGTCAGGTTTGTTTTGAGTTAAATCAAGAGCTATATGATCTCATGAAGATGTGAGATGCTTACCAGGGCTTGCCTGAAGCCTTTAGGGATTGAGTTTTACCCAATTTATTCCATTAAAAAGCACTTTATTGTCAGCCATTAAATTTGTCAGAACAGAAATTGCTCAGTGGCAAACATTAAGTAGATTTATCACTGACTCATCAGATCTCCTCTGGTGTTTTTCTAATCCCCATTGATAGCTTTGTTTCTTTCTAAATCAGAAGACAAAAAATGTTCCAAATCCAGCAGGTGGAACAATTTTTGATTTTTATATTAATTTTAACTGAAAGTTTCATTGAAAGTGAGACAATGCAGAGGTCAATAGGCAAAGTCATTCATCATATTACTAAAATATCAAGGAAGTGGGATTTTAAACTCACTGCTTCCTTCTGCAAAGGTAGGATGAATCAAAAAGTGTTTTTAATGGATGAAAAAATTGGCGTGCATGACTTGCTTTTTATTATGAACATATGTGGCAAGTGCTAGAGGAGAGGAGAGTTCAATGCTCATAAAAGGTGCTTATTTTCAAATAAACACTTCCTTGTTGTGAGAAATAATCTGCAGATGAACCACCAGAAAGCACAGAGCCAGGAGTGGCTTCAGCTGGATAACTTTCCAGTTTTTCCAGAAGAGAATCATTAAATCACAGAATCGCCTGGCTTGGGAGGGATTTTAAGGCTCATCCAGTGTCCATTTTCTGGAAGTCTTTTGAAGGTGGGTAGCAGGCCCTGGGCTCAGAAGTTGACGTGATACACAAACCCATTTTCTTGTCGGGGGTGTTCATCAGGGTAATTTCATAGAATCCCAGAATGGTTTGGTTTGGGAGGGGCTTTAAAGCTCATCCAGTGCCACCCCCTGCCATGGGCAGGGACACCTTCCACTGTCCCAGGCTGCTCCAAGCCCCGTCCAGCCTGGCCTTGGGCACTGCCAGGGATCCAGGGGCAGCCACAGCTGCTCTGGGCACCCTGTGCCAGGGCCTCCCCACCCTCCCAGGGAACAATCCTTCCTAATATCCAATCTAATCTAGGGAGAATGTGGGGCTGCTGCTGAATCATATGCATGTCCTGGTGAAGGAAAACATAGAGAAGGTGGAATTACTGAATTACTTATTGACCTCAGTTGTCACTGCTGAGGCCAGCTCTTGGGAGGCCCAGAGCTCAGAGGCTAGAGCAGGCCAGAGAAAGGAACCCTCCCAGAGAAAGGAACACTTCCTCCTGGGTTACAGATCAGCTTGGCACCCACAAATCCGTCAGTCCTGGTGGGATGCACCCACGGATGCTGAGGGAGCTGTCAGATGTTGTTGTTCTGCCACTCTCTGTCATCTTTGACAAATCATGGAGAAGGGGAGAGGTGCCTGATGGTCGGTAGAAGGCCAAAATCACTCCCATCTTCCAAAGGGGCAAGAAGGAGAACCTAATGAAGTTCAACAATGTAGAGTGAGGTAAAATATGCCTGGATGATCTGCCCTGTGTATTGAATAATGTATTTTGGACATATTCAATCTACTTTTCTTCACTCACTACCCATGGGCAGGTTGTGATTTCCTCAGATTAATTCCTCAGATTAATTCCATGTCATTTCGTTCAGGTTTTTGAAATGTTTTGGATTGAACCTGCATCCCTTTTTCAGCAATTAGTAGAGAGAATGTTCACTTGCTTCATATTCATTGGAGAAATTCAACAGTATTTTTGCCATAAACACTTTCTTGAGTAAATATAAAAGGTGCTTTTATTAGTAAATAAATCATCAAAATTCCACACTCTGTCATGACAAGAAGACAAGGTCATTGCAAAGTCTGCAATAAATAAAAGCACCATGCAACTGAAAACATTTCATTTCAAATAATATCTGTAGAATATATTTTTAACTTTTGAATTAGGCAGCAGGTCTAGAAATTTTTGATTGGAAATGAGTTCAAAGGCTTACTTTCAACGAAGTGGTAAGTTTCATTGAAAAAGGAGTCATTTGCCCTGGTCTGTTGGAAAGAAACACACACAGAAGATCAATTTATTAGCTGAAACATCTAGAAAAGAAAAATTAGGAGATATCCCACAAAGATTTTTCTGATAGTTCCCAAAAGGTCAAAGCTATGAAAACATTCACACTGTATATTTAAATCTAATTAATTTTCACAACCACATTCAGTTATCTAGTGCTTGTTAAGGCTTAAATTATTATTTCTAAGAAGGATCATCCCTTGCAAGGGATCCAATTTTTGATTTACCTATATTGAGACAAAAAGTGGGACAAAGAAATCTGTTCTTCTTCCTTTCCTGTGGTAAGTTTGCCTACTGTCATATGAAAAAAGAGTTTTGGGCAAAGGTTCAAGAAAGCTGGTGAACAGACTTTGTATTTTTAGACCGTGAGTGTTAATGCAACTGCAAAACAATGCACTATACAAGTCACTAAATAGGACACAGACATTGGAATACACAAATTACCCAAAAAGGGGACCAAGGAGATCAAAAATGAATTTTACAGATGACTCTGGAGAGGAAATTAAGTATTTTAGTAAGACAAAAATAGACTAGAATAGGCATTTGGAAACAGGGAAATTACTACAGTGTTTGCTTGCAAATTCCCTGCAGCGCTGCCTTGGAATGGAGCAGGATTTGTCTTTTTTTCCTGGTCAGAACCCCTGAATGTACCTGTTCCTCAGGTCAGGAGAAACCAGGCTCAGGTGGTTTCCCACATGATAAGAACAGCACAGAAAATTCATGGTTCTGGGGTTTTTTTTCTCATGAGACTTTTAAGACTGCAAGAAAGATTTCAGCTCCCTCCTGTCAACCCAGAAAGCCTTCCTTGCATTTAAATTTAAATGCACTGCCTATGATAAAACTGCACTTGGGATCTGTGAATCAGATTTTAAAGTTTTATTTCCTATAAAGTACCCACTGCATGAGTTGATTTCCTTGGGATTGTGGTGATAAGGAGGAGGCTTTGATACGCACGTGCCAGATGAAGAATTCCTACAGAATTACCTGGATTATGCTCTTTTTTTAGGGTGCCTGTTGAGCCCAGGTGCCTTTTAGGGACCTAACAGAAGGAATTAAAAAATAGCTAAAAACATCCTTGCCAGTAAAATCATCCAACTGTGAATTATTAGGTCAATCAAACAGGTATGAGAAAATAGTCAGATTATTGTAGAATTAAATACACACATTTTTCATTTCTATCAAAAATAGGAATTCTGTAATTACTTTGAGGCAATGTAACCAAGCTTAGAAACTCCATCCACTTGGGAACTCTCGTGAATCTTCTCAGTTATGGTAGTGCAAACAGGAATTGCCTTTCTTTATTTTGATGAGATAACAATGGGGTAATTATAAGGGTTCTGGGCCCATTTGTCACCTTTAGCATTATTATTTGTTTGATAGGATTATAGAATGGCTTGAGTTTAGAAATCAAATCACTACTGAATACCCATAGTCATAGGTCCAATTCATTTGTGTTTTCTTGTATATGGAGAACAACAACAACAAAGGTAAATATTTAAATTAAATAAAAAAAAAAACCATAAAAGTAAATGCTGCCTTAAACATTTAGGCAGTGAAGAAGTTACATTCTGCTAGAGTACAGGAAAGGAATAGCACAGGAAAGGGATGGCACAGGGATGTTTTAAGTGGCATTTCATTTATCCAGATTCTCTAAACTATGAGCTTTAAGGTGGATCCAAGTTTAATTTTAGAAATCAAATGCTATAACTAGAAGCACTCGAGGGCTGGAGAGGGGGAGGACAGGAGAGGGAACTGTTTCTGGAGTGCACTGCAAATAGCTCTTTGAATCAACAGTATGGTAACAATTAGCCAGTGGTCCTTTTTTATTTTGCTGGATTTTGAAAACCATAAAAATAGATTATGAATAAGCCTGGTGTAAGCCAAAAGTTACATTGCAACAGCTGCATTATCCTACCAATATACACTAATTTTATCAGATCTATTCACAACTTGCTGCTAATATCTCACAGGTGGTAAGGACAAGGCTCAGATTCCTCCTTCAGGGAGGAATTCTCCTGTGATATTTTCAGCTTCCACCTTCTATTTCCCACACTTACATCTGAATAGAAGGAAAGTTGCATGGAAGCAATTCATTTAACAAAGCAATAAATTAAGTTCTGGTGCACATCCTTTATTGTTTCAAGATACATGGAGCTTTCAGAGACCTTTGGAATCAAAGTCTTCTTCATGGGATTTTCTTAGGAATTTTGGATTTGTAAGCCATACAAATCACCCATCAAAAGCAATTTCCAATGCTTACATTTTTTTATGGAAAGTGTCTTCAAAAGGCTGATCCTTGGAACTTTTATAACTGTGTATTTTTAGCCCTGCTAACAGGTACCTTGTCGATGTCTGGTTTATTGATTAGCACCTCATCTGCCTGCATGTTAATTAGTGTTCAACTTCACTATCATATCCAAAGAATTGTCAGATTTGGGAGGGTTTTTTGTTTCTTGGCATTTTTGTACCCCTGGTTTATACATTTTTAATGTCAAGTTAGTGCCGATGGAAACAATTTGAAATGCTAAGGAGCAGAACCAATTAATATCTGGAATGCTGAAGAAAAGAACTCCAGGGTATTTCATTTGATGTATGTTGGAGTAAAATCAGTTTTATTAATAACTGTTTGGAAAATAAAACTGTTAATGTTGAAGTCTTAAAATATAGATTTTTTTTATAGATAGCATAATTTGGAATTTATTTTAAGCAACATAGTCCGTTGAAGTCTTAAAATATAGATTTTTTTTTATAGATGGCATAATTTGGAATTTATTTTAAGCAACATAGTCAAGTTCTTTCATTTTCCAGTATTTAATGATTGAATTTGGATTGTTCTCTGTTGATTTTTGAAAACTATTTGTCCCCACCTTGGCCATATCAACAAGGTGAGATGTACAGCCTCACACCTGGCACGTTCTGCTCCTACATGACTCTCATAAGAAGCATTTTAATTCTTCTGTGCTTTAAAAAGTCTTACAACCAGCTTGGGCACTTCCAGGGATGGGGTAGCCACAGCTTCTCTGTGCCAGGGCCTTCCCACCCTTCCAGGGAGGAATTCCTTCCCAACACACATTCATTTATTTATATACACAACTCACAAGCAGCATGTCATGGCCATGATAACATGATAAACATGTCTCAGGTGTTCTTCCACGGACTTCTGAGTGAAGTGCTTTTAGAATAGCAGGGATACGTATCTAATTAATCTTGTGCTTTGTTTTGGGGGTTTCTGGGGCCTTGGTTGAATGGGTTTTTCTCTTTCCTAAGTACCAGTGGGAGCAAAGTGCTTTTCATGCATTCTCTCCTTTAAATGGAAGGGAGATTTGTTGAGGGATATGGCTGGTACCTGCAATTCTGGCCCAAGATCTTTGTCAAGCTTCCGGCATTCTTGATGAATTGCAAATGGGAGAGGGAGCCCTTGAAACAGATCTGTGATATAATTGACTCAAGACAGCCTCCTGGAAACTTTTTTTTGCTTGCTCCTATTCAGCTGTTTCCTAAGCACGTGGGCCAAACATTTTAAGATATTTAGGAGTGAGTGGGTCACTTTACTGTGGATTTTCCCCTTTCATAGGGACACTTCTTGCCTTACATCATTGTCAAATTAACAAAGCTGGATATAGCTGAAGCTCGTAAAAGGACAAGCATTCAGAAACTAAGGACAGAGCAGAAGAATTTTCAGGCCTCTAGGGAAATACAGGACTGATCAAAAATGATATCCAGCTATTTTTCCTGGATTTGAGGGGTAGGGATGCATTTGCTGCGTAGACAAAGGTGTGAAAGGACATGAAGAACACCCTGGTAGCAGTTATCAAGAACAGCGTGTTGGGGTCTGGGTGCATTTTCAGGGCAGCTTCTTGAGGAGTCAGAACCATCAGTGGACAACTTTTCACAGACTCTCTGTCCAAGCTGAGTCCTTGGTGCAGTTGTTTATGGTAAATATTATCCACATTGGTTAACTGTTACGTAATGGTTGCTTTATCAGCAATGTACAGCAGCAAGGAAGAACAATTACGTTGAAACAACATAATTGCTTTCTGTAGCAGGGGGGAATTTGCTAACACCATATCTGCAGTGAGGACAGGGCTACTGAGGGAACTGCTTATGCCTTTGTTTCCCTCTGAATATGCTGATGGTTTTAATTTTCATCACATAGCTCCTCACTTTCTCCCCTCTGGATTCCCTTTGTGAGGATCCAGGGAGCGAGGTTCTGGCTGGAATTTTATTTCTCCAGGCAGACCTTGCACACTGAGTGTTGTCTCTCCAAACCTTTGTTGTTCACAGGCTCTGATTTTCAGTACATGATGTTAAGTACCTCCATGAGGAAATTGGGCAATGTCAGTAGTTAGCTGGACCTCAGTCACAGAAACCTCAGAGCCTCATGAAGGCTGCTTTGATGACACTCTCAGCTTTTTCTCTTCTCACTAAAGCAGACAGAGGTGCCAGTCTCAGAGTTCCCTGCTGTCTCTGAGAAATTAATTCTCAGCCTAATTGTCTAAGCCTTGTGATAGTTTAATAGTTTAAAAAAATGTAGCACAAAGCCTGCATGATAGTGTCTCCTTAGAAGTCTTAATGAACTTGGATGAGAATTACTCGTTTCCTTTCTCTGTGGAAAGGCACAAAAACTTGATTTTTATGTCTTCCACAAAGCTATTAGGTCTGTACCTAGGAGATGGCAGTCTTGTTATTCATCCAAACAGGAAAAGAGAAATAATCTTGACCTCCAGTTATTACAGAGGAAGGACCTTAGACACAAAGTTTCTGCATGTGTGCCATTGTCAACGAATAAACATTCGTGTTCCCAATTCCTATTGGGTATTCAGTTCCTACTGAGCATAAATATCTCCTGAAGTTCTGGAAAGAACAAAATTTTTGCTACAGCAAACACCAGAAGGAGCTTTTCAGTTCTTCTCACGGCTGGCACGGTTGCCTGTCCTGTTTTGCATTCCTCCCCAGTTTAAAGAGTTTTCTCTTTGTCGTTTCTGTTGTGTTACAGTTTCCAGACTCTACTCAAAATACCATTTGCACATTTAAATCCACTTCAACAACTGCTTGTAGACAGACTGAAGGAAAGTGCAACAGGAAAAACAATCCATGCTGTCATCAGAAAACCTTTCCAAAACTTTGAGAAACAGCAGAGATCTTGCTGGAAGCGAAGGTGCTCTGCTTGAAATGTAATCAGTTTTCCCCTTCAGCTTTTCTTTTTTCCTTATGGACAGCTACCCTCACTGCACCTTCAGCCACCACTAAATCTATATGAAATTAATCCTCTTCTAATGAGTTTGTACAGAAAAAAAAAAAGGGGGGGGGGGAAAAGCGTGGAAGCAGGGAGGTGGGATTTAGGCCAGTGTAGTCTATTAAATTTTTGTAGCCCTGTAATTATTTTTGTCTACTGAGTCCTCCCAGCCCCACCAATGTGTCAAGACTTTATTTGTCCTGTAATAGCAGCAATCAGGGGCAGCAAACTGTACATAGAGGTGCAGCTCAAAGAGACCTTCAAGATTATCTGGTCCAACCCTTACCTCAGCACCGCCACAAGCACCTCACCCCTAAACCATAACCCTGGTGTCACATCCAGAAGGATTTAAAAGGAGTCTCAGCAGACAGACAGAAGTGCTTGTGTCAAGATGCTGCATTGGCCTGCAAACATGAGGATTAGCCTAAGTGCTTCTGGTGCCACCGCTGGAAACTTGGAAGTGGGAATTGGAAAGTCACCTCTGATGATGTAAAAGTCAAAAGAATTCAGTTTGAGTAAGATCTTAAGAGAAATAGCTCTACAAGTTCAGCACTCACAGGATTTTGTAGGCAAACCAAAGCCACATATTTGTGTTGGTGACACCATTTCTAAGGTAATGTACCTCACAATCTCAAGAGAAATCCTTAGTTTAGACCTGTCACAGATGAAATTACAGCTACATGGGTATGACTGGCTCAGAGTATGCAAAAATCTGAAAAAATCCTCTAAGTGTGCCCTTCAAATTAGAGATTGATATGCAATGAGGATCTTAAAAATTGAACTGAGCAGGGCTATTCATGAAACTGATGTGATCTGTCAGTGTGGTGCTGGGTGGAGAAACTGAGACGAGGCAGAAGCTCCTTCCCTCTGGAAAAGGGATTTCTAAATCTTGCATGTCTGCATCACTGAGAG
>NW_008238314.1:708077-733144 GCF_000691975.1 Corvus brachyrhynchos
ACCTGGCTCTTGGTGGAAGGTCCTACCAGCAGGTGACATGGGGCTGGCAGCAGGAGCCTGAAGATGTGACACTCCTGATGCTGTCTGATGACTGAATCCTAGGGTTCCTAGTTTTTAACACTTAGTAATCAAAGAGTCTCCCTTTAATGAGAGCTTTGCTGGAGTGCAAGGACACAGAGTTCCACATCTCATCGAGCAGCTCTGAACCAAACATAAATTCTCCTTTCTTACAGTCTCATTTCTTGCATCATTAACCCGTTTGCTTTTCAGAGACTTCACTTTATGAACTTTTATGAGCTTTTTCAATCTCTGAACCAATTTCTCTGAACTTTGTCAATCTCTGAACCGACTTCTCTGAACCAACCCTGTTCTTATGGAATTTCTTTGCTTATGGGACAGAATGTCAGTCCTCCAGTGAAAGATTTTTTTGTTCTGTACAAGATTTTTACAAGCTTCAAATATATTTGGGGGTCTTATTTGAGTATTCTGCCCTTTCTTGAGGAATTAGGCTTCAGTGCAGGAGATCATTGTAGATTCATTCCAATGGGTTTTGCACTGTTGACTAAAGTCATTTCCATGAGAGGAGCTTTCAGAACTTTTTGTTGTTGTTTGAACTTCTCACGCAAAACGCGACATAAAACCTAACAAAGGGAACAGATTGTTTATGACTGTAGCTTTATTTATTATTAGTCTAACGTTGCTTTTGATTTATTTGGTGCAACAAAAATAACAGCTTTCTGTGCTAGAGACAATTAATTTTACGCTCTGGAAAATCTGGTGTGTTTTTGCAACATCTGAATCCATTTCACAGTAACAGATTCAAATGTCATGAAGTCAAAAGCTGCCACAAAGAAGACGAAAATTATAAATATCAAGGGCATGTTTGTCACTTCTCTTATCTAAGTTAGCATTCCAGAAGACTTCTCAGCCATAAGCATTTGCTAGTTTTTTTCTTTTTGCTCTTTTCTTGCTAAAAGCAGCACTCTGTATCTTCAACTACTCTACATTAAAAAGAAAAAAACCTGACTTCCCAAAGCCCCTCGCTGCTGCCTTGAAATAATTTCCACTTGTGGTGTCTACCTCAAGGGACAACTTTTAGGAAGTCTTAAAAATTATTACGTAACGATGTTGAATGATAATGGCTTGAATTGAAAAAAACCTCTTGCCTGGAATTCCTTTAATGTGGCATGAATTGAATCTTATGCTAAACTCTTCTTGGATTTTGTTTTAATCTCCAAGCATTTAATTCTCCCGTATCTCCACATGGTCCCCACTATGACAGCAGGACTTGAATAATGGTACATGATATGTTTGACTATGATACTATAAAAATTCACATTAAATTTTCCAAGAAATGCTGACTGCCATATTTTGGTCCATTTTCCAAAAATGATGAACAGCTGTCTCAATTCTGGATAAAACTTTGTGATTACCAGGTTTTTCTGGACAGCAGTGTTGGATTTCTCAGCCTAATGCTGGTATGTCTGAAATTTTGCTGGACAAATTCTAGAGAAATTAATAAATCACCACTCCAGTGGTGGCTGTGTCTCCTCAGCTACACATGGGGCTACAACTGACCCCAGTTTTTCTCAGCTGGGCTGGGGGAAGACTCCTCATGCAGCAGAACTTTATCTACATGGAACAGACTTTGCCAGACACTCCTTATCGTGCAGTTGCAAAGCCAGTTGCCTAGAAATGACACGAAATGGAATGACATCATGGAACACTTCCCCTTAAAACTGCAATATTCCGCCAGAAGAACTGGCTGTGGAACTGCCTGGCTCACCTACCTGTCTTTTGAACAAGTGCCTGCTCCAAAACTACATGGATTAAAGAGCAGAAACTGCCTTTACTCAAATATGCAACTAGATGTGAACACCATGCCAGGAGTGAATTACCACATCTGCTAATCTCTCCACCTCATGCAGCAGCTCCATCCCAGGGAGCCTCTCTCCACAGGGCTGGACGTTCCAGGCATGACATCACTGGAAATGGTGCCAGATTAAATTACACATGGGCAGATGGATAACACAGGATTCAGCAGATTCTTGACATGAACACAGTCTTTGTGCTTTCTGCATCTATGGATTTAAAGCTACATTTTCAACTAAATTTGCAAGCAGTTCTTCTCACATGCAAGGAATCTTCCACTTAGGGATGCATATTCACCAGAGAGAAAGACAGGAACCCAACAGTTCCCTGGAAGAACTATTTCGTATCAGGATTGCTTCCGTCCTTAACTATGTGTGCAAACACAGCCCCTAAAATGTCTTTTTTCAGGAGAATATGTCCTCTTTGTCCTGCAACGTGGGGGTCTGGTCACTCACCTGTAAGCAAGAGCATCAAGAAAGTCATTTAAAAGAGTTTCACGGCAATCTGTTTTCGTGAGGCTGCTAAGTTTTCATTCAAATTTTTGGTCAAGTTTGGACATTCAGCAACACCTTGAACATCCTTCTTAGCCTGCGTTCGGGAAGGGGAGGCGAAGAATTCTTGTGCCTGAAAAAATGCCTTCCAAATTTCCAGGCATCTTCACAATTACACTTTGCTTTTATTCACTTTTTAAATGTTAAAGCGCCTGGTCAGCCTCTCCTAAAAGTACCAGCCAGCAGAGAAGCACAACTGAACCTCCACCCACTGCTCCTCACGCTGCAAGATCAGGGCTAAATTGGAGCAGCTGAGCACTTCTAGGGAGGGAAAAGAATAGGACCCTGTTTGGGGCTTAGGCAAGGCAAGGCGTGGCAGGAAAACTCTTTGTGTTGCCCTCACCTCTGTACCTGAATGGGACCTGAGGCCATCAGGCTTCAAGCTTTGTAAGGGAATGGTTAAACAGCCAGAGAGAGGCTCTTGGGCATCCAGTCAGCATCAGATCTCAGTAGGAAAACAACTGTGGAGCTACCACATTATCCTTGACCAGTGCAGCTGAGGAGAAACTTGGGACTTCCTTTAAGAAAAAAAAGGAATCAGTTTTGCACTGTTAACTTTCTTAGCAGCGAAGTGAAACAAAATATATGAGCAAGATTACTAATTATGCTGTGTCCAGCAAGTTCTGCCACTTAGCTCCACTGGAATGGCAGGTCAAAGGAAAATGTTGTGGATGCATGTTCTCTATACTGGGTCTGTGGCCTTTGCTGTCGCAAGAAATACAAACATTTAGGGAACAGCATTTACCGGGCATTTGGACAAATCCAAGTCAGCTTTTCAGAAGGGATAAAATGTTATGCACTGACCATAAATAACAACTCTGCAGAGTGAAGCTGAGCCTTCAGAGATGAGATATGTTACAGTAAAAGCCCAAAACAAAACAAAAAAACCACAACCAACCAAACAAGCAACCAAAAGCAACAACAAAAACCCCAAACAAACAAAAATAAAAACCACCACCTATCTCAAGATTTAATTTTTACTGCCACGGAAGGAAAGTTTTGCCCTATAAACAACTTCTTTGGATTTCTCTAAGTGCAGTTGCCACTGCGGGATTGCACTTAGGCAAAGGAATCCAGAATACTAAAAAACTTTGGCCACAATTTTTAAGCCTGAGTTAAAAGCAACTGATTATAGCTTTCCTCTTCTTTCCAGCCCAGAGTTAATTTAGCAATAACAAATAAGGGTGAATCTAGTGCAAGCTAAGTAACTGAAACGCCGTCTCCTTACCTCATGTTGACTTTACTTTCCTATCCCCATCCAGATTCAGATTTCTAAATAAGTTTTTAAAATAAACGGGAACAGCTCAGTGGTTTGGCAATAGGCAGAAGGATGGTGAGGAAAGACTGCTTTAGTCTAGTAGTAGAGATATTATCACTTTACTCTATGGTTACTCCTGTAGTTTAGAAAGAAGCCACTTTGAGAATTCCCACAGGCACTGGTGAAGCAAAGCAAAGGTTTCCAAACATCAGGCCAGATGGAGTTTGCATACCTTTAAGGATAATCCCTACTCTGAAAGCCAGGAAAAAGCAAAGAAGCACAGTTTTCAGAGCAAGGGTAAGAATACAGTGTGGTCTGCAAGAAATGCTAAAAGTTGGCAGGGGTCTGGTGAGCAAAAAAAAAAAGCTCTAAAAACTCCAAAGTACCCAACAGGAAACTCTTGATGACACTTCCCAGGGCAGTGTCCAAGGTAAATCTCCACTCAGAAAGGCAGATTTCTGTCTGGTTCTATTTGATTCTCTGCTTTAAGGTCAGCCTCAGCTTAAATGTGTAGCAGCAGATCTAGAATAGCCAAGGTTTTTGTCTTTCTCTTCCCTGAAGCTTACTGAAGAATACAAATCTATCTGACCAGATTTGGAATATTTTTCTGTTGGCGCCTTATCCAAGAGATGGGACAGTCACGGTTATCACGATTTATTCCTTGAAAAATCAAACCAGGCATCAGTCTCAGAGGCCATATATTTAGTAACAAGTCACCATAACTGAAGACAGTCACAAGTTTCAGAGTTACATGGCAATTTATAACTTTTTGGCCCAATGAGCAGTTAACATGAAGCTTTGCTATGACTCTATAACCGATCACCTTTGGTACTTTTTACTGCATTGCATCTGTTTCGCAACCAATGACTTGTTAGCTCACATACACACATATACTTCTACTATAACATCTAAATTCTTAAACTATAAAATCCCATTACTATACTTAAGAACTCTTCACCATATCACCCAATACATATTGTTATTTATAACTATAGAACACATAGGTTTATAATTCTTCTGCTTAAGGTCTTGTATCTTTATCAATACATCAACCCAAGCTCTTTCCAGGGCTGTAAATCAAACTCATTAATGCCTGTGGGAGTTTCTGCTCCTCTGTTTCCCACATTCTTCAAGTATAGATATAAAGGAATAGGATGCTCCCAAATCTTTCTCAGTTGTTTCTCCCATTCACACTTTTGTGACTGGACACCTCTTTGAATTTTCTCCTCTCTCAAGCTGAGTTTTTAAAGTGAACAATCTGTCACTGCAGGTGGATTTTTCTTACTTGTCAAAAGCAGTTTAGTTGTCCTCTCCAGAGTATCTTTCCTGTCTCCAGAGTTAGCCTTGAATGGTATTAGAGCTTGTCACATCCTATTTCTGTTCTTCCTAAAAAGGGAGGGCAATCAAGCCAGCAGAGTCAAGTGTGAGGTCCATGGAATGATGCACTAAGTGGGAATTTTCAAGTGCAGCTGGGATATCATTGAGCAGCTGCTGTTTCAGTTCTTGGAGTGCACCACAGGACAGGATGCCACAACTACTCACGTCTCTGGGTAAGAATATTCTGAGTAGGTTTTCCCTTTTTCTTTATTTATCACATGGCTGCAGCTCAGTTCTGTGTAAGTTAAGTGTGCTATTACCTGTTTAGCTTTGGGAGTTGATTCCTCAAATTTCTTTCCTTTTTTCCTCCTCTGAAATCTCTTCACTTGTCTCCTCCCAAAAATAAAAATTCCAGAAATTGACCCAGTGTTTTTCAGGGGAAGCTTTCAGCAGATATGAACTTATATGGATCTATAAAATTCTATGACGATTTCCTCTGGTTGAACATCAGCACCTTAAATGGCAACTCTGCTTATTAAAGCAAGTTAATGACATCACACTTCTGCCCCGTGATTTTGTGGCAAGAGTAGTCAAGTCTTGTTCTGCCTTTTTAGTTGCTATTTCACTTTGTTTGCTAATGAGCAATTTGCTGTTTTATGTCTGAAGGCTTTTAGCATCCAGTTTTCTGTTCCCATTCTGTTGTGTGTGTTTTAGATTATATGAACACACAGCACTCTCTCACTTCAGCTGAATATAAAACTGAATCACCCTGGCTGGGAAATACGGGGTTTAATTAAAGGGAAAATATTTTGCCAGTTAAAACAAGCTTTGTGAACCCTAAAGATGTTCCAGAGTTTCACAAGCACTAAACCACATTGGATTTGACTTGCCTTTGATCCTGAAACCTTTTAAAAGATATATTAGGGATATATCTTTGAAGGCAGGAGCCCAGATACTACTTAAACCATGCGGAGGAATGAAAGGTGGATGCAGCAGCCCTGGTGTGGTGTTGTCCTTCTTTAGCTGAAGCATCACTTCTTGAGTTTGAAGTCTGAAAAGTCAAGGCATGGCCTTGCCAACTTCTGATGAGGCTGTGAGGGTGGTGAGGCCCTGGCGCAGAGGGCCCAGAGCAGCTGTGGCTGCCCCTGGATCCCTGGAAGTGTCCAAGGCCAGGCTGGACAGGGCTTGGAGCACCCTGGGATAGTGGAATGGGATGGGCTTTAAGGCCCCTTCCAACCCAAACCATTATTCCATGAGTCTGTGATGATTTCACTCCTTCAGAAGTGAAATGCTGCATCTCAAGTCCCCAAGGTTTCCTGCCCCACAGCTCTGGGTGTTCCTGTAGGAAGCTCATCCAGTGCTCAGCCATTCCTGCAGCAGTCATAACACACAACAAGGACATTTGACAGCTGTATCTTACATATCATAGAAGGAAAATGTGCATTTCTGAGGTATGCAGTTAGAACTGACTGAAAATAAAAGCAATGCAACACCATCCTTTTACCTTTGCCTGGCAGGTGAAGGTTTCCTTTCCCATTTCATGAGCACTTTTGCAGACTGGTCTCACCCTGCATGCAAACAATGGATCCCCTTCTAAATGCAGAATATCCCTCACTGCTGCTAACAACTTCCAGGTCCGCCAAAGCCAGAGGAGCAAAGGAAGTGTGCAGGAGGAAGCTGAGGCCTACCAAGAACAATTTTCATTCCTATTTTTACAATCCACTCCAAAGATTTTAAGAGTTTGCTACAACAGCCTGGTGTGAACACTCAGGACGCCAAGTCAAACATCAGGGAATCCTACAGGTTTCACAGCAAGAAAAAGAAGAGATAGTTTTCAAAATTACAATGAAGAGATGGCTCAAGATAAGTTTACATCACTAATAAGCCTTCCACGATGTAAATCAATTTGACCTGCATTTATAATTGATTTTTATTTGACTTACACATATGTTACTCATTTTCATTCTGATCTTTGTTCAGGGTAGTAGCACTATTGAGAAAGATTCTGGGTTTTTTCATATCTCCCAAAGTACGCTGTAAGGATAACGCATTTAATCACAGTCCCTCACCTGGTTTAACCTATTCCTTTCATAAACGGACCTGGCAGAACATGTTTTCATTTAAAACTACATCTGCAAAAGATGTGAGACCGTATTTGCAGCCGTTTCAGTGTCGCATCAGCTGCTGACGTGTTTCAGCTTACAGCAGATTTTAAGTTTCCCTCATTTTGATGGTTCCCTGGCAGAGGGAGGAGGGCAAGAGTGCTCTGTCAGACAGGAAAAATCAAATTAATGTACTTTTGAAAGCCTGTATCTGACATTATCTGCAAAAGTGTCCTGCATTATTAAACTCTGACCTCTATTTGATTACTGCATGTCAGGGTTTGGCTTTTCTTCCTAAGCAGTCATTAGAATTTTAAATTTCTACTTTCCCAACATTGTTTTTTCATCTTATCTGTGGCTACAATTTTTACCAATGGTAAAAACAGAGCAGGGCCTGTTTGTGGTGGTTGAAGCCAAAGGGGTTTGGACTGACAGAGCTCATCAAACCCAGGAACATTTGGCAAATATTTACTCTTGAGAAATTTCACATGACAGCCTCACTGATTTAGGTGGGTATATAATGTTTATGTCCTTTGGCTTTAATTCTCTAGGAATCTCAGCATCTTACCACAAAAAAGAAAGCCCCTCCAGAGTCCCCAAGGTTGTTTGATGTGCATAAGGAGGCTGACATTTCCCCTGAGCTGACCAGCACTCCCTTAACTAACTTCTCCTGAGCTCAGCCCCACCTCAGGAGATTGTTGTGAAAGGAGGCAGGAGCTGCCTGTGTTTCTCTGGGAGGTGACGGGTGGGTCTCAGCAGCTTTGATGGTGTCAGCAGAGGCCAATAGGTGTCCAACCACCAGAAATCCCACCGAGCACGAGTGGTATTTGCACTGTCTTGCTCCCACCGCCTTAAAAAGCCAATTCCCCCCACATCAAACGTGTCCCTGTTGAGCAATTGCTGTGTGTCAGCACTCTCCAGCCCTGAGCTGTTTGCTCGTCTCTGAAACATGGAAAACACAAGATGTCATAAAAAGAAAACAGTGTCTGTTTCCAGGCTGTTGATTTAGGAGGCAAAGCAGAGAAATAAAACAAACATGCTCCAAAAAGCCTGAGAGTGCAATCAGATGAACTGAAGGAGGAACAATTACACTTCTAGGTAGTGGTTCCTCTGAAAGCTTTGCCTGGATCACAGGATTTTTCTATCAGACCAGCAAGATAGATAGCAAAGTCACGGCTGTTCACAAGTCAGGAAAACATATTTTTATGTCTTAAGTAGGATAATGGAGCTGAGATACCCCCAAGTAATTTCAGCTCTGCACGTGTAAGCCCTTAAATTCAGGGGGAAATGCAGTGATGGATGAGTCCCATTTGTCCTAATCACTGTGAAAGATCCCCTTGCATCTCTCAGTTTCCTGCAATTGTGCAGCCTGTGGTCTCCTTGCCATATTTTCTCCCAAATCCTCTGCGATTAAGTATGTGATAGCAATGCTTCCTATCTTCCCCTGCTATCTCCAAATGTCATTCTTTCCCCCATGTTGCTCATTTTGAGAGTTTAATCTGCTTGTAGAGCTAATGATTAATGTAAGGTGAGGGTTTGACCAAGGAGGTTAATTTAGCTGGACTTCAGGATGAGACTTGCAGCTTTCTAAGCAACTTTTTGCAAGTTGCCAGCCCTCACATAGATCATGACAGAAATGTTGACTCCAGAATTCAAAACACCATGCTCAGTGTATTGCTGCTCTTTATTGGGATAAACAAAATACTGAGGATGTTTCGAGTGCTTTAGAACACTGAGGTCATTAGCCAAACTGGAGCAATCATTTTCTAGGCTAGCAAAGGCAGACAGATGCAAGTTATTAAATGGGGCTTGTCACAGATTTGAACTCTGCACGTCTAGGCAGAAAAGCCAGAGAAAAGCCAGGAACACAATGAACTGACCTAAGAACACTGAAATCTTGTCAGTAAATCACTTGGTTTTCCAGTTCTCAGGCTCTCAGGACCTCAAGGTTTAGAATGCATCAAACCCAAAACTAGAGTGCAGGATGTCT
Organism: Corvus brachyrhynchos; assembly: GCF_000691975.1. Classification (NCBI taxonomy): domain Eukaryota; kingdom Metazoa; phylum Chordata; class Aves; order Passeriformes; family Corvidae; genus Corvus; species Corvus brachyrhynchos. The sequence goes on from NW_008238314.1 coordinate 717,168, forward strand.
GCGTATGCAACACAATCAAAGGAGGAAACTGAGCAAAGTTTTTAACAAAAAACATTTACTTAAAATCTGTTTTTTCCCTTCCTATGTATGACTTTCCTCGTATTACTAATATTTATATCCTTTTTTAGATGCACATGTAGATTTTGAATATTCAGCAAAAAATAAATAAAACCATTTTATGCAGCATTCTCTATATTTAAGTATTAAAAGAACATTATAAATTCAGGGGGAAAAAATAGTCCAAAGACACTGAATAATTTCAGGGATGCCATTTAGTACAACTTTATTGTTTAATTATAGTCTCCTGCTTCTCAAAACAGGTTGGACTCGATGATCTTAAAGGTCTTTCCCAACCTAAAAGATTTTAAGATTCCATGATTCTACTAATCTATGATTCTAAAACCAAAAAGAATGGGCTACATTTGGCTAAAGACAGGGGACAAAATTTGTGCAGAGTAGTTTTGAGAATATGACTAAACTCATAATTAAAGTTGTGCCTTGTCAGGACTGCAACTGAGTTGCTTCCCTGAGCAAAATAAATTAAGGAATAAGGAATAGGAATAAGGAAAGTGCATAAGGAGTGTGGATCATAAGAGGTGACCTGCACTGCAGGACACACCTGAGACAGCAGCACAGCTGTGACTTTGCAGCCATTTGGAAGAGAAAACTTTCACTCAGTGCAAAATTTGCTCCTGAATCAGCCTGGTTTAAGGGAACTGAAACCCCCAAGTGGGAGATTTTGGTTGGAGTCAGTCTGTTTAAGAAGGCAGCTGTTCTCTCCCTCATTTCCTGCCCCTCAGTGAGAAACCACTGGGTCAAGATAAAGTTCACATAAAAAAAAGTTTCTTCCTCCCTGCTTCAACCAAGAGGATGGGAAGATAACTTTTTTTTTTAAAAAAAAAAAAAAGCTATGATTCATATTGGTTTGGTAATTGAGGAAACAGTCAAGTTTTGAAACCCAAATGCTATGAGTAGAAACACTGAAAAGAACTTCCAAGAAGGGTGGTTTGATATGTGGTGCATGAGCTGGATGAACTGGTGAAAACCCCAGGAGAAATGAGACTTTCTGGAATTAGGGCATTCAGGGACTAATACAGAATTCATTCCTTAATTTGATTAAGGCATGAAACACTTAGAATTCATTATTTGAGTGGGAGAGAAAACTATCCTGTTTATTTAGCCTCAGTCTGACCTTCCTTATGAACTGCCAAGGGGTATCCCTTTTTCCTGTATTTATACACAACTTTTTCCATACCAGGTGTATTTGTTTTTATTTCTGGAAAGACAGAGGAAAAAAAATGAATTCTGTGACAGAGATACAAACATCTCTCAGGGAAAAAGCTACTGAGAATTGGGCAACACACATTGCTACCTCTCTTTTTCTGGGAACAGAATCCAAATGGCCCAGAGCTTGTACTCCTCTTAGATTTCTTCACGATAGGTTCATGAAAAACACGGAGATAAAAAGGCAAATAAGCTTGGCTGTATAGAAGCAGGAGTGCAAAAGCAAGGGATTTAAATACAAATAAACGTCATGAAAGATTAGGGCAGTTGCAGGTTTTAGACTTCTTGTCCTTCATAAGGCTTAAAAATATAATAATAAAAAAAAAAAAACCAACAAGAAAAACACCACCACAAAACCTCCAACCTCTTTACTGATTAATAAGCGATCCAAATGCCCCCCAGCAGTTCAGTTGTGGAGGCTTCTGGGTTCTTAATAATCAAATAATCTTTCTAAATTGTAAACTAGACTGTAGAACATATCCAAATTTCCTTTTGGTTATAAGGGCTTTGTCAGAAAGTGTATTCTGCAGGAGGCAGAACAAAGAATTTTCATCAAATTACCTCCAAAATTTTACTTGGGACACTTATGGCTTTTTAAAGACAGGTTTTTAAAAACAACATAAATATTAAGAGCAGGAAGGCCAAAAAATGTGACCTTTGATACAAAAAAAATTTAACTCGCTTCATGTGAACTTCACAGTGTGTTCAGCCCATGACTGTTGGGGGAGTTACAGCTTGTCCTGCAGAAATTTATCTTGATCCCAACACTCCAAGTAACACAAAATGAAGTATGTCTTTAGTGAAACTGTTCTAAGGGATTCATTGCCCTCAGGATTAAAAACCAGCAGACTCTTGGGGATCTCTGAGTTTGGTTGTTTTCTGTCTATTACTTCAGTAATGTTATTTCTTATTCCTGCCTGCTCTACAGAGACTTTTCCCCCCTCATATTTTTATTTGAAGGTATTCAGTAGGAATCCTATTTAGCTTATAATTACAAACAGTAAGTACAAGCATTCAGGCCCATGCTATACAAATATTTGTTAACGAGCCTTTAATTTTGTAACATATAATGAGAAAAAGAGGGGGAAACATCAAGTAACTCATGTTGGTGTGTTTAAACTGATTTCTTTGGCCAATCTTGAAGAACACAAGGTTTCCTACAGCTCTAAAGGCCTCGTAATTTAGGTCTGGCCTGCAGTTGCAAACTAACTTACATGTAGCTCATGTTAAAGAATATTTGAATTACTTCACATAGAGCTCAGTAGAGAAACATTCTCTGCTTTCAAAACAAATAGTGGCTGTGAGTATCCACCTGTGATTCATGGCAAAGACATCTGAGGCAAAAGAGCAACTATTTTCCAAGAGGTGAACTGCAGTTAACTGGGTTCAAGTTGGAAACGCTCGGAGGAACTCCAAATATTGCTTAGATGGTGTGCACTTAGTTAGAGGGCTTGTTAAAGATGGATTCTGCTGGACTCCAGGAAAGGGAAAAAAAATTTTTTTCCTCAGAGGCAGTGCTATTCTTTGAACATTCAGTTGGGATAATTTATTTATATTTTGGAAATGCCCAAATGCTCCTTTTCTCTTTCACTTGCAATGCTGAATTTACTGCATAGGATTGAAAATAGGGTTCATTGTAATTTGAAGTTGATGCCACAGCTAAAACTTTTTTGAGTGATGGGTAGCTATGGATGATACACCCCTATCTTATTGTAATTAACCAATTAACCAGGTTTTTGTATAGAATCACTGCTTGGAAGCGCATGCAACAGGGCTTGTCTGTCATCTTTAACAATCAACTGCTGCTTTATATAACTTGCTGCTGTACTAAATCTCTTTGGGAGTTAATTATGTTAAAACTGATTATAATCAGAGGAGGGTGTGCAGAAAGTCTGAGGGAGGAATATCTTATTGTGTACTGTGACATGAAATAGGTGACTATAGTTAATCAGAACTACAAAGAACTTGGACAAACACATAGAAAGTGCCTCCAGAAAGGAAGATGAGAGTAAAATGCTCCCATTGTAGGAAGGCAAGAGGCAGTTTCCTAGATCTGCAAAGAAATTTTATTGAAGCAAATCTGATTCTATAGCTTTTATGTAGCAACCACTGGACAGCAATATATGCCTGGAGTCTACATTAGAAAGAATTTATATTGAAATCTTATTGTTTTCTCTTTGTCGCCACGTGGTGAAGTTTATTGTCATTACCAATTTCTTACATTTCCTATTAGATATGTAGACCATAACTTTCTATAGAAAGGATGAACTGACTCTGATATTTGAAATTTAGCCCACAGTATCAGTTAGCTGATATTTCCTTACTAATCTTCACTTCTTTAATGAATGGTCAGAGAAGTTTTCATAATATTTAAATTTAAATAGGGATATTTAGATGGGATATTAAGTTTAGGTGGGATATTTAGGTGGGATAATCCTTCCCTGTGAGGGTGGGGAGGCCCTGGCACAGGGTGCCCAGGGAAGCTGTGGCTGGCCCTGGATCCCTGGAAGTGTCCAAGGCTGGGCTGGACGGGGCTTGGAGCAGCCTGGGCCAGTGGAAGGTGTTCCTGCCCATGGCAGGGGGTGGGACTGAATTATTTTTAAGTCACTTCAAACCCAAACCATTCCATGATTCCATTAATATTTACTCTAAAAGCTATGATGAAAACCTGAAAAACTGTTTGGAAATAAAAAATAGCATACAACAGCAATTTGAAGGTATTTTCATTTTAGTGAAACACTACTGTTAAGAAGTAAAATAAAAGGTTTATTGCCTAGTTAAATATTTCTGAAGCTTCAGTCATAGCTGGAGGTCAGCCTAAAACATTCCTGGACACAAGAAGTGGTGAAGAAGACACGAGGTTTTGTTGTGAAAATAGTATAACGTAAGTTCTAGAGTAGCAGTCAGTCCCTGGAGAGCTGCAATTTGTAATTCCTAAAGAACTAAAGTGAGAAATAAAATAGAGAGATAAATTATTTAACTGCATAAACATTGTTTTACTAAGGTGTACAGTCACCTTTCCAGTAGATAGAAAAAGTAGCTATGCTCGGCATCCCATCATTTGCTAGAAGGGGGTTTGTGTCAGATTAGTTGTCCCAGATCCTAGAAAAGGGTGTCCTTTTCACAAAAGCAGCATATTGCACAAATAATGCTTTTGTGCACCTCTGCCTTCTTGCTCTAGCAGGTTTTGGTAATTTATCAGCTAATACATCAGGCGTGAAGCTGAAAAAACTTTTAAATCTTCCTGAAATAGCTGGTCTTTTACCTCCTATTTTTCTTCAGATCAGCTATCACTCTTGTGAATGGACAAATAATTGCCAGACTCATTAAAAGCTCATAAAAAGGAAAATAGTGAGTGCAGCTATTGAAAAGGGACAATCTCTTTGACTTGAGGTAGCAAAAAACTTCACAGAGAGCAGAGATTTAGGGAGATATGGTGGAAATTATTATGTAGTTCAGATGGTGAATGTGCTTATAGGTACAGTAAAATTGCTTAAATCTGCTCTTTCTTCACTGTTCAGGAAGCATTTAATATTATTTTACTTCATTTCATTCCGTGAGGAGGCAGGAACGGAAGGTATCCGGGCATTTCTGAGGCAGAGGATGTAGTTTCGGTCTGCTTGCAAGTGGCTGAGATGGTGAATAAAGGAGCACTTTGTGGCATATCATCGTTTGCTGTCACATGATCTGTTCATACAGAACTTCTTTAACTGAAGTTCTGAGGATCTCAAAAAAGAAAGGGGAGCTTGGGGGCGGGGGGAGGAAGGAAGAAAGAGTTACCAGCTCTTTATTACACCTCCAGAGCTTGATTCATGTCTACCTCTTGACAAATAGGAAAGGCTGGGAGAGGGTGGTTAATTCATGGCAAACAAGGAGCTCATTGTAGGTGTCCTGCTCCTTTTGAAAGCAGCATTAAAACCTACAAACACTGGAGACTCATCACAATGCTTGGCCCCTCCATCACAGACCATGCTTTGTTCCAAAAGTGTTATCAGCTGTGCTCCTGTGCTCTCCAGCTGATGGTCGTTAGGAAATCCTAGATAATATTCCACAGTATTTTGGGAAAGAGAGCATATACCTGTTAATGCAAACTCATAGGAAGTCTGTATAGAGCAGTTTTATCTATGAATATCTGTATCTGCTATTTTGCAATATTGTTTATAGCTTTCCTTTCTATATATGACATATAAAAATATGTGTATCATTACTGCACGTTTTACAGGCTGGATTATTATTTAAACCTGCCTTCTGTAATTCTGATTAAGTCATGGTCTTTATTTCTGCAAGTCATCAGCGTTTCCCATCTTGCAATCCAGATTTCCATTTATTGGCATTTACAGTGCTTTGCTGGCACATCTATACCATGTGTAACAGCTGAAATATAGCTGGGTTTAATCATATCAAGCCAATTCTAACAAAACTCAGTTAGAAGATGTACCTCTGATTTGTACCCTCCATCAAGACTGAAGACTTCCCTTCATGTTACAGCTGCACACAAAATTCTGAATTTCACTTTCCCGTTTTCTCTCTTTCATGTTTATGTCTTATTTGTGTTCTTTACATATCTGGAAACTCTTTTTTTTTTTTTTTTTTAATAGTTTCGTGTTCTGATTGGTACCCATGGGTGGATCCAATCCACAATAATTCTCAGCTACAAAACGGGACAAAGCATTTTCTATACTGGGAAGTAGTTTCTGCCATTTCCCGATGGGGCAAATCTGAAACTAATTAATATTCCCAGCACCTCATGAAGAGACCAGCAATAGTACTCCCATTAATAGTATTTCCATTTTGCTGATGGGATAGCTAAGATAAAAACAAACTAGTTTATTTGTAGAAAGTCACTCCAGAATCGATGGTAAATAGCAGAATAAATGACAGAATTTTTTTACCCCAAAAAGCAATGTTCAAACCACAAAGACGCTCTCTTTTTCCTCAATAATAAAGTTAAATATGTGAAGTAAAATAATGAAGTTGTTCTACAGATTAAGTTCACAGCAATAACAGATGTTCAACAGTTTTTAATTTCTCTTTTTGAGTAATGTGGTCTGTGTACTGCCTGCAGCAGGATTTAATTTGTCTCGTTGCCGTTATCAGACAACTAAGCTGCTGTCAAAACAGGCAGATCAGGAATTAATGAAAACATTTCTCTGTACAGTTCTGTGATTACAATACAGGCAGCTGTATTTTAATTTCCCGGCATTTAAGTTTCACATGCAAAGATCTCAGTCGTAAACTCAAATCAGGTAAGAATTCGGGCTAAAGCTCACCTCACATCTGAAAATCTGATCTCATTAGGAGGGAATCTACAGAGAGACCCTATAAATGCTCGTGAATAATCACATTGCCCAAAACCCCTTTCACAATTGGCTTTAAGGGAAACTTTTCTTTAGTGACTCTTCCCAACAGCCAGCACAGGGATACACAGCAGATTTTGCAACCCACGCAGGAATACTTCAAAACATGTTTAAGCCAGAAAGGATTAGAAAACTGCCTAAACTTTACTACTCTTGCAAGGATCTGTATGACCTTGACTGGGTTATCTTCTTCTTATCTCTCATGGTAGGCCTATGTCCCTCAGTCTTGAGCAGTGTTTAAATCACTGAACTGTTCTTGGGGGTAAAAAAAAGATGATAAATGTTCCTCAGGGCATTTTGTTCTCATCATGACTTTGTAGTCTGGTTTGGCTTGAACCTCATGTGTAATTTAGAACCAGTCTTAAAGCGTGGTGAATTCTGTGAGTAGCTATGGAATGTAACTTGTTTAATTTGTACCTTTCAATAAGCAGCTACAAGCAGACATTTAAGCCTCAGGTCCTTAAAACCAGCCTTTGGGAGGTGCCTCTCCCTGTATTCTCTACAGCAAGAAGCAGAAGCATTTTGGTTCTGCTGTTATAAAGAAGAGAGCTTTGGTTTATTCCTCAGAAGCATCTGATTGTAATAGAGTCAAGCTCCACAGAGATGTGCACTCAGCCATACTCAGATTAGATTTAGCTGGAAGTTTGGGGTTTGTTGGGTTTTAATTGTAGCACTGCTCCTTCTCTAGTCCAAATTAGAAGTATTGGTGCTGGATTCTGTAAAGCCTGTACTGACCTGATTGGTTTTGTGGTTCCTGGAGTTCTGTGTAAGCAATCTCCCTCTTTTCTAGCCACGTATTCCTTCCTACATGATCCCTTTGATTATTCTGTGGCAAATACTTCTACTTGCACACAGGGAGATGGAATGGGAGACTAATCTGACTGAAATAAAGTCCAATCTACCCCGTCCTTGCCTCCTGCTCAAAAAAAAAATTAAATTATTTTGCTGGCACAACAGAGATGGCAGAAGTTAGAGAGATACCAACTGTATACGTGCATCCGATCACCAAAAACCTTGTCCAATAACTCCCTCAGCCTGGGTCAAGGCCCATCCCAAGCTGCCCTTATTGTGGATCAGGTGTTCAGGTATTTATTCAGTGTAAGAAATGTGCAGTGAGCTCTAGTCTTCTTCAATTTCTCACTGTTTTCTGATAGCTTGATAATTTTCAGTGCTTCAGTCACCTTTAAAGCTGTCAGGATATGAATAATGGGAAGCTACACACTGATGCAAGCAATACTTCCCAAACATATTACTTGCAAGGAAGACAACAACAAACCAAGAATTCCATATACCTTAATTAATGAGATATCCACCTAATGCAGTTAAATTAGTACACTGTATTTTGAGAGACAAAGGACTATGGATGGCAATTTTGTCTTTTATTGCAATAAAAAAAGAGACTGAAAAAAGCAGAAAGGTTATAATATATGTAAGAATCAATGATTTGTTTCACAGTGGGGTTGTTTTTTGATGTATTATAAAACACTGATTAGACATTTTGTGTGAAAGTTCTCCAGCATTGTTAAGTGTTCTCCCAGGAAGGAAATTAATTAGTAACCTGATACATTTAATTGTCCTGAAGGTAGGATTTAATATTATCTTTCAGAAACTTTCTTTTTCTTCCCCATGTACACACAAAAGAAGAATATTTTAATTGTTTATTTATACCACACCTATACTGGAAGAAACAGCATTCAAGTCTTCTCTTTTTTTTATCTTAAGACATCTTGAGTCCACGTGTTCATCGAGTCCCAGACAGCTGTTTAGAAATTTAACTGTCTGGCTGCCGACCAAAATAAATGGAATGCCCTTTGTGTAACATCCTTGTAAAATCTGTAGTCGTGCACCAAAATCGATAAATCTTGAAGAGAAATGAAGAACTGAGCTTCAGGGTTGCAAGACATCTTAAAAAACATGTCCTCTGTTTTTCACCCTTCCTCCAGCCTTAGAATTTAATATATGTGTTGGCTCCAAGTAGCTGGAATATTCTCTTTGAATCCAAAGGTCACAGCACTGTGGCTTGATAAAATACCATTCTTGATTGCTGCTTGAACAAAACAAGAAATGCTGTTTGGCATAGTCAGAGGTAGAAAACCAAAATTACAGACCACAATAAAGCCTGCCTGTAATAATCTGCAGTCTTTAAGAAGAGAGAAAACATATGCTGTGATTGCAGTGTTCTCAGCTTGGCTGGGGCACACCAAAGAGCGTTTCCCTTCTTTTGCTTTTCAGTGCAGTCACTTTATTAATATTTCATTATAAACCTGCAGATATAAAACCTGGAAGTTGCTCTTCAGCCTCTGCAGCTCCTCCTGTGCATCTTCAGGAGGACTTTTCCCCACCCACCCACCCAGGGAGTGGATGGGATAATAAGGAGGACCAAACTGTTCAGTCCTCCTGCGATGCAAATCTGTGTGAAAATCCCCAGGAGCACCTTTGGCAAAGAAATCCAGTCAAATGGACTGCAACTATTCCAAAAGAAGAGGATAACAGGACAAGGAAACAAAGAGAACAGGAAAATGGAGGGAACTAAGGAAGACTTCACCATTTCGTGAGCAAGGTACAGCTGTTCTGAGGTAAAACTGGTTGCAAAAAGTTTCAGCCTAATCTCAAACGGTTCTCTCGGAGATCCTGAGGCACACACAGTGTGACTGACAGATATCCCATCTCTGCCTGTCAAGATAGGGAAGTTGTTACAGCAAAAAACTAATCAGTGATGGAAACGGAGAGCATTCCTTTTCCTTGTACAGCAGCTGTGGAGTGGGGGATGCTGCAGCCACTGAACTCTTCCATGCAGGAAGCTGAAGTAACCAGGAAACAATGCTTAGACATTTAAATCCCTCCCTGTCTACCACTAAATGAGGTACCCTGAGATATTTGGGTTCTGGATGCTCCATCACATCTTCTCACTAAACTGTTGTTTACTTTCACTGCAGCCCATATGAAGCATGGAATATTTCCAGAAATTAAGTAGGAATTCCTGGTGAGGCTGGGTGAGGTGCAAGGTTGTGTGCAGTTGCAGCAGCTTCTGGTGGAAAGTAGTGATTTACTCCTGTTAATTAACTCCTGGTGGTATTAAGGAAATTTTTTCTCCTCCCTGCAGTCAATAAAATAATGAGGATCTGGTTAAACAAGTCCTTTACAGCTGGAGCTTAACAGATCAAGGAGATTGCATTCCAGCACTCCAAATCCTTTCTCCATGCCCATCTGATAATCTTTAAATACTAAGCAAAAGCTCGTGCATATCTTTGAGCACCACCGAAGGGGCTCTGGGTTATGGAAGGTGATTGACCCAGAGTGTCCACACGAGCTGTGGTGGTTGTGTGAAACTTAAGCCAGGCTTTGGGATGACCAGTGCAGTCATTTCCAGTCCTCCCTGTAAAGCCAGATCTACGCATGAACAGCTTGTGCTTCCACTTCCAGGCACCTCCACTGGATTAGGACAGGCCACACCACTTTGTGATATTTTAGACGCTATAGCTTTGATTCTGACACCCGTTTCAAGATCCAACATGTAATTTGTTATGGAGTGAGAGAAGGAATTATTTTTGTGGCTGCCCCATCCCTCGAAGTGTTCCAGGCCAGGTTGGACGGGGCTTGGAGCAACCTGGGATAGTGGAAGGTGTCCCTGCCCATGGCAGGGGGTGGAACTGGATGATTTAAGATCCCTTCCAACCCAAACCATTCTGGGATTCTATGAAATTATCCTGATGAACATCCCCTACAAGAAAATGGGTTTGTGTATCGTTTTAACTTCTGAGCCAGGGGCCTGCTACCCACCTTCAAAAGACTTCCAGAAAGTGGACAGAAATAAGTATTAGGTACTTCCTCTGCTACCTATCTCCATGCTGCAAATTCTGTGTTTTCAATGTTCTCCAAATCCAGATTAAGATCAGTAAACCCAGATTTTTTAAATTAATTCTGAACTGACGCATGAACATATTTTGTGGACAGCTTTTCTATGCAGGCAAACCCAAAAAGTTTTGAAGAGAACATTGAAATTGCTCTCCTGCCAACCTGTTCAGCCCTGTCCTCATATGCAAAGCCTGGAGCAGAGGACCCCTCCCTCCCCTCTGAGACGACAGCAGGGATGGGAAGGGATCCATCACCCCTGGAAGCTCCCAGCCATCCCAGGCTGTCCTAAAGGGAAGAGAAACATCAAGTCTGGTCCAGCAACCTGTCCTGGCCCCAGGGCAAAGGAGAATTTCCCTTTCCAGTGCTTGGCAGAGCAGAGTCCAACTTACAGGCAGGGAAAGCTTTGCTTAATAACTTTTAGACTTCCCTGGAAAAATGCCTTTTTCTAAGCTGGGGAGTGTTTTGGGGGTTTTTAAGCCATTTGTGTTTTTATAGGGCCATAAGGTACAGAGATGAACTCATCCACCTCACTGGCCCTGTGGCTTGGGACATGTTCACTGAAGTCAGCACTCGGGAAAACAATCCACAAACACCAACTGAGAAACACATTAAAAATTCATTATGGACAATGTCAGACCATGAATAAAGAATAAATAATTTTAATAGCATTTTTTTAATTGCAGTGGTAGAGGTAGGAAGGAAAACATCTTATTCTGCAAGGGACTGAACACAAATGTGTAAAGCACTGGCCTGCCAAAGTGTGTTTCTACTGTTGGGACGAGACAGTGGATTTTCTCCAAAATATAACTCGGTTCTGAGCAATTTATTACAGTTCCTTTCTGTGCTGTCTGATTTATAGCTCAGCTACTTATGATAAATAGGTGGTGTTAATCTTTATAAGGAGATTGCATCTGCTGATAGGACAGAACCTGACAAATTCCACCAGGCTGTTTGCATATTGGCAGGACTTGTAATTATTAACATTAATTCTCCAAGGGGCTGAATTCTTTATCACTGATGCTCTTCCTTTATGAGTCCCTCCCCTCCAAAAATTTAAGCTTTCAGCTTTCCAGCAACAAGCTCTGCCTTCATTGGGATTGCTCAAGCCGTGTCTTGGAAGCTCCTTCTTCATTTTTCCTTCAATAATTTGCTAAAAGTACTACCATGTGTAACCCTAATGTAGCAAAATATTTTAGTGTATACTTAAAATTAATCCTGCAAACCTAAGAAAGAAAAATGAGAATTTGCTAAATCAGCTCTTTCAAATGGAAGGGGGAGAAGAGAAAGTACCATATCCATAGCTGAAAAAAAAAAAAATCATTAATGTGATTTATTTGAAATGAGAAAGCAAGGATCTGGGTTAGGTCTTTTAGCTCTATTTGACCTTTTTGAAATCAGGGAAAATAACTGTTCCAATCTGATATTTTACCTCTCTGTTTCTCTGTTAAAGGATTGTAAAGGAACCAGATAAAATATAGTACACACAGTACTTTTCTTTCTTGTGGTGATTTAGTATTTTCATAATATAATTTTTTTTTTTTTGCTTTCCTATCGACTTTTTTTCCTTTAACATTGATTCATTTTAACACTTTGTTGGGAGAAATATCAGGCGTTTCTTTTCACTGGGCAGATATCAACAGTAACAACCTTTTCACTTAGGAGATTGTATTTCTTATATAACATTCACTATAATCTAAGTGAGATTTCTTCCTGCTCTGTTCCCTTGATTGCTGCATAATTTTAGCCTTCATTGAAGCAACATTTCTGATGTGTGCTTTAATTTTAGGCCCAGCCATCACTCTCACATCAGTGGTGTTTCTTGAACAAGAAACTAATGTACAAAACAAGAAAAAAAATTTTCATATGTATATCCTTGAAAGAGTGACACCTGGAAATATGGATCTCCAGCCATATCCCTGGTCTTGTTGTTTCCCTTTAGGTGTTTTTACCTGTGCTGAGACAGCTGTGTGCCAGAATGGAAACTTTGTGCTGACACACAGCAGCCCAATTGGTGCAGTTGACTTGTTAATGATGCACTTTTTTCATGAGGTAAAAAGAGAGCTCTTGTCCTTTTTAAGCTAAACTAGTATGGTATTCCCAGGTCAAAATACATGCTGAGCAACACTTCTTGTACTTTCTTACTTAAGCAGCTTTCTCTTGGTAAATGTCTTTTCCGCCACAGCTATAGGTTACTTTTTATTAGGGGAATATGACCACTGGCTCCCCAAAAGAGAAAGGCTCGTTTCCATATTGCTTTCCAGACCACTCCCTTCGCTGGGAATTAAGTGGCCTGCTTGCAACAGTAAAATAGCTCTGAGCTCATGTGAAAAAGCCATTTGAATCCTGGATGGATTTCACAAAACTTTGGTTCATTGGGTAACAACCAGATTAAACAGGCCATGACATAATAGATTCCGTATTTTATAATCATCATCTGCACCTTGCCTAATTAGACAAGATATAGAAAGGCTGAAAGGCATCAATATGTTGATTTAATAATTGCATGGGAGTTGCTGCCATTTTATTGACCAGATCCTGTACTGGACAACAGAGTTGTTCCTCTAGATCAGTTGCTTTGAAATCACACATTCAAAACACTTACTGTGTTTCAATCACTGCAGGCACCTGTATCTTTGATACCATCAAGTTATGTTGTTCTTAGTAACTATTATACACTCTTAAATCACACAAAAAATTTTATGTAGAACTAATCAAAATATTTCCATTTTTTTCTAAGTATTGTTCTATTATTTTATGGCATTTCTACAACTAAATAATATGTATTCAGTTGGACCCATACAATTTTTTTTCTTCTTTTCTTCCTCCTGGTTTCTTCCTCCTTTCTTCCAGTGAAAAGAATCCAGGAGAAAATTGCAAGGATTCCTACTAAAAACGAAAGACGAGGCTTTTCTTGTCAATCAAACCTATAATATTTTCTCAGAGAAAACTTTGTGTTTTGGGTCTAACAAAAATCCAGAAGGTAGGAATGGATGCACAGCACCCTCTCAAGGATCCCTGCTGAGAGCAAGAAGGAGAGTCATAGAACATGTTGAGTTGGAAGGGCCCCACAGGGATCATCCAGTCCAGCCCCTGGCCCTGCACAGACACCCCAACACCCCCACCCTGGGCATCCCTGGCAGCGCTGTCCAAACGCTCCTGGAGCTCTGGCAGCCTCGGGGCCGTGCTCATTCCCTGGGGAGCCTGGGCAGTGCCCAGCACCCACCTTTCCCTGATACCCAACCTAAACCTGTCCTGGCACAGCTCCAGATATTCCCTCGGGTCCTGTCCCAGAGAGCAGAGATCAGAGCCTGCCCCTCCTCTTCTCACAAGGATGATGAAGACTTCAATGAGGTCTCCTCAGTCTCCTCCAGGCTGAACAGGTCAATGCCCTCAGCCGCTCCTCACAAGGCTTCCCCTCCAGGCCCTGCACCACCCTCACAGCACTTCTGTGGACTCTTTCTAACACCTTTATGTCTTTCTTATATTATGGCTCCCAAAATTGCCCCCAGAACTCGAGGTGGGGCCGCCCCACATTCCCTCAGTGGATTTCCTGTTCGGCCAGAGGAGAATCCCCAGCTGAGCCACCAGCAAAGGGCTGGAACAAGGGGTCAGCACGAGGCCAAGTCACAGCACCAAAACGCTTTGGTCTCTCCCTGCCCTGGGGAGCTTGCAGACCAAAGCAAGGATTGCTGTTTCCATGCCCTGCCTCACTCTGTGGTCTGACTGATTGGGGTCCAAGGAATTTGAGGATATAAAAGCTCGTTCCAAGAAAAGGTGGGCGAGATGTCGGGTGAGAATTGGCAGGGATCTGGGTGTGCAAAGTTCCTGGTTAGGGCTAGACCACAGTTCCTACCTTCTTTACCTCCCTAGCAGGGGAATGCCAGAGTATACCAGGCACAAAAATACATTTAAAGTCTCCAAATAAAAATAGGAGTGTAAATGTTTTATTGGCATAAATGTTTTAATATGGGCAGTTGCTAAGCAGTAGCCAAGTCCTTCCCCATAGTGACAGCCTCTGAAATACGGTTGATTCATTTTTTAAATCCTGTTTATCCTAACACCCAGTGGCTTTTCTGGTTTTTAGTGTAAACTGAAGTGTTGTGCATTATCTTTTAATTGTTCTTCTAGAAAAACAACCCAAAAAACCGCATTTTTTGACAGAGTTAGTGTTCTTCTCCTGTAACTGAAACGCTGGAGAAAATTACAATTGCCTAAGTATTTTCCTCAAAGTGGCTGTGATTCTTCAGATTAGGTTACTGGCTATCCATTGTGGTGTCTTACCCCCTTTTAGGTCACTCCTCCAAACCCATCAGGCTTTGAAGCACACATGTTTTGTGCTGCCATTTCATGATCCCTCACCTTGGAGAGGAAGAACTGGTACACACCAATTCCCATTAGATGTTTACACCACAGAAAACACCAGCTTTACTTGTACTGGCTGTGGCCACCTAATTTTTTTCAGGCTTATTAAAGAGTACTGGAGACCAACTGGGATTAGCCACACGCCTTTGAGGAAGTCTTGGGAGTTGGTGTTGAAGCTCTTTTTGCAGGAGAAAAAATCCCCTGCATTCCTCTGCCTTGTGGTGTATTTGATCTGTGGGCAAAACAAGGAGTCTAATTTAATTTTACAGTGTGCTGTGATATTTTTATGAAGGGTGTGATGCGTGCACTATTTGAGGTTATTTCCCTGCTCCTTGGACCATCAGCCTAACACCTTTCACAGGCATTAAATCCTCGTTTAAAATGGGGAAAGCCAAGGTTTAAAGGATAAGATCCAGATATCAAACTCCTCTCAGACGAGAACTGAGAGGAGGCTGGGCTGATCAGCTCTTTTACCAACATTACTGTGTCCCTGTCCCTCACCTTGTATTATACAAGACTTTAAAGAAAGAACAAGTTTGGGATTTTTTTTTTCCTGAGAATCTCATTTTTCAGGTAAGTTCCAACATAAAAAAGGTGAAATACTGCCCAAAGACTGCTTATATTTCTTTTTTTCTGACTGAATTCTGTTCTCCTTAGCCACCATGAACCACATTAGAGTAGGAGGAGAGTGATGAAAAGCCTTCTACAGAAAAAGCAAGTTGACAGCAGCAATCAAAATCCATTTCTCTTGGAACTCTCTACCTGGAATTTTTACCTCCTTTCCTCTTCTCTCTTCACTGGATCAGAGAGGGTGTGACTTGCCCAAGTGTCCTGGGATTTGACTTTTAGTGGTCAGTACCATCATTTCTTCCTAAAATTGCGTTCTTCTGTTTCAATCCTGGAGAAACAAAAAGAAAAGAAAAAATAGCACATTCTGTTTCACAGACTCCAAAACTTTTGACACTCTTCTTTCTTTAAAACACTTCAAGTGATAGAAAAATGGACCAAGTCCTCCAACACTTACCCCACTTGCAGGCTTGAAGAAAGAGGAATTACACATCCTTGAATAAGATAAAGCAGTTGTATGTACTCCTCACTGACTGCTGTAAAAAACTGGAT